>NC_137091.1:11993857-12488764 GCF_951640355.1 Cnephaeus nilssonii
CAGTACTATTATTATACTAATCTTACAAAGAGGTAACAAAAGCTACCTAACACCTGTGATACTATCTGGGGATTTAATAGAGATTTCTGTTACACCTGAACTGACACAAACAAGGTCAACCCATCTGAGATTTTTATTTATTTACTACAGGCCTGGTACACAAATTCATGCACAGGTGGGGCCCCTCGGCCTGGCCGGTGATCAGTGCCAATCGGGCCGGCGGGCCTGGGTGAGGGACTGCAGGAGGTTGGCTGTGGGAGTACACTAACCACCAGGAGGCAGCTCCTGTGTTGAGTGTCTGCCCCCTGGTGCTAAGTGCGTGCCATAGCGACCGGTCAACCCATCATTTAGTCGACTGGTCAGAATGGTCGCTTAGGCTTTTATATATATACTAGAAGCCCGGTGCACGAAATTCATGCACGGCGGGGGGTTGTCCCTCAGCCCAGCCTGTACCCTCTCCATTCTGGGACTCCTGGAGGGATGTCCGACTGCCCGTTTAGGCCCGATCCCACCAGGATCGGGCCTAAACGGGCAGTCGGACATCCCTCTCACAATCCAGGACTGCTGGCTCCCAACTGCTTGCCTGCCTGCCTTCCTGATTGCCCCTAACCGCTTCTGCCTGCCAGCCTGATCACCCCCTAACCACTCCGCTGCCAGCCTGGTTGATGCTTAACTGCTCCCCTGCCAGCCTGTTTGCCCCAACTTCCCTCCTCTGCCAGCCTGGTCACCCCTAACTGCCCTCTCCTGCAGGGTTGATCACCTCCAACTGCCCTCCCTTGCAAGCTTGGTCCCTCCCAACTGCCTTCCCTTGCAGGCCTGGTCCCTCACAACTGCCCTCCCTTGCAGGCCGGGTGCCTCCCAACTGCCCTCTCCTGCTGGCCATCTTGTAGTGGCCATCTTGTGTCCACATAGGGGCAGGATCTTTGACCACATGGGGGCAGCTATATTGTGTGTCGCAATGATGATCAATCTGCATATTACTCTTTTATTAGATAGGATAGAGGACTGGTGCACGGGTGGGGGCCAGCTGGTTTGCCCTAAAGGGTGTCCCGGATCAGGGTGGGGTTCCCTTGGGGCGTGGGGTGGCCTGAGCGAGGGGCCTGTGGTGGTTTGCAGGCCGGCCACGCCCCCTGGCAACCCATGTGGAGGCCCTGGTATCTGGAATTTATTTTCCTTCTACAATTGAAACTTTGTAG
This sequence comes from Cnephaeus nilssonii, assembly GCF_951640355.1. Taxonomy (NCBI): domain Eukaryota; kingdom Metazoa; phylum Chordata; class Mammalia; order Chiroptera; family Vespertilionidae; genus Cnephaeus; species Cnephaeus nilssonii. Next base: position 11,995,054 of record NC_137091.1, read on the forward strand.
CCTGGAGCTGAGCCAAGCCTGCTGCTCCCTCTGGGGTGGCAGCCATTTCTGTGGCAGTTAATTCACCTTCTACAATTGAAACTTTGTAGCCTTAAGCGGGTGAGCCCGGCCAGGGTGTGCGGAAAGCTTTGCTTCCACTGTTGCCGCTGGCAACCCTGGCCTGCTCTCTCAAGCTCCATTCTGCCGCCATTTGTTTGAATTTGTTTACCTTCTATAATTGAAACTTTGTAGCTTGAGTGGAGGCTTAGGCCTGCAATGGCTATCAGAAAACTTGGCTTGCTCTGTTACCTGGGAAACGTTGCTCTCTGTGGCTGTAGCCATCTTGGATGGGGTTAATCTGCATACTCGCCCTGATTGGCTGGTGGGCGTGGCTTGGCTGGTGGGCGTGGCTTATGTAGTGGAGTGATGGTTAATTTGCATATTACCATTTTATTAGAGAGGATAGATTCCCACCCCACCCCCACCCTCCAACAGCCAAACCTAGTCCCAAAAGGCAGAGCATAGCCCCAAAGACCCTAGACCAGACTCAAACAGCTGTAGCCAGTCCCAAAAGGAGGAACCTCTCTCCAAAGAGCCCAGCCTAGCTCTGAAGAGCCAAGCCAAGCCCCTAAGCAATCCCTATTCTTCCAGCAGGCCCAAGGAAGCCAGCCTCAGTGTGTCAGAGTGATTTCCACAGGCACCTCTCCCTTGAGAGTCAGCAACCTTTCAACCTCTGGCTCCTAGACCAAGTATGCTCATTTAAGGGTCCTTTCCTACAAGGCAATCTTTTGGAGACTGGGGCTTCCCCATGGCTCAGGTCAATTTTCTTAGATTTTTTAAAACAAAGAAAATGTCAATCTAAATGCACTCCAAACCTGGGAGTTTTTGTGATGCTTCACCCTCAGTCCCAATATCCAATTCACCACCAAATCCTTTCAATTCTACTTTTAAAGCAAGTTTTCTCAACCTGTTTGAAAGGCCAAAAATTAATAAGTATCCAATTCAAGAAGGTAGAAAATAAGAAGCCAAAGAGAATCAAGGGAAAGAAATAATACAGATAAAAGCAGAAATTAGGTAATATAAAACAAATACTAGAGATCAACCAAACCAAAAGATGTTCTTTTGGTTAACCAGGTGGTATAGCTAATGTGGGCCAGTTGGCTGATCTTTGAACTCACCTGGTGAATCACCTGAGGCCAAATGGCCTCACTCACCTGTCTGATGGTTACCATCTTGGTTGGTCTAATGGGACCTCAGCTGGGATTGTTGGTCCCTGCTCCATAAGGTCTATCTATCTACAAGGCTCCTTCTCATGGTCTCAGGGTTCCAAAGAGCATCAAGAGAGGGAAAAGCCCAAATACACAAGCACTTTCAAGCTGCTGCTGTATCACATTTGCTATTGCCCCATTGATCTAAGCAAGTCACATGACAAAGTCCAGAGTCAGTATGGGTTTGTCTAAAAGGAGGCAGGAGTATTACTGAAACAATCTACCACACCAAGTAACCATATCATTGGCTCTGGTACCACAACTTGGTCTCTGCCATCATTCATTTAAATATGAAAAGTTAGGATTTGCTTTCTAGACCGCTGCTTGAGTCTAGTAACATTAGAATTCCTTATGCTAAATACTCTACAATATGCATTACGGGGAAAAAAAAAAAAGCACTAACATTTTTTTAACTTGATGCAGAGTTTTAAAGGAAGGATACCTGCATAAGAGAAATTGGGCCCCAAAATGAAAAATTTTAAGGATTATGGCTATAAGCCATTGATGATAATGCCCAAAGAAGTCACTTTGGAAGGTGAATTTGAGGGATTACTAAGAGTCCTTTTATTCAATCTGAGTAATTCACCAATCTTTGCTAATTAAATTGGTCATCAACTACTTCATTAAAGAATGTGTTTGCTACTGCTGTCTGTCAAATACTCTATTAATAGCCTTTATATAGAACAACTATATCATCAAGTGGCTCACCAATAATTCTGTCTCTGGACAGCCCCATCAAAATGGAATTAAGCCTCGGTTTTCTGTAAGTAGAAGACTAGGAGGATCCTTAAGTCACCATCAGTGGTTTTCTCAACCAAGAAAGAAGGATAGCATGATGTTAGGCATTTTCCCCCGAAATTATTTTAATGGTAGAAAAAAAAAAATCTGTGCTCTGAGAAAAACCTAATTTGGAACATACATTTTCCTGGCAGATTTTACATCAGAAAGCTTTGAATTTAAATATGAAAAGCTAGGATTTGCTTTCTAGACAGAATACAATTTTAAAATGTCATGCAAATTTCTTTTTGGAAGAACAAATGCAAACATTTTGAGAAGAGCTCTAAATATGCACAGGGCTTTTGGGAAACCATGTGTAAAATACTATTTTGCCTGAGGCAATCTATCTTCCACATTTGTTGAGAAAGAAAATAATAGCCAATATTCTGTATGACTGTGTTGACGGTATGAATGGTTTTTATCTGTATGGTTCTTCTGCAGTTGCATGAGGCAATTCTTTGTCAGCTTTTCTGGGAGTTCTGAAAAATCATAGGATCCACAAACTGTGCACTAGACCATGTCTATTTTTAATATGTACCCTCCAGCACCTAGCTTAGAACTAAGCATCCTATGGACACTCAAATACTTTTACCAATACATCCTCCCTACAACCTCTGCTACTTTCCATATGCTGAGATGAACGGATCTTTTCATTTTTTTCTTCTTGTATACACACTCAAGAACAATTTGCTTCACCCCTTTCACATAAACAAAACAAGTAATAGATTCATGGGCATTGCTTTGTGTTCTGCTACCTTATCTTCTTGACTTTACCATTTTTTTTATTCTTTAGCATACGCACATGTTATACAAATAGTAGACATCTGGTACAGCCTTTAGAGCAGCCCTGCTCAATAGAATATCTACAATGATGAAAGTGTTTCATAGCTGCACTGTCCAGTATGGTAGCTACTGTGAGGTCTGATCAAATAATCGAATCAATACCCCCTCCCCTGGGAACTGACCTTTAGGCCACTTCACAATGGACATTCCACTTGCTTAGACCACATTCCACTTGCTAAGACTATTATCTATCCCCTTTGGAGTTTCTCAGAATCCGGACTTGCACTGAGAATTCTTTGCCCAGAAAAAGCCCGCCTAGAGGCCTTTAAAAACCTCTGACTGCCCCTCTTTAGGTGCTGGCACCGTTTTGGGGCTCAGCCCATCTGGTAGTCAGGTGACCTAATCCTCTAATAAAATGGTAATATGCAAATTAACCATCGCTCTGCTACATAAGCCACGCCCACCAGCCAAGCCACACCCACCAGCCAATCAGGGCGAGTATGCAAATTAACCCCAATCCAAGATGGCTACAGCCACAGAGAGCAAGGTTTCCTAGGTAACAGAGTAAGCCAAGCTTTCCATAGCCGTTGCAGGCCTAAGCCTCCACTCAAGCTACAAAGTTTCAATTATAGAAGGTAAACAAATTCAAACAAATGGCGGCAGAATGGAGCTTGAGAGAGCAGGCCAGGGTTGCTGGCGGCAACAGGGGAAGCAAAGCTTTCCGCACACCCTGGCCGGGCTCACCCGCTTAAGGCTACAAAGTTTCAATTGTAGAAGGTGAATTAACTGCCACAGAAATGGCTGCCGGAGCCCCAGGCTTGGCTCCGCTCCAGGCTACAAAGTTTCAATTGTAGAAGGAAAATAAATTCCAGATACCAGGGCCTCCACTTGGGTTGCCAGGGGGCGTGGCCGGCCTGCAAACCACCACAGGCCCCTCGCTCAGGCCGCCCCACAACCCAAGGGAACCCCCACCCTTATCTGTGACACCCTTCAGGGCAAACCAGCTGGCCCCCACCCGTGCACCAGGCCTCTATCCTATCTAATAAAAGAGTAATATACAGATTGATCATCACTGAAACACACAATATAGCTGCCCTCATGTGGTCAAAGATCCTGCCCCTATGTGGACACAAGATGGCCACCACAAGATGGCCAGCAGGAGAGGGCAGTTGGGAGGCACCCGGCCTGCAAGGGAGGGCAGTTGTGAGGGACCAGGCCTGCAAGGGAGGGCAGTTGAGAGGGACCAGGCTTGCAAGGGAGGGCAGTTGGAGGTGATCAACCCTGCAGGAGAGGGCAGTTAGGGGTGACCAGGCTGGCAGAGGAGGGAAGTTGGGGGCAAACAGGCTGGCAGGGGAGCAGTTAAGCATCAACCAGGCTGGCAGCGGAGTGGTTAGGGGGTGATCAGGCTGGCAGGCAGACGTGGTTAGGGGCAATCAGGAAGGCAGGCAGGCAAGCAGTTGGGAGCCAGCAGTCCTGGATTGTGAGAGGGATGTCCGACTGCCCGTTTAGGCCCGATTCCACCAGGATCGGGCCTAAACAGGCAGTCAGGCATCCCTCCAGGAGTCCCAGATTGGAGAGGGTACAGGCTGGGCTGAGGGACAACCCCCCGCCGTGCACGAATTTCGTGCACCGGGCTTCTAGTAAATCCATAAACCCTTACCACTTTGGCCTCGTGCGTTCCTCCTTCAGCCACCCTAACATTTGGTGCCGAAATCAGGGAGGGTTCCACAGGGATAGGGAGCCATCGCCCTGGCTTTGGGTGACTCGATTGCCGGCCTCGATTAGGCCTCCCTCCCTTACGGGCCCTCCCGAACCAGCAAGGAGGACGCTGGATCAGGAATCTCTCCTTCTCCATTGCTGGCCTCCATCCCACACTGGCCACTCTTCTCTAGGTGAGTGACGTCCCACAATTTCCCTCATCTTGAGTCTTCTGCCCACTCTCTCTCACTGACTTCTTAAAAGTCTCAGAAGTCCTAGCACTAGGCCAGAAGACTCCTCAGCCGTTTGCTTTGGGTCCTTCTGGATTGAGGACGCCCAGTTCAGAGGGTCACTTCTCATTTCTCATGGTGATTTGTTTAGCAGCAGGACGCCTGCCCTAAACAGTCACCTTTGGATTTTGTGGTCTGTCACTCACCCTTCCTCTCTCGTGGGACAAACAGCACTTTCAATTTTAACATATTGCACAATTTAGATAACTGCTGTCATCGCAATAGAAAATGGTCAGAGATTCCATACATTCAGGCCTTTTCACCCTCCAGTCTCAACCCTCTCTCTGTCGGTCCTGCTCTATCCAGCAGGTCCTTCTCCTTCCCTCAAAACATTATACCCCTAACACTTCTGATTCTGAATCTACTTTTGACCCAGCAGACCACAGACTTCACTTCCTTACATCCCCCTCCCTCAGCTGCAGTAGATTCCCAAAACCCAGACCCTTTTAACCAGCAACCACCTTCTCCCTGGCCCTGTGAGCCCAAATCCCAAGAAAGCAAACTCCAAAACAGCCTTTTCCCACCTAACACTTGCTCTCGGACCACCTAAAGACCACACTCCTCAATAGCCTCTTCTATTCCCTCGCCCATTCTACCCCTGAGGGAGGTAGCAGGAACTGAGGACACTGTGGTCAATTATGACAAATTTAATGAAATCACTCAAGGCCCTGATGAAAACCCAGCTCTCTTCCTCTCTTGCCTCACAGAGGTCTTGCAGAGATTTACCACCTTAGACCCCACCCCTCAGAGGGAACCCTTCTTCTGAACACCCATTTTATATCCCAATCAGCCCCCACACACACCATAAACTTCGAAAAATAGACACAGGTCCACAAAACCCTCAAAAAGACCTCGTTAACCTGACGTTTAAGGACTTTAATAATAGAGATGAGACCCAAATCAAAAAAGAAAAGTGAGATCAGGCCAAGGCTGCGGCCCAGAAGGAGGCCTTCCAGCTCCTAGCCACTGCTCTCATGAACCCCAAATGAAGTGCCAACCATAGGTAAGTCAGGGCTATGCTTCCTCCAGGCCCAAGCTTCAAATGCAACAAGGAAAGACACTGGACCAGGTCCTGCCCAAACCCAAGACCCCCACCCTGGGCCCTGCCTAAGGTGCGGAAAAGGCCACTGGAAATCAGACTGTAGTCTGGCCCCTCTAGGTCAAACCTCAGAAAGGCCACCCTCTGCATCCGGTTTAGAGCTCCCAGACCTCCTGGGACTGGCCACCAAAGACTGAAGCTGCCCAGACTTACATCACCAGGACAGAGCCTTGGGTAATGATTGTGGTGGCAGTAAGCCAATCTCTTTTTAATTGACACTGGGGCCATTTATTCTTCCCTCCCCAAATATGCTGGGACCCTTGTACCCTCCTCAGTCTCTATTATGGGGGTTGACAGGTTAGTCTCACAGCCATTAGCCACCTCACTTCTACACAGCATCTTACTAAATATCCCCTTCACTCTTTCTAGTTCTACATCAATGCCCGACCGGAGCTACTGTGCATCGCCTCATAAAACCCATTTGTCCCAAATGATAGGCACCTATTTCAATTTCACTCTTACCCCACAAAGCTGTGTCATTCCTTAGACTGTGAACGCCTTATCTCCTCCATGACTGTCCCCTCCTCTAAACAAGAAATACTCTCCTTTCTCGGGCTCGCTGGGTACTCTCGCCTCTGAGTCCCCAATTTCAGTCTTCTCGCAAAGCTCCTCTATGACATGACATGGCCCAGGGACCCCCTCATTGAGCCTTTAGATCCCAAGGCCAGCATTCTCACCCCTTTAATGCTCTGAAAACCGCTCTCACCTCAGCGCCTTCTTACCCCCTTACCCCCACCCTACCTTTCCCAAAGAACAACTTTCTTTACTGCACATGCTTACTTAACAGTCCGAATACTATCAGAAGCTGAACTCATTATCACCCAAACCTTAGCATGTCATCTCTAAGGAAAAATGTGGCAGTTTTAAATCCAAGCGGCTGGAGGTCTGCAAACTAAAGTCCTAGAACAGGCTGTAGGGCCTGCTCCCTCCCCACCTCAGCCTTTTCTCCAGCATTATATGCCTACCAGTATACATAATTTTCCAAAGTCTTCTTTGGCAACTTAAAAGCTTTAAAGCATTGCTGGGTTAAATGATAAACATCTAAATATTTCAATAAGTTTTAAGTTCACCTGATTTTAGCTTTTATTACAGAAAATTTATAAAGTAGATTTGGAACTGTTAATGTAATGTCTTGTGCTTTGTTAAAGGTATGTTTCTTAAAAGTGAGAATGTTCATAAATGTCAGTCTAAGAAATGCTGGCTACTTACTTTTTGGTTATTATTTTGGTTATCATTGAAAAATCAAGGTTTCTAAAACTTAAGAATTCTAATTAAATTGGAAAAAAATGATATGGTTTTGATAATAGTGGGTATGAGGCATAGACATGCATTTTGAAGGAAAAAGAAAGTGAGTTAGTTATAATAATGTTTGTGAAAGTTGTAAGAATGTTTGTGAAAGTTGTAAGAAGGTTCATGAAAGTTACAGAAGGTTTATAGAGAAAAATGTTAAAAGGAAGTTATATAAATGATACCAGCCAGTAAGCCAGGACAAGCAGAATAGGGAAACTGGGGTAGTAAAACAGCAGTTTGCAACCATCTATAAAATCCAGATGCCAAGCAATTTGCAGCCATCTAGAAAACCCTATTTTCCCTAAACCAAGGACACTTAAGAGTAAATGATTTGAGGATAAACCTCATTTTGGTATATTATACTGTAGTCCTCCAATCTAATGTCTCTTTCCTTCCACCAGACCATTTATCATAATTCTTGTTCTTCTAGCTTTTGCCCCAGTAATATTAAAATTTATGAAACAGTTTGTTTCCACCAGGTTACAAGCCCTACTTGTACTCAGGAAATACCAACACTAGACACCATCATAACCTCCTTTTGTGCCCAGACCTCATTGTCCCTTTGACCCTCAGAACAAGGATCATGGGCCAGGTATAGGTATAGAAACTCACTGGGCCAGAAAGCTGTGGATGCTAGCAAGGTGCAAAACTGGGAAAACAAGAACCTCACCCCCAGGGTAACCTATCCTCCCCTAGCAAATAACTAGTCAGGTAACTAAGACCCCTGATATTTTCCTCCCTAAAGATAACATCTAGGCCTCAGTTGTATTTCAGCTCCAGGCCCAGAAAAGCAGCAAAACCAGACAAGTGATGCTATGGCAGCCTCAGGACCAGCTTTTACCTCCCAAGTCACTCAACAGGACCATTTTTGAGCCTTCACCAATGGGGAAATCATGCTGCTGCAACCCCTTATCTAGTCAACTACTATCAAAGTCCATTCCCCTGTGATCTCGACGTCCCACCTCAGCAGTAAGTAAATACGGAAGATATGACCTTCGTCCCTATTCCATAAAACAAAAAGGCTGGAATGTTAGGTCAGATCAAATAATCAAATCGATACTCCCTCCCCTGGGAACTCCCCTTTAGGCAACTTCACAATGGACATTCCACTTGCTTAGACCACATTCCACTTGCTAAGACCATTATCTCTCCCCTCCAGAGTTTCCCAGAATCTGGACCTGCACAAAGAATTCTCCACCCAGAAAAAGCCCGTCTAGATTCCTTTAAAAACCTCTGACTCCCCCTCTTTGGGTGCTGGTGCCATTTTGGGGCTCAGCCCATCTGGTATTCAGATGACCTAATAAATTCATAATTCCTTACCACTTTGGCTTCATGCATTCCTCCTTCAGCGACCCTAACAGCTACTGGCTACGTGCAAAATAATTTACATATTATTTTATTGTAATTAATATACTTTTAATTAATTTAAATGTAAATAGTCACATGTGGCTAATAGAATACCATAATAGACAGCACAGATTTATAGTTTCAGATAAAGTATTTCTGAAATTCAACATTATTAGTAGAAAGAGAATTGAATTTGACCTCCTACTTTGCTTTTCTCTGTATAAATCTGGGCTGGTCACTTAGCACCTATGACCCCAGTCTCCTAATTTGTAAAATGACAATAATAATATCTATGTACTTGGTTGTTGTGATGATTATAGAAGATTAAGATTATAGAGTGGCAACTGATCAATACAAAGTAGTGCCCTTCCTTTAAAAACAATCTATAAAATGGAATTCAGAAAAAGCATTTCTCAGGGCAATTGTACTAATAAAATCAGATAATGATTATAAAACATTTATAAGCTATGAAACATTAAATAAATATGAAGTATTGATTTCCTTAACAGAAAAAGTTTAATGTATATTTTTTATTTCTTCAATCACCACTATCAGCTTAGAACTTTCTATTCTTTCTGGAACTTTGGCATATCTCTAAACCCAATATTTATATTTCCTTCAAACATTGTAGTGTATCACCTTTGCAAAGAATCCATGAACTCTGTTGTCTGTAGTCCTCCTCTACATTTGTTTTTGCCCCCTCACATTTTGCTACTCTGACTTTCTCTGTGGTTTTGAATACTTACAAAGCACTACAACTTTCTCAGTCATGTAAACAAGTACAATCTCACAGGATTTCTTTAAATGCTAAAGATGATGGCAGAAGAGAGTTTGTTATATTTTCATGCTTCCTTTTTAATGCTAATATTTTCCATCTGCTGATTTAAGTTTCTTCTATGCTTCTACAAACCTCAGTTTCCTCCCATGAAAAATACAACTTCTGAGGTATATTTATTAGGAAGCTGTAATAAAAATATTTTAGAAAGCAATTTAGGAAATGTGGAAAACTCACTGCAAACACGTCTGCTGAAACATAAAGAGTAAAGGAAAGCTTCCTTCTGAATATTCAAAATGCCTTTGGATACAAAGATGACAGAGCAGGAATTTAAAATAAAACAACAAAACATATCCTGACAGTGAGGGACTTGCTCTGAACCTGGTGGAGAAAAAATATTTTAATTGTCTCATTTAGCTTATAGACAGGTAACCATTGATAAGGTAGGAAGCCCACCTCAAGGCACAGAAAATTATAAAAGATAAAATATGAAACACATATAGCAAAATGCCAAGATCTAGTAAATCTGATTTTAAAACAGGTATATATGATCTCTTATACATCTCTGTACGTTAGAAATATTTTACAATACAAAAGTAGACAAACTTATAATAGATAGTTTCTCCAGTAGAGGGAAAAGTAATTAAAAGTGGGCAGGACACTTCATACCCATTAGGATGACTATTATCAAAAGAACAGAATAAAACAAGTATTACTGAGGATTTAAAGAAATCGGAAATGTAAATGGTGCAGTTGCTATGCAAAACAGTTTGGAGGTTCTTCAAAATGCTAAATATAATTTTACCTTTCTTTTAAAATATATTTTTATTGATCTCAGAGAGGAAGGGAGAGGGAGAGAGAGAGAAACATCAATGATGAGAGAGAATCATTGATCGGCTACCTCCTAAACGCCCCACACTGGGGATCGAGCCTACAACCTGAGCATATGCCCTGAGCAGAATTGGACCATGACCTTCTGGTTCACAGGTTGATGCTCAACCACTGAGCCATGCTGGCCGGGCCAAAATGCTAAATATAAAATTACCCTGTGACCCAAATGAATTTAAAGGAGGGTCTCTAACTAATACTTTTATGCCAATGTTCACTGGAGCATCGTTCACAATGGACAAAAGGTAGAAACAAGCCAAGTGTCCATCAAAAAATTAGTAGAGAAATAATATGTTTTATATATATATATACAATGGAATATTATTCAGCCTTAAAAAAGTAATGATATTCTGATACATGCTACAACATGGATGAACCTTCAAGACATTATGCTAAGTGAAGTAAGACAGGCAAAAAATGAACAATATTACATGAATCCAATTATATGACATACCTAGAAATTAGGTATCTCATACAGGGGAATTACATAGAAATTATACAGAAAATATAATAGAAGTTACCAGGGACTGTATGGCAGGAATGAAAAGCTATTATTTAATGAGTACAAAGTTTATATTTGGGATGAGGAAAAGGTTCTGTAAATGAATGTAGTAAATGGTTGCATTATACTATAAGTATACTTATTAACACTGTATTATACACTTAAAATGGTTAAAATATGAATTTTATGTTATGCATGTTTTATAGTATTTTTTTAAATCAATACTCAGGAAGAAAAAACACACAACACTTCAGCAGGAGAATCTAGTAAGGCATAGAGCAGGCAGCAAAACCTCAAACATTACCCTCATGTGGAGAAAGTTTACATTCTAGTAGGGAAGACAGGTGATACATAAGCAGATGTGTGAAGTGATTACCAGGGCTTGGGAGGTGAAAAAAGTAGGGAAATATTAGTCAAAAGGTACAAACTTCCAGTTATAAGTTTAACAAGTTATGGGGATCTAATGAACTGCATGGTTGACTATAGCTAATAATCTATCTAATAATAGAGTAGTATGCAAATCATCACTCCGCTACACTCACAAGCCACGCCCACCAGCCACGCCCCAGCCACGCCCACCATCCAATCTGAGTGAGTATGCAATTAAACTGAAAACATGGCGGCAGCCCCGCCCCCCAGCCTCTCCAGGTCTCTGGGAGTTGGAGAAGTCAGGCGCCAGCGCCTGAGGCTGGCTGCAGCCACAGAGACCAAGAAGCCGCCTGCCCCATGATCCCAAGCTGCAGCCAGCCTCAGAAGTCTCAGGTCCGCCTGCCCAACGTCCTGGGGAGACGGAGAAACTGGGCTCCAGCGCCTGAGGCTGGCTGCAGCCACGGAGACCAAGAAGCCGCCTGCCCCATGATCCCAGGCTGCAGCCAGCCTCAGAAGCCTCAGGTCTGCCTGCCCCACGTCCTGGGGAGACGGAGAAACTGGGCTCCAGCGCCTGAGGCTGGCTGCAGCCACGGAGACCAAGAAGCTGCCCGTCCCATGATCCCAGGCTGCAGCCAGCCTCAGAAGCCTTAGGTCCGCCTGCCTCACATCCACCTGCCCCACGTCCTGGGAAGACGGAGAAACCGGGCCCTGCGCCTGAGGCTGGGTGCGGCCGGGAGACTAAGAAGCTGCCCGTCCCATGATCCCAGGCTGCAGCCAGCCTCAGAAGCCTCAGGTCCGCCTGCCCAACACGTCCTGGGGAGACGGAGAAACCGGGCCCCAGCACCTGAGGCTGGCTGCAGCCACGGAGACCAAGAAGCTGCCTGCCCCGTGATCTCAGGCCTCAGCCAGCTGGAGAAGCGGTTCACCCCACGTCCTGGGGGAGACAAGAAACCAGGTGCCAGTGCCTGAGGCTGGCTGCAGCCCGGGAGATGAAGAAGCCGCCTGCGCTGTGATCCCAGGCTGCAGCCAGCAGCAGAAACCTCAGGTCCGCCTGCCCCACCTCCTGGGGGAGACTGAGAAACCCGGCCTCAGCACCTGAGGCTGGCTGCAACCTGGGAGATGAAGAAGCCGCCTGCCCCGTGATCCCAAGCCGCAGCCAGCTGGAGAAGCCGCCCTCCCCACGTCCTGGGGGAGACAAGAAACCGGGTGCCAGTACCTGAGGGTGGATGCGATCTGGGAGATGAAGAAGCCACTTGCCCTATGATCCCAGGCTACAGCCAGCTGGAGAAGCTGCCCACCCCATGTCCACCCGCCCCACGTCCTGGGAGAGATGGAGAAACCGGCACCAGTACCTGTGGCTGGCTGCAGCCCGGGAGATGGAGAAGCCGCCCACCCTGCGGTCCTGGGCACCAGTACCTGTGGCTGGCTGTGGCCTGGGAGACAGAGAAGCCACCCACCCTGCGGTCCTGGGCATCAGTAACTGCGGCTGGCTGTGGCCTGGGAGACAGAGAAGCCGCCCACCCTGCAGTCCCGGGCACCAGCACCTGCGGCTGGCTGTGGCCTGGGAGACAGAGAAGCCACCCACCCTGCAGAACTGGGCACCAGCACCTGCGGCTGGCTGTGGCCTGGGAGACAGAGAAGCCACTCACCCTGTGGACCTGGGCACCAGTAACTGTGGCTGGCTGTGGCCTGGGAGACAGAGAAGCCGCTCACCCTGTGGTCCAGGTGCCAGCACCTGCAGCTGGCTACAGCATGGTAGATGGAGAATCCGCCCACCCTGCAGTCCCGGGCACCAGCACCTGTGGCTGGCTGTGGCCTGGGAGACAAAGAAGCCGCCCACCCTGCAGTCCTGGGCGCCAGCACTTGCAGCTGCAGCACAGGCGAAGCCCCCTAAGGCTGCAGCCAGCCTGGGCGCCTATGGCTGACCAGAGGGAGAGAAGCCCGGATCCTGGGTGCCTGTGGTCAGCTGGAGGAGGGAATCCTGGGTACCAGGTGTGGGCCGAGGCAGAGGTAGTTAGGGGCAATCAAGCCAGCAGGGGAGCAGTTAGGGACAATCAGGCTGGTAGGCAGAAGCAGTTAGGGGCAATCAGGCAGGCAGGTGAGCGGTTAGGAGCCAGCAGTTCTGAATTGTGAGAGGGACGTCCAACTGCTGGTTATCCCATGAGGGGTCCCAGATTGGAGAGGGTGCAGGCCAGGCTGAGGGACACACTCCCCACTGCCCCCCCGTGCACGAATTTCGTGCACCGGGCCTCTAGTACTGTGTTATATACTCGAAAGTTGCTAAGAGAGTAGAGCTTAAATGCTCTTACCACCAAAAGAAGTGGGAATTATGTGATGGTATGGAGGTGGTAGCTAATGCTATGGTAGTAATCATTTTGTGATACATCAATGTATCAAATCAACAAAAGCTGTATATCTTACACAATTTGTTATGTTAATTCTATCTCAATAAATAGAACCTGGATAAGAAAAAAGCAAAAGTTGGCAGGAAAAGGATAGTTTGGGAACCCTGGAAGGGAGAGAAGAAAATATGGACAAAGGAATTAAGAAAAATAGAGAGGGAGATAGAGATGAAGACAGAAAAGAGTAGCAATCCAGCCACATGGTAAGGCTTAAGGAAAGAAACAGCCAGTGAGACATCCTCAGGTAACCAAGGAACATTTAAAAAGAATGAATTTTAGTATATAATTTTAGCTCATTCCTCACTATGCAATGTAACCCCCCTCTTTGACCTTCAAACCTTCACTGAAATTCTGCCACACACTGCAGACATGTTCCTCTCGTGATAAGGAGTGAGGAAAGAGGAACAGTGACCAGCGATAAGCAAAGTGTGGCATAAAAATTAAAAAAAACACACACACAGATTTCTGAGGGAGGTCTCCTGCCCCCATGACTGCTTAACTTCCCATGCCCACCTCAAATCGGGATCCGGGTAACAGAGACTTGGCCGACTGCAGCTGCCCTCTCACTGCAACAAGATTTGTTTGAGTTGTTTTGTACCCATGGTGTGGGGAAGTGGGTTTTTGATATCTAAATCCAGCCTACCACCAGGAATGCTCAGGGCCTACTCAAAAAGGCAAATAATCCTTTCCACTAATATTTACAGGGTAAAATAAGATTGTTGTTAGAGTATTAAATTTGACAGTAAAATAGTAGTCAAGTTTTCAGGCTAATTTAAATTGGCTAATTGAAATAAGCAAATATTCTAGAAAAATTAATTGTACTGGACAAAAAGCTATTCCTAAAGTGTTAACTAAAATTTTTATTGGTAGTTCATCTCATGGTAAAATTACGTAACATGTAATTAACCTAAAGCAATCATATTATAGTGTAAAAAATTAAAATTTAAAAGCTATCAAGACTACATTATAAAATTTTCAAAAGCCTCCTAATATTTAAATCAAAAAAGGGGGGATAGTAGAAGAATACCATGTAAGGAAAAATATCCTGTAAGTAAATTACATCTAGAAAATTTTTACTTTAGAAAATTAACTTTCATTTGTAATGCTAACAGCAAGACACCCATGTAAAACATACATGGGGTCAAAACAAGCCAAAGGAAAATCGTTTGGGCAAAAAATGAAAAAGGATCCCAAGTCAAATTTATAGAAAAGATTCCTTTATTAACTTTTGGTAGAGAATATCTTTGTATATTTTCAGAAAACAACTCTGGGACCATGTGGATTCCTGCAACAGAGAGGAATTGACAGGACTGCTCCAGCCATGAAGACAGAAGAGAAGCAATCCAGAGATGGAAGACGCTGATGTCGCCTTGCCATACTAGCCGTCAGCAGCTGTGCGTCACTGCAGGTTGCCCAGGACCAAACCAGAGAGGGTCGGACCTGCATTACCACCATTTGTCCACCATCCAGAACTGAAATATCATTGCTGACATGTACACATAAGGAACTGTTTGACATTGAAATTGGGACTCAAAAGAACTGTTGGCCCAGAAAGAAACTCACTACAGACTGATTCATTTGCCTTTCTCATTTGAATTATTGCTTGTCTCATTTTCGGTTCTTATAAGTGTATTTCTAGTAGCACATGATCTCACTCATCTAGGGGAAATGATGAAAAACATAGACTGATGAACAAGAACAGACCTGGAGACAAGGAGCATAGATCAGACTATCGGACCTCAGAGGGAAGGTAGGGGAGGGTGGAGATAAGGGAGAGAGATCAACCAAAGGACTTGTGTGCATCCATATGAGCCTAACCAGTGGTCATGGACAACAGGGGGTGGGGGCATGTGTGGGGAGGGGTTTGGGATGGGAATGGGGGGATGAGGACAAATATGTGATACCTTAATCAATAAAGAAATTTTAAAAATAAAATAAAACAGAGACTGAACTGGGATACCCAGGAAATTCTGAAACTTCACTTTGACTATAATACCTCAAAGATTCTCAGAAAATTTGAAGTTATATAGGATTTTAAACAGACACAAATAAAGATTTAAGTACAATGCTGGACTCCAAGAAGACTGTAGGACAGACAGAGCAAGGCAGGTGTCTGGAGGTTCAAGGCAATGAGCATGAACCAAAAGCATCCATAAAAGACAGAGAAGGGGAATAAAGCAGAGGGCAGCAGAATCAAGGCACTAAAACTTAAAGGAATTCACTGGTTTTTATGTAAGAGGGATTATATACGATTCATCTCAAGGCAAGAATTCTGCTCAAGGGTAAAGTGGGCAAACAGGAGACTCCAGCTGAGATATAAAACACTTACTAAGATAAAGTTACCCATTTTGGCAGAAAGATCTCAGCCACTGGGTCCTTGTGCAAGGCTATGGGTCTTATTAAAAACAGTGGAGATCTTAGTGAAGAACATTAAGAAAAGGCCAGTAGCCCCACCATCCAAGCAAATGGTCTGAGCAGCTGAAAGTTTAATAGAAACAACAACAGGCAAGAAGAGTCCCCTTAGAATCACAATCAGCACTGGGAAGAGGAGAGTGCATGCTTAGGCTGCTCCAACTCAGGAACAATCAGAGTCAAGTGCAGGGCAGACTTGGAAGCATTACCCAAACTGAACACAAACCTGTGAAGGAGAGTGGAAGCCTCGCTAGCACGAGAGACTTCTGACCAAACACTGAGTAAACAATAATCTACCCTAACCCAGAGGCATCCCCTAAGTAGCCAGGCGAAAGAAAAAAAAAGAGGGGAGGAGGAATCTTAGCAAGGTCATCCGAGAATACACACTGCAAGAGAAATAGACTTTGCAGAATTATTTTAGTCATGTTACTAAACAAATACACAAGCAAAATGAGGAAACAACAAAATACCCCAGAAGGTGGGGATCAGTGTCTAAAGTTGCTAAAATATATTATCTGATCCCCTGGTCCTGAAAATTACAAGACATGCTAAGAAACAGGATAGTGCGAGTCACATACAGGGGAAAAAATCAGGCAACTAAAGTTTTTTCCAAGAGGCCCAGATGGTAGACTATGTAGACAAAGACTTCGAAAAATTGGCTATTATGAATATGTTAAAAAACTAAAGGAAATAGTTATTAAAGAATTAGATGACAATGACTCATAAAATGGAGAATATCAACAAAGAGACAGATGCTATTAAAAGAACCAAATAGAAATTCTGAGTTGAAAGTACAATAATTCAAATGAAATATTCACTAGAGGGGCTCAATAATAGAGCACAGAAGAAAGAATCCATAAACTTGAATAGAGATAAATAGAGAGTATGCAATCTGAAGAGCTGAGAAAAACATAATAAATAAAAATGAAAAGAACCTCAGAAAAATGTGGGGTACCATTACATGAATCAAAATACATGTAACAGAACTACCAGAAGGAGAGGTGAGAGGGAAAGGAACAGGAAAAATATTCAAAAAAATAATAGCTAAAAAGCTTCCCAAATTTGATGGAGTAAATTAATTCACACACACACACACACACACACACAAACACCTCAACTAACTTTAATTAAAATAAACTTAAATGATCCACACCCAGACATCAAAACCCAAAAGTTGAATTCCAAAGAAAATGGAAAAATTCCCGAAAGCAGCAACAACTCATCATGTAAAAAGGAACCCCAACATAATTAAGATCAGACTTCTCATTAGAAACAGTGGAGGCCAGAAGGCAGTAGGATGGCATATTCAAGGTGCTGACAGTACAAAACTGTGAACCAAGAATATTATAACCAGCAAAACTACATTTCAAAATAAAGGTTTCAGACCCCAGCAGCCGTATGGTGAAATTCTCCCTGCAGCAGATCCTCAATAGCCACTGCTTCATAAGAGAGAAGAAGGGGAATAAACCCAGCACCACGGTTCACACCAGCCTCACCATGCTGCTTATCAGCCTGCACAGCAGCAACAGCCACCCACAGCCACAAGAGTTGCAGGGTCTCCCTTAACTGCTGTAGTAACCTGGGTCCAGGGCCTCAGTGGGGCTCCTGATGTTCCTCACCCTCCCCTGAAGATCCCAGGTGGGTGAGGAAATAGAGAGGGATCACAATTTTTCAGCTAATTAATTTTACTCTATAAGAGGCTGAATGTACAGATGAACTGACATCTGATAGGAAACCGAGAATTCTCAATGTCAGACCAGGCTTTACAGATGTCAAACACATTAACTGGAGGGCAGTGCTGAGCAGCAGTTGCCTCTACATGGAGATCCCAGGCGGTGCTCTGCCTGAGGGGAGCAAAGACAGCTTCACAGTTCTTCTGGAGTTTGTGGAGGAGCGGATGCCTGTGACTATGTCTTCGTTTGCTTCCAAAAGAACCATGATCACAGAGCAACTCTGGTCCATACCCTCAGCTTTAAGGGCTTTGAGATTGTGAGAATGAAGCATCCCCTTGTCCCCAAGAGACCTAATGCTTGCTTCATGGCCTGCACATGTGAGAGTCTCTGAGGCGGACAAGTAGCAGCTGCACCACCTGCACTCCTCACCTTTGCTATCACTGACAGATCATTACAGATTGTCCTCCCTCTGTGTGTCTCGCTTTGTGCTGGGGTGTGGCCAACTGCTGCACTGGATTGCAAATGCAAGGCCTGCTCCGCTCCTCTGGGTTTGTCAGCATCTTGTAACTATGCAAATAAATGCTCACTCCCAGCAGGAGTTTATTTGAACTTTTGGAAATAGTTTTAGGTCTTAACTTGGAAAGATAGGTATAAATCTACTTTTCTAATGCTTTCAATAATCTCAATAAAAGTGATTACATCTAAAAAAAATAAAGGTGAAAAAAACATTCCAAGATAAACAAAAATTGGGATAATTTTCTACTAGTGTACGAAATACTAAAGGAAGTTCTTCAGGGTGAAAGTGACACAAGACAGTCATTCAACTCCACACAAAAACTGAAGAGGACCAGAAAAGGTAATTACATCGGAAATTTAAAAGCCAATATAATTGTATCTTTGAGGTCGATTCTGATCATTTAAAATGTATAATTGTAAACCTAGAGCAACCATTAATAAAATAAACAAATATAAAAGTCTCTAAAAGAAATAAAATGTTACAAGAGAAAGTATCTAATACAAAAGAAAACAATTAAGGAGGCATATTGAAAACAAAAACAAAAGGGCAGATGTAATTCTAACTATATCAATAATAACACTAAGTGTGATGGATTAAATAATCCAATCAAAAGACAAAGATTGTCAGATTGAATTTTTAAAAAAACGCATTACTAATTACATGTTGTGTGCAGGAGAAATACTTCAGATTCAAAGATATGAACAAATTAAAGGTAAATGATGGAAAAAGATACATCATACAAACAACAGTAACAAAAGAACTGAACTGTCTATATTAATATCAGACAAAATTGACTTTAAAAGAAAAAATATTATTGGTAATAATGAGAGATATTTCATAATAATAAAAAGGTCAGTCTATCAGCAATACATAACAATGATAAAAATATGTGTACCTGACAAGGGAAAAATAAAGAATTCAACAACAGAGTGAGTCTTCAATACCCCACTTTCAATTATGAACAGACTAGAGGCCCAGTGCATGATTGAACCATGCACATGTTCAGAAGCCTCCGGCTCGGCGGAGGCTTCTGAAAGGCCTGGTGCCAGAGCAGACAGGCACCCAGCTCCCCCACTTTTGATGGTCCGCTGCCACTGAGGGGGGCTACCCTGCTGTTGAGAGGCGCAGGGGGCGGGAGTCCCCTGCGCCTCTCAACAGCAGGGTAGCCCCCCTCAGTGGCAGTGGATCCGTGCCTCTCAATGGCCGGGTAGCCCCCATCAGTGGCAGCAGATCCGTGCCTCTCAATGGCCGGATAGGCTACCCCAAGTCCCGCCCCCCAGCCTCCCGCTGCCCAATCATGGGCGTAGCGGAGTGATGGTAATTTACATGTTACTCTATTATTAGATAGGATGATCAATAAGAAATCAGAGACTTAAGCAATGCTGTAAACCAACTACATGTAACAATAATCTATAAAACACTCACTCAACAACAGCACACATGAAACAGTCTCCAAGATAAACCACACACTATGCCGTAAAACAAAACTCAATATATTTAAAAAGTTTGAAATCATAAAAGGTATCCTCTCTGATTAAAATGCAATTAAAATATAAATCAATAATGGAAGGAAACTTGGGGGATTAACAAATATGTGAAAATTAAATGGCATATGCCTAAATAACTAATGGGTCAAAGAATAAATCACAAAACAAATTAGAAGCTACTTTGAAATTAATAAGAACAAAAACACAATACACCAAAACTTACGGAATGTATATAAACCAGTACTCAGAGTGAAATTTATAGCTGTAAACACCAATATGATAAAAGAAAGATCTCAAGTCAATAGCCTAAACTTCCACTTTAAGAAACATGTGGGTGGGTGGGAAGAGATTAATCACAGAAGTTATGTGTATATATGCATAACCAAAGGACACTGGCAATAGTGTGGTGAAGGCCTGGGGTGAGAGATGAGGTTAGGCTACAAGGGGTCAATGTGGCAGAAAGGGGACATCTGTAATACTTTCAATAATAAATTTATTTTTAAAAAGCATGTTACCCTCTTGCTTGAAACCTTCAGTGACTTCCTATTACACCTATAAAAAATTCCAACCTCCTGTCCATGCTCCTTAAGACCTTGGGTGATCTGACAAAAGTCCTCCTCTGATGCTACATCACTCTCCTCCTTCCCCTCATTAACTGCATTAAAGTGACAACAACCTGCTTTCAGTCCCCAACATCTATAATAATAAAAGTGTAATATGCTAATTAAACCAGATGTCCTTCCAAACGACCTTCCGGGCGAAGCCAGAGCGGCAGCCACGGGATCAAGGCAGCCGCTGGGGCTGCAAGGGAGGGATCCAGGCAGCCGCCACAACTGTGAAGGCCTACTCTTGCACGGTGCATCAGGCGACTGAAAGACCAGAACAACCAGAACGACTGGTTGACCAATTGCTGTGACACACACTGACCACCAGGGGGCAGACGCTCAACACAGGAGCTGCCCCCGGTGGTCAGTGCGCTCCCACAATGGGAGTGCCATTAAGCTGACCAACCAGTCCTGGTGGCTCACCAGCCTGGTGGCAGCCACTCACTCCCTCAGTAGTCCTGCAGGTCCAATCTCCAGAGAATGGGCCAGGTACTGATGGACCAGTGCCACCAGCACAATCCCAACAGCACTGCTGGCCTCCTAGAAGTCGGCCTCGGGCACCGCGGCTGCATCCCTTCCCTAGATGCTGCACAAGGAAGAAAGGATATAAAAGCAGCTGCCAGGTTGCTCCCAACAACTAGTGCAAACATCAGCAGGATGGATCTGGATCCTGGGCTGGCCAGGGCATCCCACCGCCCACCCGGAGGGTCGATTGCGTCCCAGGCTCCCCCGTCCCCTTTGGGATGCTACCCATGCACGAATTTGTGCACTGGGCCTCTAGTGTTAAATATTTCCCCATCTCAGGACCATTGCACTCTTCCAGAATGCTCTTCACCCTGTTTCTTCCCATCCTTTAATCATCAGTTTAAATATTATTTCCTTAGAGATACTGTCTGACAATCTTTCTAATTTAGATGCTACTCACCCTCCCTATTTATCACAGCTCACTCATGACTTGTTAGCTAGATAGCTGGTGTGTGTGTGTGTGTGTGTGTGTGTGTGTGTGTGTGTGTGTGTGTTTCTTTGACTATTCTATTTTCCCCTTTAGACTGTAAGCTCCATAAATGTGGGTTCCATATATGTCTATTACTGTTGTATTTCCAGTGACTATTACAGTGCTTGGTATATGATAAACACTCATGTACCAAGAAAAAAAAGTCTGCTGAATGAATAACTAATTTCAAGTCCTCTCACTATCCTGGACATATTCTAATATGTAATATATCTCTTAAGATATAGTCCCCAAAACCAAACTAAAATTTCCAGATGAGGCCTAACCCTTTCAGGGAGGTCTAAGCATGCCACATTTATCTAATTCTTCTCTTCTTTCCAATCTATATATATGAAAGCCTAAGTGACTGGCCAACCAACTGGCCAGTAGCTATGATGCACACTGACCACCAGGGGGCAGATGCTCAATGCATGAGTGAAAACCACAGGTATGGAAACAGAACATTCGGATGAATCTCAGAGGGAAGGGGGGAGGTGGAGGGCGGGAAGAGGTTAACAAAAGATCTTATAGGCCCAGTGCGCAGATTCGTGCACTGATGGGGTCCCTCAGCCTGGCCTGTGGGGATCGGGCCAAAGCCGGCCAGTGCACAGATTCATGCACCTGTGGGGTCCCTCAGCCTGGCCTGCGGGGATCAGGCCGAAACTAGCTCTTCAACATCCCCTAAGGGGTCCCAGATTGTGAGAGAGCACAGGCCAGGCCAAGGGACCCCATCAGTGCACAAATCCATGCACTGGGCCTCTAGCATCAAAATAACCTACTTCACAAAACTCCCCAAGAAAGTGGTCTAATAAGCTCTTTGTCTGCCACTGATTGGTAAATGTGACCATTCGTGTACTCAGCACGTTAAAATGAAAGAGAGACTCTAAATATGGACTCATAAAATATCAGTACAAAATGTAAGCCTCTGGCTTACAATTCAGGGCTCTTTGTACTGCCTCCCTAAAATCAGGAGAAGATGTCCCCAATTAAACTTTGGTCCTCAACATGTCAGCCATGGGGAATATAGTAGTGCCCCTTACTCACAGGGGATACATTTCAAGACCTGCCTGAAACTGCAGATAGTGCCAACCCCTATATATACTGCTTTCTTTCCTATACATACATACTTTTCACTTAAAGGAAGCACTTTGGCACATCCAAATTGACAGCACCACCACTTTTGCACTTTGGAGCCACTACTAAATAAAATCAGGGTTACTTTAACATAGCGCTGCAATACAGCGACAGTCGACATGATAACTGAGACAGCTACTAAGTGACTAATGGGCAGCTAGCATATACAATGTGGTACACTGGAAAAATGGACAACTCACATCCTGTGTGGGATAGGACAAGACAGCACAAGATTTCATTATACTACTCAGAAATCTGAGAAATTTAGAACTTATGAATTGTTTATTTCTGGAATTTTACATTTAATATTTTCAAACTGCAGTTGACAATAGGTAACTTAAACCACTGAGAGCAAAACTGTGGATAAGGGGGGACTCTACTGCACTAAGTAAGAATATTTCTATTACCCTGCCTCCAAGATTCATGATATCTCACTAGTTTGTTTCCTCTTAATTCTTCGTGCTTCAAAGCCCAAAAGGCCCAGGAGTCCCCAGGGCCCTGGACAAAACAGATTCAGCTTATTTTCTGAGTGGCAAGGGTAAGTTTGAAAGATGTTCTGCAATTCAGATATACAAAGAAATCAGGGCTAGAGGAGGCAGCTGAGAAATCACTTGCTATCTCTGCTATGTTAGATAAACCACACATAAAATCAAACTAGTCTGCTAAAATTATTACCATCTTCATACTTACTGACAATGATGAGAGCATTAATCACCTGCAAATACCTAATCAGAGTGAGACCTTTTTATATTACCATTCAAATTTTTAACTGCCCCCAGCCTGATTTCTTTTAAGCAAATGTCCACAGACCTTACACATTTCATGGTTACTTTCTGTAGTTATGTAGCCTTTATTTTCCCTGTTCTCCTCCCCCTTCTATTCCTTCCCTTTAAAAATGGACAGAACCTGGTTCCTATCACCTAGAGATGAATTAACCTTTCCAAATATCCTGACATTGCCTTCCTAGAAAAGTTCCCTGGAGCTCTGTAGCCGTTGGAGAAGAGAGGCAGCTTGGCTCTGACTTTAATACACATTTTGAAATACCTTTTGCAGGATGGCTGGAAATACGGAACTAATAACAAAGCACTTCTAAAATTACCGATAAATCTGAAGCATTCCGCCTGGTGTACGGCCTTTGAAAGTCTTTAATTCATCTATTAAGTGATCAAAGATCTTGTTCAAGATATGATTACATTTCTTTTGTTCTCTTTGCACAATCATATTAAAATTGATAGCATTCCTAAAACCAAACAGCTTCCAAAGCTAAAAATAAAAAACATACAGAATGACACCCTAACATTCATCACTTTCAAAAGGCAAGGCTATGACTGGTCCTTAACTATCCTGGGATACACATGCTAGGACAAATCATTCCACAGTAATGATGCCAAAGGAGGAACTTGAAGCTTCCACACTCCTAGAGTCGCTACTATGTATTTAGGTTTGAGCCAGGCCTCCTCAGTAAGGGGGTAGATAGAGAAGTTCTGGCTACTTGCCAAAGCCAAACCCAAGAGCAAGTAATTTCAGTAATACAGAATAGAGATCTTTGAGTGGGTGTTGATGGCCTTTGTCACATACACAGGATTAGTCTTCCTTATAGTACCACTAACAAAACAAAACAAAACAAAAACCATGTCATAGCCCAAGAATCAGCAGGAAATTGTTTTTATATGACCACAATCCTTCTTAATCCTTGTTCTCCAGGAATCAGCCATTTTAATTGTATTATATCTGTAAATTATTGATCACAAAAAAAAGGGGCTAGTAAACTATATCTATAAAAAGTAAGTAAATATTTTTAGACTCTATGGGCCACTCAGTCTCTTGCAACTACTCAACACCACCATTGTTCCATGAAAGCTGCCATAGATGACATGTCAATGAATGAGTGTGGTTGTGTTCCAATAAATCTTTATTCACACACCAAAAAAGGCATTGGGCCCTACCTGGTTTGACTCAGTAGATATAGAGTGTCGGCCTGCAGACGAAATGGTGCCAGGTTCAATTCCAGTCAAGGGCACATGCCTGGGTTGCGGGCTCAATCCCCAGTAGGGGGCGTGCAGGAGGCAGCTGATCAATTATTTTCTCTCATCACTGATGTTTCTATCTCTCCCTCCCCCTTCCTCTATGAAATTAATAAAAATATATTTTTTTAAAAATAGGCAGCCCTAACCAGTTTAGCTCAGTGGATAAAGCGTCGGCCTGTGGACTGAAGGGTCCCAGGTTTGATTCCGGTCAAGGGCATGTACCTTGGTTGCAGGCACATCCCCAGTAGGGGGTGTGCAGGAGGCAGCTGATCGATGTTTCTCTCTCATTGATGTTTCTAACTCTCTATCCCTTCCTCTCTGTAAAAAAATCAATAAAATATATATATTTTTAAAATAGGCAATGGACCAGATCGGCTTGCAGATGGTAGTTTGCCCATCCTTGCTCTAAAATATGGTCATAACTATAACCTACACTTTCGGATCTTAGTCTACAACGCACAAACACTGGGCAGTTCGTAGAAGAGTTCTTATTATGGCCTCAGGATGGAAAAATAGAATTGGTCTGATAAGGGGGAAAAGGTCATTTGAGTCACATGCACAACTTTCATATGGTTTTCTCTTCAAAAAGTTCATTTTACTCTCCAAATTAAATTTTTCGGCAACGTTCATTGTTTCTTTAAAGAACATTAGACTTCACATTGCATCCCAGTTATTTATTACCTGAGTTTTGGTCTTAACAAATATGATTTTGTTATTCTCTGTCATCAATGGAGCAAGCACATGTGGTTTTGATTGACAAAATTGTGATAAAATTCACTGCATCCTTAAAAAAGTGATTGAAAAGTTTTCAGACTGTTGCAGAGAATGTTGGGGGGGGGGGGTAACAAGGGGATTGAATTTCAACAAAAGACATGCCAGATTTTTCCCCTGCTCTTATTATTCAACATTCTCCCACTACTCAGTATCTAATTAGATATTGCAGCAATCCAGGAGTCATGTGTTTCTCTTTAAACTTTTGGCAAAGTCCACTGCACTATGGTTAACATTGGACACACTTGGGTTTCCCTCCAGGGACCAGTACTAGGTGACATCACATGCTATGTCACAAACAATGGAGCATAAATAAGTGTGCATGCTCTGAGATAAGCAAAACACTAGCAGTCACTTTGGTTTACCCTCTTTTCATTTACTCAAATTCATGTTAATTTGGTTACTTGAAAAATCTCTTTGTCTCAACCTTTTTCAGAAACAGGTATCCCTTGCTATTACTACCCCCAGAAAAATCATAATTTGATTTTTTTAAAATCTCATGGGTAATACAATAGTTCTGTCTGAATTGTCAAACTCTGTTGGAATAGCTATCTTGATTAACTTAAGACTGAACAAAACACATACTAATGAGAACCATGGCAAGACACCGCAAAACCTATTTGCCCTTATAATAGGTAGCCAACTGGGCAAGAAGAAAGAAAGAATGAACACAATGCAAACAACTTGACCTTCAAAGCTGTCTGCCATGTGGTTGTTTCCCTCATGAACTGATATCCGTATCTGAGAGCGACCATCCCATCTTCATGCTATACCCTTCTTGTTACAGAATTGGAACAGAAGGAAATTATATAACCCATAAGTTACTAGGAAAATGCTGAAGATGCCAAAAAAATACAAAGACATAATCAGACCTTTTTAACTTGGAAAAATGTGCTGTTTGTGAACGGGGGATAAATGTCCTGAAACTATCTTCCATATGTCTGCTTTCCTTCACTGGGCTACATTCCAAAGAGGTTGTAGTAGTTCCATGTTTTTCTCTAAAATATGAAAAACTATTACTGAATAGGTTTTATAAATGGTTTTCTTCACAGTGCCTAATGTGCAAATACTCCAAATAATTGCTTTAAAATCAATTTACCAGCATTCAGAATTCCTTGGCCAGGGAATTTCTGATTTAAGATATACTTTGAAGATTCACTCTCATCAGATTTTCACCTACTGGTGTTGGAAAACAAGCACTTTTTAAAAAATACAACACTTAACAATAAAAACAATCTACTTAGTAACATTGTCCCATGGCTTCAAATATTATACTAGTGACCAAATGCTTGACATAAATGTCCTTTTACAAACTCATAAAATATTGCCGTGAAGGTAAAAATACCAATAAATTATAAAAACTAGGCCTTTCATTGGGTCATCATCTAGACCAGTGATTTTCAACCTTTTTCTTCTCATGGCACTCATAACATAAATACTAAAATTCTGCAGCACAACAAAAAAATATCTCTTTTGCTGATCTGACAAAAAAAAATGATATAATTTAGATTTCTTTTTAAAAATAATAATAATAGTAATTACCCTACCCTTTTTGCACCAAAGTGACTTTTTACAAAATCAGGTGCCTGTACTTATACATAAGGATTTCTAGTACCAAGAATTAACCAACCATGCAACTTTATTATGTGACATGACCAATAAGATACAACTCTATTATATGACCTATATATTTAAGGTTCAAGACAGAGCATTCACAATGGGTGGCTATTGCTATGTTGGCTATGGTCACTTTTTATTTTAATCTAAGGGAAAAGAGGTTAGTAACCCTGACTAAATAGTCAAGTATTGCATGTTTTAAAAATTCTTGCAACATACCAGTGTGCTAAATTACGGTAAATTATGGCCCTGAAATGGACATGCATTCTGATATTACATATTTTTGCTTACCAAAGCCATCAGGCCAGCCATATCATTTATCTGGCTTATTGTAAACTTCCAGAAAAATGACTGTCACCTATAGAATTCTCACAATAAGCCATACCAAAATGACCAATGGTCCTATTGCTAGATAATCAGTTCTCCATTTATCTTGATTTTCAAGTGAGCTCCTTTAAAAACGTTCTCTTTTGTTCTATATTGTTATTTGTGTTATTCCATAGCACCTCCAAGGCAGAAATGTGGGCTTTGGACATCTAAGAAACACTTAAGTAATCCCAAAACTGTTTAAAATAAATTCAACTCAAATGGTGATAGATTTGGTGAAGACTGAACCATTTTGATCACTTCTAACTCAAAAGACTATCTCTAAGCCATGTCTTTAATCAGGCCTGGTTCAAAGCAAAAGCACAATAAAAAATGATCCCAGCTCATTTTTGTATCTCTGGCCAAAGAAGCAGTAATAATCTCCACATTCCATTTTATAGGGGTCAAAGAAATATGCATGTAATGATTTTTTTTAATAAATTAACAACATTTTGAAAAGCAATTCATTATGTTAAAAACAATTAAAATTTCATACTGAGGCAGCTTCCTTTTGGTCAGAGTTCTGTCCCGTCAATGGAACTATTTTAAAATTTCTCTCCATATGGAAGCTTCTCAACTGTTTTTAATTGTTTTCATTCTCCTTCCCTGAATCTTTTCTAACTCCATTACATTTTTATTTAATTACAGCAAAGCAAAATAGGATGGTGATTCTAGAAGCAGACACATTATGATTTTAAAATATATATAACCTTACGTGCTAAAAAGTATAACAAGTCCTATATACAAGTCAGCACAAAAACTCAAGCTATTTCCTGCCACTATTCTGGGCAGCAGCAGTGGGTGTTGTTTTCCCCGCTGGCTCCTGTACTACCTGGCAAGAGTCAAGATGGGGAATTTTTCTTTTCTTTTACTCTTAGCAATTGGAGCCAGAGAATGCTGACAATTAGTGTTTTGTTTAAGTGATTATTTTGTTCAGCTTTGAACGTTATATTTAAAAAAAACATATTAAATAATAAATTTTTTAAAACAGCATGATTACGATTTCTAGAATTAAAGTCTGGATATATAACATCCAAGACACTGACAAAAATAGAAGCAAAGAATACAAAGTTCATGGTTTAAAAGAAAGGAGACAGGAAAAATTAAGTATAAGAAGGAAGCTCTGAAAGCAACAGGAGTAATATAGGTCAACCTACTAATTATAGTAATAAATATAAATGAGATAACCACATCTATTAAGGGACAAAAAATCTTAGGGTTGGATTTTAAAAACAATGAAATTTGCTTAAGCATTTACAATGTGACACAGAAAGCTGAAAAGTAAAAGGATGGACAAAGATGTAACAGACTACATAATATAAACCTAAAGAAAGTGATAGTAGCCATGGCCAGTTTTTCTCAGTGGATAGAGCATCAGTCTGAGGACTGAAGGGTCCCACGTTCGATTCCAGTCAAGGGCACGTGCCCATGTTGTGGGCTCAATCCACAGTAGGGGCATGTAGGAGGCAGCCGATTAGTGATTCTCTCTCATCATTGATGTTTCTCTCTCTCTCTCTTCCTCTCTAAAATCAATTTTAAAAAAAGTAATAGTTCCTATATTAGTATCAATAAGACCCAAAATCAAGGCATATCATTAAATAAATAAAGAGGAGTAAACTGATAAAAGGTACAATATACAATGAAGCTATAACAATCACTAGCTTTTATACATAGAGTAACATTGCCTTGAAACAGAAAAAATAAATTTAAAAGAAGCAAAGGAAAGACTAAGAAAAATACAAGAAACAGCAGAGTGTAAATCTGACAAATTAGTCAAAATATAAATAACAATATATATGATTACCTCCACACAAAGCAAATACTTTAATATCCAATGAATATTAATATTATTTTACCACATATCACCTACAAAGAACTGAACTCCAAATAGTTAACAACTATGCAGGCATTACATTTTATTATCTGTCCACAATGTAATAAATTTTTAAGAATAAATAAAATAAAATGAAAACTTTCAACAACTTGAACACCTTTGGGGGCCTCCTAATCAGAAGCACTCACAGATTATTTAGAAAATAACTACAATGATAATAATACTACAGCAACACTTATAAGGTGTGCCTAAAACTATGTCCAGAGGCAAATTAATAGCCTTAATTGTTAGCTTATTAAACAGTAAAGAATCAAAATAAATTAACTAAAGTATTCCATTTAAGATATGTATTTAATATATATGATATACTATTTTAAAAGCCCCTTACAATCAACCTCTATATTCACAAGGAAATGCTCACAGGTGTTGGCTCCTGTTTACTGTTTGTGGGTTGGGAAAGGAAGACCTGGCCTGTCACTATTGCACCAACCTAGATGGCTAGAGACAATGCTAACAAGAAAAATTTAACAGGAGAAATATACAACTGGAGCCAACAAGAGCTTGTACTAGCTATAAATATTGAGCAACACAGATTAGAGGTTTCCAAACACTGTTCTATACAAACTAGTAGTGTCAAAGTATTGGAAATTTATTTTTTACTCTAGAATTCCTGGGTCTTGCCTCAGAACTTGCAAGTCAGAATCCCCAGTGGTAAGACATAGGAATCTGTGTTTTGGGTAAAGCCTTCTGGTGAGTTTAAGTTATAGCAACTTTTGGGAACCAGTAGATATAGATCTTAATTTTTAATTATCAAACAATAAAAATGTTACTAAACACATGAAGATTATCAGCACATGAAGAAGTCAGAGAGAGTAGGTTTAATGTTAATGCAGGAAACAGTAGAGAAAGTTTCAGTGGGATTAAAAAAGCTGAAGCTGGCATTTCATCACTAAAACAATAAAATAGAAAAAAGGAGGATGGAGTAGGGGCAGAGAAGAAATTACCTGAGAACAAGAATGAATTCTTCAAAACTTAGAGAAAGGGGGGAAGAGAGGGAGAGAAGTGAAGGGAGGGAGGAAGAGGGGAAGAGGATGGAGTGTTTAATAAAGTCAGTGAAGAGCAGAATAGAAACCATTTAAAACTGAAAAACTTCTAAGAGTTTTTAAAAGTACAAATGGACAGAAGAGAGGCTTGTGATGGCTTTGCAATGTGTCAATTTGGCTAGGCTGAACTACATTTCCTGGAATTCCACTTCAAGTGTGTATGTGAGTGTGTGTGTGTGTGTGTGTGTGTGTGTAAGTAAAATATATTCAGACACATATATATATAAATACTATTTATTCACCACTGTTCTAAGTAATTATCCATCGAATCCTCACAACCATTTTATGAGATTGATTTTCTAACTATCCACAATTTATAGGTGAGGAAACTGAGGCACAAAGGGATTTATACATAAACTAGAGGCCCAGTGCATGAAATTCGTGCACGGGGGTGAAGGGGTCCTTCAGCCCGGCCTGCCCCCTCTCCAATCCGGGACCCTTGGGGGATGTCCGACTGCCGATTTAGGCCCCATGCAGGATCAGACCTAAACCGGCAGTCGGACATCCGTCTCTCAATCCAGGACCACTGGCTCCTAACCGCTCACCTGCCTGCCCACCTGATGCTCCTAACTGCTCCCCTGCCGGCCTGATCGCCCCCTAACTGCTTTCCTCTGCCAGCCTGATTGCCTCCAACTGTCCCCCCCACTGGCCTGCTCGCCCTCAACTGCCCCCCTCCCGCCGGCCTGCTCACACCCAACTGCCCCCCCCTGCCAGCCTGCTCACCCCAACTGCCCCCCCCCAACTGGCCTGATTGCCCCTAACCTGCTTCTGCCTCGGCCCCACCACCATGACTTTGTCTGGAAGGATGTCTGGAAGGTCTCCCGGAAAGTCTCCCAGTCTAATTAGTATATTACCCTTTTATTAGTATAGATTCACCAACTTTACTGAACTTTCTTACAGCAATCAGATATGAAAGTACATCTTGCTACTCTGCAGTTCCCAACATGACCCTCAGAAATTTGCCCTATGTGGGATGGTAGCACTTGAATAAAAGTAAAGAACACTTGCATTCAGAATTGACTACTACAACTCCATTGCTTATTCACTCTCAGGAGCAAGTAAGAAAACATATTCTTTTCCAGAACATTTAAATGAAAGCAATATTAAATATAGTCATACATTATAGTAACGGTACAGCTGCTCTGTGCTCAAACACTGGATCTTTCCATTACACTTCTTATTTAAAAATAATACCAGCCCGGCTAGTGTGGCTCAGAGGTTGAGCATCAACCTATGAACCAGGAAGTCATAGTTTGATTCCGGGTCAAAGCACATGCCCAGGTTGTGAGCTCAATCCCTAATAGGGGGCATGCAGGAGGCAGCCAATCAATGATTCTTTCTCATCATTGATGTTTCTATCTCTCTCCATCTCTTCTTTTCTGAAATCAATAAAATACATTTTCAAATACTTTTAAAAATATTTTTTAAAATACTAAAATTAAAATATCACCAATAATAATAAAATCAAGATGTGACAGGCACAAGTCTAAGAACCTTCACAAATAGTAGCTGATATGGCATTTGTAACAAACAGTTGAGGTGGGCATTATTATTCCCATATTATAGATAAAGAAACTGGCTCCGAGGAATTAAGTAACATGCCCCAGGTTACATGGCCAAAGGTGGAAGCCCCTGTTTCCAACCCAGGCTATTGCCCACAAGTCCAGTGCTCCTTCCATTATATCAGAGTAGGTTAGTTTTCCTAGTGTAAGAAATAGAAACCAACCATGACTGATGGAAAAAAGAGAAGGGATAGTGAGTAATGCACAGAACTCCCAGAAAGGCTGGAGAGCTAGATTTGGGGCACACAGACACACAGACTCCCCAAATCACACTGCCAGAACAAGTGGAGAAAGAACACTACTACCATCACTGCTGAATACCAACAAGCAGGAAGGAACACAGGGTGCTCTCGCTGATGCAGTATCACTGCTGCCCGGGGGAATGCAATCTTTCTGTAGCTACTGCCCCTACCAGTGACACAACCTTGATGGTGTGCATTCCCTGTCACTCTAGGACAATTGTCCTTGGAGTCTAGATTATGTACTTGCACTCCAGCTGCAAGAGAGCCAAAGGGGCTGTATGGAAAGAGAAACAAATAACTGGCATTTTCAGTCTTTCCAGAAAGAGGCAGGTAGTGCCCACCATAAAGCTCATAAAATGAGGGAGAACCCAAGACATGGAAAGGAGGTTTAGATATTGAGTGGCCAAAGAAGATGACACATGTTCTCTGAAAGACCATCTTTTGACTGCTCCACATAAACATACATTTTCTTCCTCATACATTTTCTTCTTCCCCAAAGAGCTCATTCTTAACATAATTCAACCATCCTTATCTGGTCTAGAAGCACGCCTTCTCTCCTCCAATATTGGACAAGCCAAAGACCTTTTAGTGAATGCATCCAGCTACAACTCCAAGATTTTCTTTAGTACTGTCTCTTTCAATACTCTCAAATCTATAGACTAAACTATAAAGTTAATAATCACCAACATACACAATATAAGATATAGATATACAAATAGATATAAATATAAATTATAGCAGGGCAAAGGAATAGAAAAGGAGAAGAAAATTTAATCTATATAAACATACATGAGACATTAGAGCAGGTACAAAAATATGAGCAGATGCTATAGTCATCTGCAAATGGGCATGATGCTGTTGTTGGTATTCTTGGCTTCCCTCTTCCACACCTCCTTACAGGATCAATTTCATCCTGTGCCTCGGTTGACCAGGTTTCTTTACCCAGAGTGATGACCTAAACCTTAATTCATGGGGATTCAAGACACTGAATTAAATCTTTCATTACATTTTATCACTAGAGCAGTACAAGAAGGTATCCCCAAAGCATCCTCTGGGTTCCAAACGCTTCATGCTGCTATCATGTTAGCAGTAACATTATTTTTTCCCCTTAAACTTTTTTATTTCAGCAGTAACATTAATGACAGAAACAATCTCCCATACAAACACTAAACACCCTTTTTTACATATTTGTCAAATAGCATGACAAGTCTAAAATGACGGTGGATTGGCCCAGACTGAATTGAATGGAGTAACTACTGTTTGCCTGATGGAAGCCATCTTCCTTTTGGTACTAAGCCTCTAAAGCAGCAGATACCAGAGTTTCTGAGAAGAGAGACGTTCCAGATACGCATTAAGTCCTCACTTAATGTTGCTGATAGATTCTTGGAACTGCAGTGAAACAACATATCACAAAACCAATTTTACCATAGGCTAGTTGATATAAATAAGAGTTAGATTCCTATGGCATCTCATCAATGTTTTAACAAAACATTGAACAAAATGACCTTATTTGAGAACCTGCTGTTGTTGATAGACATTCACCATTTCAACCATTTCTTCATTTCAACAGTTCCAGAATTGTGGCTACAGGGGTTTTTCTAGAACTTCATTGTTCCTGAAATGACTCCTGATTCTCATTCCTCCAGCCTTCCAATGATTTCACAAGTACCCTATATTAAAGTCCTTTCTGTCTAAAATACCTGAAGTGATTTTTGTTTGCTACACTGAACACTGAGTGATACGAAAATAAAACATTTGAGTGGGTCATTAGCTCTACCTGTAAGATATTTCCTTTTCCTTCCCCTTGGTTATTACCAAATGTATGTATTCTTATAGGATAGACACATAATCACATTCTGATCACTAGCTCAAAGCATGCATTGTATCCCATAGGACAGCACCTCAACCTCACAAAGTAGTCTCTGAGCTGAAGCGATAACGGAGTCTTCAATAGGCCATTTCAGCTTTCCAGGTGATTGCATAAATTTCATAAAATGGTTGATTGACCCTTAGCATTCATTCCTACCTTCTATATGCTTCCCTGAACTCCAGAGCCTGGAAAGCAAAAAATTATATTTCACAAACTCCACTGCAGTTTCTGTAAGATTGCATGAATCTCATGTGCTACACCTACTATCTTACTTCTTTTGATGTAAAGTGAATTCATGTTCAGAAACTATGTTGCGTAGTACACCATGTTAGCTGTAGCCCCTTAATGGTACTATAGGACATCATGATGGAAAATAAAGCCTTTAGTTAATCTAAGGATGGTGGGGCTGGCTAACACATGGCAGGCAATGAAAGAAAATTCAAATTTAAAATTAGTTTTGCTCCATGATGATACAGCCTAATAAAGTTAGGTGTTTGGCTAATCTCCCTTGAGTACAGTACCATTTAGGGGCTACAGCTAGCAGGCTGGGCATTCAGCAATGACAGTAATCAAGTCAACCTTGATGAGATGAAGTTTAAGAATTGAGCCAGGCTATTCCTGAGTATGTTTGTAAAACTAAAAGAGTCCACTTCAAGTAAGTACTAACATCATACAGAACCAATGGTAATCAAACCTCCATTTTTCTTTCCTCCTTAATCTATCGGTCATAGAAACCTCCCCCTGAGACCATAAGACTGAGAAAAACTTACTTGAGTTAGGTCCCAAATATATGGGTGTACTAAACTAGATGAATTATAACACACATCATGGAGAACTCAGGTTGAACAATTATCTAGTAAGTCATGGTTAAACACTGAGTCTCTACAAGTGCTTAAAGCAACGTGAGAGCTATTTTTCAAGACTAGTTATGTGACTAAGAGAGCATGACTTTAATCCCAAACCACAGTGGTGTTTGACATGCCTCTCATAATGAGATTTAGTATAATCTTCATACAGCATCCCAGTTTGTCAGACACTTGTAGTAATGGGCAAAAAATTATGCTCAGGCAGCCAGAGAATTCCCTCACAAAAAAAGAATGCAGGTGTAAGTTTTCTTAAAGTGGTGATGGGGTAAAGGTGAGGGAATATGGGTGAGGCTTCAGACAGCACAGCTAAGTGTGGTATATATTGCCTTCAAAATGAAAACAGACCCACTAAATTCAGTATCTCTTTCTTAATGATAAAGGATTCAAACTTCAGCAGATATTCTGAAATTTTCCAAACCACTGGACTGTCCATACACTTCACTGAGCAACTCAGGCCTAGTATTTTCAAAGATATCATGTCCGTCCTAACTGATTTGGCTCAGTGGATAGAGTGTCAGCCTGCAGACTTGAAGGGTCCCGGGTTCAATTCCGGTCAAGGGCATGTACCTTGGTTGCGGGCATATCCCCAATGGGGGTGTGCAGAAGGCAGCTGATCGATATTTCTCTCTCATCAGTGTTTCTAACTCTCTCTCCCTTCCTCTCTGTAAAAAATCAATAAAATATATATATTTTTAAAAAAGATATCATGTCCATTTTTGAGTATGTATCTAGAGTGTCTGATACTTCATGTCCTAGCTTGATGTCCTTTGGGATAATGAAATGATCAAGTTCCCTAGAAGGCAAAGTGGCAAAAGTATATTGCTAATCATGCAAGTTAAGAAAATGCTATTGGTGCTCTACATATATTGAAATGAATAAAAAAATTTGCAAGAATAATAGTTAAGGCTAAGTTCATTTGCTTCAGTAAAGACATCACATCTGAAGCATTTGATTTAACTGAAGTTACCACCTATTACGGTATGATCTACACTAATAAAAGAGAAATATGCAAATTGACCATACCTCCACAACAACCACCAGCCAATCAGGAGTGAGCATGCAAATTAGCACAACAAAGATGGCGGGTTAATTTGTATACACAGGCACAGAGTGAAGACTGAAGACTGAAAATTGAAGAGGCTTGGCTTCTCCACTGCAGCCGCAGCAAAGGCCTGGGTCCCGGGTGCCAGAGGAAAACCAGTGCCGGCAGCCAGGGGAAGGAAGGCCTATTACATGAATCTTCGTGCAATGGATCTCTAGTAATAATAATAATTCATCAGGATTCTCCAAGATCTATCTATACTAGAGAGTATGCCATAAAGTAAGACTTAACATCCCTGCCTTTTGAGTGGTTTATGATGACACTTATCTCTGAAGTTCCCCAGGGATGTGGTTATTGCTTTTCATTTATTCTCTTGGTAGTGAGACAAATTCCAGTGGTTTCCACTTGGTCCTTT
Organism: Cnephaeus nilssonii; assembly: GCF_951640355.1. Classification (NCBI taxonomy): domain Eukaryota; kingdom Metazoa; phylum Chordata; class Mammalia; order Chiroptera; family Vespertilionidae; genus Cnephaeus; species Cnephaeus nilssonii. The sequence goes on from NC_137091.1 coordinate 12,031,055, forward strand.
TTAACTTATCAGAAGCCATTATGGGATTCTTCTATTGCTAATGATATACATTCCAGCAACAAATTCATGAATTAAATAAATATACAAGGGATGCATTAAGGTCCCACTGGGCCTACTATGAAACAGAGTTAGGTCAAATCTCTATCATCTGAATTCCATAAATTCCATACTCTGACAGAAGAACCACATTGTGTTCTAGCCCCAGAACTTAGTTTTAGCTCAAAGCTAACATCTAGCCCTAGCTGGTTTTGCTCGGTGGATAGAGCAACGGCCTATGAACTGAAAGGTCCCAGGTTCGATTCCGGTCAAGGACACATGCCTGGGTTGTGGGCTCAATCCCCAGTGGGAGACTTGCAGGAGGCAGCTGATCCATGATTCTCTCTCATCATAGATGTTTCTATCTCTCTCTCCCTCTTCCTTCTTCTCTGAAATTCATAAAAAAAATATATTTTTTTAAAAGCTAACATCTAATACTTTCTGAATGATCTATGTATTTCCTGCAAGTGGCCAGTTACCCTGGTGAATAGCTCAGGTCCCTTTGAAAAGGATAAGAAGATTTACATACACTAATTGAGATGTTGTTATAGATTTCTCCCTCTCAAGAGTATCTGGCCTCCCTTCATTTAAAGACTTCTGAAACTGTAAACTTACACAGAGTTGACACTTGTTTAAGAGATCATGACTATTATGGTGGTTCAAGTCAGGCCTTAGTTTCAAGTGTGCAGTATTAAGTAAAATCTTATTGGGCTACCCATCTCTTTTATTCCTGGTTGCCACCAAACACTACAGCTGGTCAAACTATTATCATACTAGCTCTGATGCATATAATGATGATCATACTTACCTTGTCTCTAATCGTTTTGAGCTCTACTTAACCTCTGGCACCTTGGTATCCATGCAACCTCACTAAATACATGGAACCCTACTGAGTCTCCCACCAGCATCCTTGCCTTAGAGAGAATGGCCACTTTGGCACTCTTCCAAGATCTGGAATACTCTCAATAATGTATACCTAAATGCCTGAAGGGAGTATCTTCTGAATCCTCTTCGAGGACATGGTTAGAGATAGGCAAACATGATAACTCCAACATTTCTAACTTCCTAAGCAGCTGAATACCTAGTGTGACACTGAGCACTCTCATTTAAGCTGCTATATCTAATCCAGAATCTGTATGAAGTATATCCATATCAATTAATTCAGCCAAGTTTAAAATTATATTTTTTCTTATTCTTATACCTTCCAAACCCATTCACATACATCAGATCTCACAAATGAAAATAAGCAAAATCTTGCAGTTTTGACTCTAAAACTGGTATTCCAGGGCATTCTGGAATCTGTCTCCAGACACAGGTTTCAGGATGGTGTATGATGTTGAGAATGGTCCATAAAGAGTATTGGATTCCTTTTGCAAGGAGGTCATTCTAGGATTTCAAGCAAGACATGGCAAAAAGGATGCTTCAACCCACAGTGGAAAATCCTGGGGTTGAGAGCTCATTATATTCTGAATCATTCAAATCCTTTCCCTATCCCCACCCCAATTCTGAGGTTTCACTCCTTTTCCATCAATACACTTCCACACCAACGAGTTCAACTGACTTGGTAATGCAACAACCTTGGGGGTTGATCATTCTTTACTTTGAATTTCCTCAGCTCTGTGGCTACAAGAGAGAAGATATTCTTTTGGTTTGCAATAGAAAATCCCTCTCTAGAATCAAGAATTTAGAACTTCAAGTTTATTGTTCTTTTTCTTTAAATTGTCTAGCAACACATTAGAAGGAACAGTCCTAGCATCCTTTTATTCATTAATTAATATCTTGTGTCACAAGTAATAGAAAACTTCGTTGGCTTATTTTAGTAAAAATGATACTTATTAAAAGAATATTGTATAAGAAAAGGGTAAATGGGGGATAAAGGGTGACAGAAGGAAACTTGACTTGGGGTGGTGAACACACAATACAAGATATAGATGATGTATTATAGAATTGTACACCTGAAACCTACATAATTTTATTAACCAATGTCACCCATATAAATTTAATAAAAATTTTTAAAAGAATATTGTCCAACCCACAGAAGTGTAGTGAAAGCTAAAGATATGGGTTCAGAGCTACAATGCTAGAAGTAATGCCTAGAAGCCCAGCAGTAAGGTTAGTGAGGATATCACTGATACCCCTGCTGAGCACTGGATGATGCAGCCTTCCTACAAACACTCCCATCAGCAGACACTGGATACACCAGCACGGATGTCACCACTCCCCAGAAACTCACTCTTTCTAAAACCGTCACAAAGAGGCATTCCTCATGGTTATCTCTGAATCAGGGGCATCCTATTTAGAACCTGTTATACATGCCTATATTCTCATAATAAGGAAGATTTGGAACTTCTCTATTTTTATAGTGCATAGTAGACTGCCACTAAGACTCAAAATATTGCAGAGTTCTCCTATCATAGAAAAGGGATTCAGATAATATTTAACAAAATACCAACTATATCTAAGAGAATCAAATGGAAACAGAAACCAAAAAAAGAGTTCTAAAATTGAAGATGATGCATAAAAATAATGTTGTGCATAAAATTAACAGATTTAAAAAATTAAAACACCCAATACTGGTAAGATGTGGGGAAAGTCCTAGCCAGTCTGGCTCAGTAGATAGAGCATCTGCCTGCAGACCGAAAGGTCCCTGGTTCAATTCCTTTCAAGGGCACGTACCTTGGCTGCAGGCTTCTCCACGACCTGGGCCCTGGTTGGAGCTCATGTAGGAGGCAACCAATCGATGTGTTTCTCTCACATAGATATTTCTTCCTGTCTTCCCCTCTCTCTTCCACTCTCTCTAAAAAAAAAAATTAATGGAAAAATATCCTCGGTTGAGGATTAAAAAAAAAAAAGATATTCTAGTAGGAGTGGAAGATTTCTGGAGAGCAATAAGACAGCACACACCTCAAAGCCTTTCCATATCTTTTTTTGTGCCTATCTGTAGTTTCCAAAATTTTTAAAATAAATATTACTTTATAATCAGAGAAAAACAAAGTCTTATTATTTAAAAAATGTAAGTAATATTTTCAAGTTTTCAGACAAAACATAACTCACATTCTATCTTTTCTTTTGGAGAAACCTACCAAATATCATTGTTTTCCTTTTTTTTTCCTATATTCATGTGTTTGTTCAGCTAGTATTTATTGAGCTTTTGTGTGTCTACCTTATATTAGCACTGGCAGTTGAGAAAATTATATTATTTTATCAACTACATTTTTTAATTGACGGAGAAACCATAATACAAATTGGCATCTTCAAGGTCTCAAGTTGAACTTGAGTCTGCATCTCAAGTCCTAAATGCTCTTAACTATACTCCAATTGCTTGGCTACAAATTAAGGAGATAATGGGCACTGAACTGTTACGTGGCATGTATACCTCAAGTATGAGGAGCTGAAGACTCAAAGATCTACACATTTTGAAAGCCCAAATTTATTGCATAGTTGACAGAAAATTCTACCCAAGGTATCTATATTCTATCTAATAAAAGAGTAATATGCAAATTAACCATCACTCTACTACACCTACAAGCCACGCCCACAAGCCATGCCCTCAAGCCAATCAGGAGCAAATCCTACCTAATAAAAGAGTAATATGCAAATTGGCCACACCTTCACTACGCCCAAGCCACACCCAACAGCCAATCAGGATGAGTATGCAAATTAACCCAACCAAGATGGCGGTTAATTTGCATACATACCTGGGTCCAGGGAACCTCCTCGGCACCCAGGTCACTCCCAGCCGGCCATCAGGCAGAGGCTTTAGGCTTGGGAAGGGGCCAAGCCTGCGATCGGAGGTGCGGATGGGAAACCCCTTCCCAAGCCTAAACCTGGGGCGGAGGCTTTAGGCTTGGGAAGGGGCCAAGCCTATGATCAGAGGTGCGGGGCGGGAGGGGCCTTCCTAAGCCTAAAGCCTGGGGTGGTGGCTTTAGGCTTAGGAAGGGGCCAAGCCTATTATCGGAGGTGCAGCGGGGCGGGAACCTCTTCCCAAGCATAAAGCCTGGGGCGGAGGCTTCAGGTTTGGGAAGGTGCTGGGAGAGAACCCCTTCCCAAGCCTAAAGCCTGGGGTGGAGGCTTTAGGCTTAGGAAGAGGCCAAGTCTATTATCGGAGGTGCGGGGGGTGGGGAGGGACCCCTTCCCAAGCATAAACCCTGGGGCGGAGGCTTTAGGCTTGGGGAAGTGCTGGGGGGAGCCCCTTCCCGAGCCTAAACCTGGGGCGAAGGCTTTTGGCTTGGATAGGGGCTGAGCCTGTGACTGGAGGTTCTGGTGCAGGGAACCCCTTCCCAAGCCTAAAGCCTGGGGTGGAGGCTTTAAGCTTGGGGAGGTGCTGGGGGTAACCCCTTCCCAAGCCTAAAGCCTGGGGCGAAGGCTTTAGGCTTGGGGAGGTGCTGGGGGGAACCCTTTCCCAAGCCTAAAGCCTGGGGCGAAGGCTTTAGGCTTGGGGAGGTGCTGGGGGTAACCCCTTCCCAAGCCTAAAGCCTGGGGCGAAGGCTTTAGGCTTGGGGAGGTGCTGGGGGTAACCCCTTCCCAAGCCTAAAGCCTGGGGTGGAGGCTTTAGGTTTAAGAAGGGGCAGAGCCTGAGATCGGAGGTGGGGGGGGGGGGACCCCTTCCCAAGCCTAAACCTGGGGAGGAGGCTTTTGGCTTGGGAAGTGGCTGAGCTTGGGATCAGAGGGAAGGGGAAAAAATCAATGGAAACATATCCTCAGGTGAGAATAAAAAGAAAAATAAAGAAATGTCATATTGTATGAAAGACACATCTTGAAAATGCTTAAAGAAAGTTGTCATGTTTTCATGGTGAAGGGACTGGGGTCTGTGTTGATGAAAATACCTGGGCGGCTGCAGTGACTGGCAGTGGCTGCAGCAGAGGGGTGATGGGGCGGGCGCCTTCCCCTGATCAGCCCAGTCGCCTCAAGCAAAGGGAAGCCAGACTTCGGCTTAGGTCCGCTCCCAATGGGGAGCGGGCTTAAGCCATCCATAGGACATGCCCTGATGGCTCCCAGTATGTGACAGGGGGCAGGCTGGGCTGAAGAACTTCTCCCCAGTGCACGAATTTCGTGCACCGGGGCCCTAGTATGCAAATAAACCCAACCAAGATGGCTACGGCCACAGAGAGCAGGAGGGAGGTTTGGGTTTCCCCGGCAATGAAGGAAGCCAAGCTTTCCACCTTCCCTTGCCGGCATTGGCCTCCACTCAAGGTTACAAAGTTTCAATGATAGAAGATATAAAAATCCAAACAGAAATGGCAGCAGCCACAGAGTTGGAAAGAGCAGGAGGCTAGGGTTGTCCCCGGCAATGGAGGAAGCCAAGCTTTCCCCACACCCTGGCTAGCCCAGGACACCGCTTAAGGCTACAAAGTTTCAATTATAGAAGATAAATAAATTCCAACAGAAATGGCTGCTGTCACGGAGCAAGCAGGAGGTTTGGCTTTGCTCCAGGCTACAAAGTTTCAATTGTAGAAGATAAATAAACCCCAGATACCAGGGCCTCCGCTTGGGTCACCGGGGGGCATGGCCAGCCTGCAAACCACCACAGGCCCCTCACCCAGGCTGCTCCATGCCCCAAGGGAATGCCCACCCTAATCCGGACACCCTTCAGGGTAAACCAGCTGGCCCCCACCCATGCACCAGGCCTCTATCCTATCGAATAAAAGAGTAATATGCAGATTGACTATCACTCCAACACACAGGATGGCTGCCCCCATGTGGACACAAGATGGCCACCACAAGATGGCCAGCAGGGGAGGGCAGTTGGGAGGGACCAGGCCTGCAAGGGAGGGCAGTTGTGGGTGATCAGGCCAGCAGGGGAGGGCAGTTGGGAGGGACCAGGCCTTTCAAGGGAGGGCAGTTGGGGCGATCAAGCCTGCAGGGGAGGGCAGTTAGGGGTGACCAAGCCGGCAGAGGAGGGAAGTTGGGGGCGACCAGGCCTGCAGGGAAGGGCAGTTGGGAGGGACCCAGGCCTGCAGGGGAGAGCAGTTGGGGGGGACCAGGCCTGCAGGGGAGGGCAGTTAGGGGTGACCAGGCCTGCAGTGGAGGGCAGTTAGGGGCAAACACGCTGGCAGGGGAGCAGTTAGGCATCAATCAGGCTGGCAGGGGAGTGGTTAGGGGTTGATCAGGCTGGCAGGCAGAAGCGGTTAGGGGCAATCAGGAAGGCAGGCAGGCGAGCAGTTGGGAGCCAGCAGTCCTGGATTGTGAGAGGGATGTCCAAAAGCCCGTTTAAACGGGCAGTTGGACATCCCTTGAGCGGTCCCAGATTGGAGAGGGTGCAGGCTGGGCTGAGGGACACACACCCCCGTGCACGAATTTCGTGCACCGGGCCTCTAGTATATATATAAAAGCCCAGTGACCGTTACAGTGGAACCACCAAAACTGCCTGTCGCTATGGCGTGAACTGACCACTAGGGGACAGACACTCAATGCAGGAGCTGCCCCCTGGAGGTCAGTGTGCTCCCACAGCGGGAGCGCCGCTCAGCCAAAAGCTGGGCTCATGACTGGTGAGCGCAGCGGTGGTGGCCTCCGCGGCAGCACTAAGGAGCAGCAAGCCAAGCGGTAAGGAGCCAGCAGGAGGACAGTTAGGAGCGAGCAGGTGGGCAGTTAGGAGCAAGGGGTCCCGGATTGCGAGAGGGCGCAGGCCGGACGGAGGGACCCCCCCAACCCCCGTGCACGAATTTCTTGCATTGTTCCTCTAGTATCTAATAACAGATCTAGAGTTCCTAAACTACTGTTCACACACAACACAAAAGGTTAGTTGCTACATAAATACTATGTTTTAAGAGAGGCTGGTTTTACCTCTAACCATAGTTCTCCAGGTATTTGGTTTACTGGTGTCTAGCACTGATAGAATTACTAAATATCAAAGAGTTATTCAAGGAATGTCAAGAGTGTCCCTGCCCAGTCTGGGTCTTCAACATTTTTTATGAAAAGGTTAAGTTCCTGGTGTTGCATTTGTTATTTGAAATTCTTCTTGGACAATCCAAAATTTAGCAATGATGTCAGGAAGGCTTCCTGGCATGTGTTCTAGATTGGTCTCCACATTAAACTGATAAATCAAGAGATTTATTTCCTCGATAGTCTAAATCATCATTACCTTCCTCTCGCCTTTTGGAGGAAAAGAACTACTATGTGATTTAGTCTTTTTATGGGCATCCATTCAACACTGAACTATTGTTTCAGAACAGGGAAAATGTATTCCTTTTACAGGTTTACTCCTTCAACTGGAATTTGTTTAAGTAGGTTCCACTGCACAAACACAAAAAGCCCTAATACATGCAGACTGGGTCGGCCTCATGCCATCAAATGTCACCGCTGACAGGTGATGGCACTTATATAGATTTACACAACAAAAACTACATTAAAAATGGTAAGGTGGTGAGACAAAGGCACAAAGGCCTAGAAATTCACAGCTCCGGATTTAAACATACTATATCTAAGAGGAATGGAGTGCATTAGGGTAATGGAAAGGTGACAGCGTCCCTATTATACCTACAGTGCTAGACACTTAATCCCTAACTGAATTTCCTGGTGGTGTTTGCTTTGTCTCATTCCTGGGGGCTTATGTTTTTTAATGACATTATTGTTGTGTAAATGTTCTTATTTTATAAAGTAATTTCAGGTTGATTATCATCTGTTTATGCAATTAGTGTAATTATACCTAACTACAGAGTAGAAACAACATATATAGTTAGTTTATTAGAGATATAACTGTGATATGTAACAATTTTTAAATCCTTATGAAACTTTGTTAACAAATATTCCATGAATGTGAAAGCAAAATATTTAGATGCCAGCTCTATTATATAGTTTTTCATATGCTCAGTAATAATTAGCTTTACTGTCTATCAAATTTAGTGTTAAAAATCATAATGCCATCTGAGAGGGAATACAAATATAAAAACTGTGCTAAGGAAAATTAAAAACACTCTATTGTGTTTTCTGTAAGGCTGGGTTTTGTAAATCTCTCTTCAATTAAGAGTTACCTACAGAGTGTCAGCCTCAGGTGAATTTTGACAATAAAGTTATAAACCCGGCAAAAAGATTTATATATAACACCATGACATATAATACCCACATGTATTGTGTGACACTCCTAACCAACTAATACTTTACTAGCATGTTTGGCTTCTCCATATGATTCTCAACAACAAAAAAGGAACTAAAAAAGTATGCACTAAAAATGCTTCAATATTTAAAAAAAAAAAAAAGATCATAAAATCCAGAAAGATGACACTTGTTTCCAAAACCAACCAAAAATCTTATAAAGAAGAGTGGAAAATAGATGCTGAAAGAGAACATAAACTGAACTCACATACAAGAAATGTATATTAATGTAGATTATCCCCATTCACTTCTTTATTAAATTTCTATCTCTGTTATTGGTCACTTAAGAAAATATTATTTAACCATTCCTTCTTACCTCAAAATATTGAAACTAAAAAAGTGCAATGTAAATAAAATGAATGCAGAGATTTGCTGCTTTTGAATTATGTGGTACATTCTCCCATGTGGATAAAACCCATCAAATATCCTCAATTATTGCTTACTGCTGAGACAAGGATTAGAGGGTCTAATTTACACCATTGGAAATTTTAAGCAATAATATCAGAAAAGCAACACTTTAAACATTAGCAGCACATTACTGTAAAAATACTGCTCTTCTCCTTTTTGGATAGACAGTAATTTTATGAATAGTGAATTCCATCATTTTCAGAGGCAAGTCTTCTCAGCATTTGATCTACAAACAAACTTGTATTAAAAGAGACCCTGGGCTTCAATTACTATTAATGTAAATTATCAAGTTAGGCTTCTAGGTTTATAGCTAAGACACCTATTCTTCTAGAATCTCTCTAAGCATATTTAATACATAAATTTCATTTTTAAATTAATGGAACAAAAAAATCTTAAAAATTCAAGGTAAAAGGGTTTTTTGTTTTTTACTTAAAATCAGCAGGAATTATCATTACTCTGGGAAAAAAAAGAGGCAAATATTTTCATTTGTTTCTCAACTCCTTTGTCAAAGAAAAAATCTTGTCTTGGCCAGTATTTCTCAGTGGTTAGAGCATCCCACAGTCCCCAGTCAAGGGCCTGTACCTGGGTTTTGGGTTCCCTCCCTGCCCCTGGGTCAAGTCGGGGCGCATGTGGAGGCAACCAGTCTATGAATCTCTCTCATATGGATGTTTCTCTCTCTCCCTCTCTCTTTTATTCCCTCCCTCCCCCACCTTCCGCCCTCCCAGTCTCTCTGAAAAAAAGCAGTGGAAAAAATATCTTCAAGTGAGGATTAACCAAAAAGGAAAAAAATCTTGACTCAGAAACTTCAGTTGTTGACATGTATGAAAATTAAAGCACGTCCCTATAAATGATATAAATTAAGGTGTATATTTTCTGAGGACAAGGACCATGACTTGTAGTTCTCTCATTCCCCCATGGCACCATGAACAATGCCTTGAATAAAGGACTCACCCAGTACATAGTCATTGAAAGAAAAAGATGAATAAATAGAAATGAATAAAAAATCAAAACATGCAACTATTTTTTTCACAGAATAAACAAACTTACAATAAGCTCTTTGTGTCTTTTATTTCCTCTCTCCTTTTCTTTTTTTTTTTTTGAAGGACTTACTAAGTTGGTATTTAAAAAGTAAACGTTAAGACTTTCCTCCACTCAGATACATTAAATTGTATAATATAAATGTGATAATCTAACAAAGTGTCTGGCACAAAATAATCATCTGAAGTGTTAGTCCATGAAAGTTCGGAAAGAGATGTGGATTCCCTGAAAATGTCTGAAAGCCAGCAAAGAAAACCCTTTACACAATCACAGTGACTCAGGAAAAACTGAGTGCCATCCGGTTCTGCCAATGCCTGGCCAATAACAGGCTCTAAATAATGATTCATTTCTCCCCCTCCCCTTCTGGCCTCACAGTGGGAGGCAGTGCCCACGTTTGGGGAAGAAGCTACCTGGGTAAAGGAGATTGATACATCCTACAAGAGAACCCCTCTGCTGGCGCTCAGAAGCCCTCCCCCTCTCACTGTTTCCCTCTGTACCAGGGGATGCTAATCAAGTGGACTGGCCAGGGACAATGTGTCTGACATTAAAAGGAGGCAGTGATAGGAGATAAACTTGGGCAAAAGGGAAGAGCTTGACTACTAGGCACCTAGACGCAGACATACTTGTTTTCACTTTGCTGCTACACCCATAAATGTTTTAAAATGTACTAAACAATCAACTTGCCATTGGCATCCATCTGTAAAAGTTGATACAGACCAAAGGGGGAAAAAAGCTTTACACCCCATCTGGACTTTAGAATCTGAGGATAAAGTTAGCAGAATAAGAAATGAGTTGTACAAGTCCATTTTTTTAAACCTAGGAAGTATCTATCAGCCTGGCAACTAATGCACTTCTCTCTTCCCTTCTATCCTGTGATCTAGACATGAACTCTGTTTATTGTATAGACCAGGGAGGCTGTGAAAGCATGCTTTTCCGGCAAAAGTAATACAACCATAATTTTTTTCTGACTTGTTTCAACCGTGCCCAGCTTCTGGGAAGGCTGAGCACCCAGCTCAAAATTTGTAAAAGACCTAAGCCAGATGAAACAGAATTTACGGACAGTACTGACAGCCAAATGACTAAACAGAAGCATCCACAATTTCCAACCTAAGAACTGTATCAGTGCATGTCTAGCCAGTGCAGCAATAAAAAATCTTGTGTAATGTCCTGAAAGGGGATAAGGTAAAAAGAGTGAATAGTTACTGGATCACATTAGGTCTTTTATGCACATCAGATGAGGAATGCATTGCTTATCTTTGCTCTTTGAATTAGATCCATAAGTGTGAAAACTATGACAATGTCTGGGACGTTTGTAAGTCTCTATCTGCCTCTGAATGTACCATACCTTTCAGTCTTATTCTGTCACTACTTTTTGAAAGAGGTCCATTGCCCCAAACATGACAGCAAGATATTAAACTTTGAAAAATGTCTTTCCGTATTTTCTCCCATAAGCCATTACTTTAAAAGTTGGAGATTAAAAATGGAAACATTTCCCTAGCTTTATACTAATGTGGCATTCACACATTCTTCCATACCGTTCGAATGCACTCACCAGGCTGGCATCCATTCTGGGTACAGTGTAAAGTCTAGAAAGGCATTTTATTCGTTCCAGGTGTGCTTGACTGGCTTATTTATGGTCTGACTTCCTTTCATAGTGTGAGAAACCTTAGCCTTCTGCCAGCTGCAAAGGATTGTTAAGAAGAAGCATTTTTAAGTTAAAAATATATAGCAACACTTCTCTCTCTCTCTCTCTCTCTCTCTCTCTCTCTCTTTCTCTCTCTCTCTCTCGCTCTCTCTCTCGCTCTCTCTCTCTCTCTCTCTCCACACACACACACACACACACACACACACACACACACACACTCTTCATGCACCTTCTTGCATTTGTTAGTCCATGACATGTCTAAATAGGCATTTAACTGTGCTCACCATCAAAGAAGGTGCCCCATGCAGCAACAGTATATTAACTTAATGAATACCAGAAAGGACAAGAAGGAAGGTACAGAGCTGTTAACTCAGCCCAAGTTATCCTTCCTGAGAACACTCATCACATTCAGTAGAAACACACACACACACACACACACACACACACACACACACACACACACACACATACCTCAAGCACTGTTTTCCCATTCTTGGTTCCAGAAAAGCTGGGGGATCATCACAATGAGTACACTGAAAGGCACACCTGATTTGCAAAGAGGCCATGTGATATGCTTATATTTTGTGTACACAGTCAAATAAACTCCGTTAAAATGTCTTCTCATTCATGGCTAACATCAGAAGGTTCCCAGTAGTAGTATTTCCTTGCCTGACTACTTAAGTTCTAACTAAAGACCACTATTTGCCTCTTCAGTGGCCACATTACCACCCAAATATGTCAATATTGAAAGATAAAATAATTTTTGAAAGGTAAGTTTTCAATACCATAAAAGAAAGTAAAATGTATTCTAATTTTTCACATACATGCAGAGCTAAATAAATAATTTGGGCTGAGATCATTGTTTCTACCTACTTAAAAAAGTGCGCTCAATTAGGACAACTTTCTAAATGTTTCTAAAATGACAGGGGTTTTAAAAAATTATTTGAAGGAGTCATTTATAACAATTATGACTTTAAAAAGAAGAAAGCATGTGACTGACGGCAAAGATGAGACATAATTGGCAATCAGCAATAAAAAGGTTGACAGGACTTGAACATTTTTGAATTAAAAAAAAAATCACTAAATCCAAACAACACCAATTCCAGGAAAATTTGAGTGCTTAACTAATAAGATCACAGAGTAGCTATGTTTCTTGGGAAAGAAAATTCATTTTTATTGGGAAGGCGTGGTTCAAAAAATTACCACATAATTTAGAGATCCACGGGAATCTTTGGCATTTCAAAACTTGAGTGGAGCCTTTGGAAAAAGCTCATCACAGCCCCTTTCAATCTTTGAGGAAGCTGGCACTCTGCGATGGAGTTGTTAAACAGCCTGGCCATGCCAAAATTCATCATAGCACTGCCCCAGGGAGGCTGCTAGCTGCCTGACCCTAGCGGCTCGGAGTGGGGCTGGAACAAAAGGCTAGCATCCATTTCAAAAAGAACCCCAGGAAGCATCTGCGGGAGGATGAAGAGTGTTGAGGTGGAAGCTGGAAGACAGTGGGAGCGAGGAAAGCACTAGCTAAGGAAGGCACAGAGAGTGGGGAGGAAAGCAGGCTGAGCCAGCAGGTTTATTGGCAGAAGTCACGCACACAATTGCTAGGCAATGGTCAATTTCCAGACAATAATAACCACAAAGCAATAAAGATGAGAGATCATGAGGAATGCACAGAGAAATGACAAAGAGACGGGAAGGGAGAGGGAGAGAGGAAGGGAGGGAGGGAAAGAAGGGAAGAAGGAAGCAAAGGGAAGAAAAAGAATATGAAATTGGAGGGGAAAGCCATTTGAAGGAAGTAAGGTTTATCAACATAAATTACCAGGAATCTTTGTGTTTACAGACCGTAGAGTCTATCTAGGCTGGCTAATAGCATGCTACTCCTTTTCTTGTGCTGTCAAGAAGTATTACTGGTTGTTAATAGCATCCAAATCTTTATCACTTAATTTTCTTTATTAATCCCATTCGGGTTTAACATTACTAGCACACAACTGTAAATAGCAAATAATAATGCCATTGAGGTTGGTATCAATGATGCTGAAGGGCATTATGTAAAATGCAGCCAAGGAGCAGCAGCGAGATGACAGGTTCTTACAAACCTGTACATTAGATTAAGGAAAAGCCCTGCACAGATTCACCAAACTGTGATCTTAATATGATAGAGCATCCTCTGTCCTTTGATGTCCCTCTAGAATTACTTCTCATCCTCCAACATTTAAAAAACAAATCTCAACATTCAAGGAGCCTCTTAAAAAGAGTAATGTATATTTACATAACCTGTAATCTTTAACCCTTTCCTTCTGCTTCTGCACATCTCCCAAAGTTAAAGTCATACTTCCAACTAAAACTTTGATTTGTCAGATACCTTTTTAAAAAATAATAATGCTATGACCCCATTTAACAAAACAGGTAATCATTTTAGATAATATTTTTTAAAGGCATACAACTGCTCTTGGATTTTTTAAGTATGTTTTTATTCATTTTAGAGCGAGATAGATAGAAACATCAATGAGAGAGACATCTATCGGCTGTCTCCTCTGGGGATCTCACCCCACAACCCCAGGACATGTCCCCTGCCCTGATCGGGTATTGAACCGGGGATCTCTTGGTTCATGGGTTGGCGCTCAACAACTGAAACATACCAGCCGGGCTAGACAATATTTTTAATTATTCACTCAATGTTTTGTGTCACTTAAGTTCACATACTAGTAATTAAGAACTTGAACTGTCTTCGGGAGACTGGAGTCCCTCCAGGACATCTTCAATCCCTAGCAAAACAAATTGGGGTGAGCCATTTGAATACTCAGAAAGGTTATTCTGCCTCATTCTGTTGAAATTGTGGAATTTCTCAAGATTTTATACACTTTTCTTCGTACATGAAATCTGTAGGTAAAAGCCATTCTGATCAGCTTCATGGGTTCCATCAAATATGATGCATTATGCCCCCCACTGTCAACAATATGGGGTGATTATAATATGGCCAGTGAACTGGATCGTGGAATTAAAAAATCAGTAAGGTTTAAAACAATTATCTTGACAATTAAAAGCCTCAACTATAGTAAAGTTTTATTATAATACGAAGTTTAGCCCTAGCCTCACCGGTGTGACTCAGTTGGTCAGGCATTGCCCTGTGCACTGAAAGCTTGCAGATTCCATTGCTGATCAGGGTACATGCTCAGGTTGCGGGCTCATTCCCCGGTAGGGAACATGCAGGAGGCAGCAGATCAATGTTATGTTCTCACATTGATGTCTCTCTCTCCCTCTCCCTTCCTCTTTCTCTAAAAATCAATAAACTATTTTTTAATGCAAAGTTTATAAAACTTAAATTTAGAGAAACTAGATAATCTCACCTAATGAGGGATTATCTGTAATTGACAGCAGTAAATAAAACTTGGAAAGATGACACTAAAGAAGCATTCAACTGGGTCAAATTAAGTTGGTATAAATATCGGAAAAAACACTAGTAAAGAATATTGAGAGGCTTTTTTAAAATGATGAATCTGCTATAAGTTTACAAATTGCACTAGGGACTCATTAATTGGATTATTTTATGGTTTGTCTCAGCACTGAGTTTTGGAACTTACGTTAAATTCAGCTGTGACTTCTAAGGAGAAAAAGAAAAAGCTGTATCTGGCAATATAGAGCTGTTTCTGGTGACATATTTTTTAAAGTTGAACACTGACATCTTCCAACATATTTTCTAGTATTTCCCCAGAAGTACCTTTATTTTTAGGGGTTTGTCCTGAACAATACAACACTCTTGAGAAAGCAGCTGCTTAGTCGAGGCTTATCTAACTGGAGCCTCAATCAACAAATATTTATGAGTACATACTGCAGTGATCATAACTAACATTTCTAGGCATGTGGTAGTTTACCAAGTGATATGATATGCTTTTATTTTATTAAATCTCACCAGACTGCTGGTGAATTTTTGTCCCCTAAGGAAGTTGAGTTTCAATCTAAGTAGGAGTCATCAATTTCCCTGACATCGCACCAGGCAAGAGGCAAAACTGGATTCTGAACCTCCAGACTCCAACTGCAAACACTGAGATCCTACAGGATAATGCAGGGTTCCAACCCCTCCGAACTCACAACCAAGTTGTAAAAATAAATACAGTGAAAACTACATAATATAAGATGTAAGTCACACTTCAAGGCACAAGAGGTGCCAAAGCACTTGCATCCACTTTGAAATCAAATACCACCACTCCACTGGAAACAAAGGCATTTCCAGTAAATCTATTTTACTTAAAGGAAAAGGTTAAATAAGCCAGTGAATACCAACAAGTATTCTTTGGCTAAGTAGGGAGGTGGTCTTGGCAATCTCCTGGCCTCTGAGATTTTGCTAATTGTTTATCCAAGAAGATACTTCAGTCTCTTTCAGGCAACAGTAAGCGTTGTCATGGGAAAGCCTGGGTATTCCACTTTTTATAGTGAATTGCACAGCTACTGTAAAGAGTGCAGAGAGGAATTTTTGTGAGCAGCTGCCAACCACACCCTAACCCCAGGCAGCTGTCTTGCTTTATGAACTACTGGTCATGACAAGATGTGTGGATGGTGCATTATAAGCCATTACCATTTCAAACAATGCAAAGTAAGTCTTGCTGATTGTGGGAGAAGGTGAATGGAGGACACAGGAAATCACATATAGGTCTACTCTTGCCATGTTGGATTATAAATGACAGTGGTTCAGACACACGTTCTCACCTAAATCTCATCCCTCTTCAACTTACTGGTTAACCTAAAGTTCCTGTTCAGCATACAATGGGACCCTCATATTCCAACTGTAAAGGCCTCAGAGAGAGCAGTCATTTACAGGTCATCCTTCCATACTTGTCCTCCGTGCTTTGGCCAGGTGGCCAGGAAGCACAGGAGTGAAGAAGGGGCAGACTTCCCAGGCACTCTGGCAGAACCTGTCAAATCACCAATATTATGAGCATCTACTCGTACATTCATTGATGCCTAATTGAAGTGAAAAAGTTGGGGAGGGGAGACAGCCTCTTGCAGGCAGGACTGCCACGATTAAGTAAGAAATAAAGCAGAACTCTTCCATGGACTTCAGGAAGGTCCCTGCATAGAACTGTGTCAGAGCTCAGAATTCCTAGCACACCTTAAGGCCAAATTTCCAAAGGCCGAAGGGATATAGTCGGCTTTGGTGCATTTGGGCCAGGTGATTTGGGCCAGGTGGGCCAAGTAGCATCCTGACCACTTGATTTTCAGGGAATTAGGAAAAGAGTTCAAGCTGTAAAATACCTTTCTGCTCATTTTTCACTGCTGCAGCTTCAGGGGTTACCAAAGTCTGTAAGGGCACAGAATATAAAAAAATGTTTCCCACTGCAGACCTGGGAGGCTGGGCCCTCGAGTCCTGAGTGGCCCATCATCAGAAACCCTTCTCCCTTTGTTACATCTGCTGGGCCTTCCACTAAAGAACTGAATTAGATAGACGGGGAAGGGGAGGAGGCGGTGGGGAGTGGGGGATGGAAGGAAGGCTGGTGCAAGAATATATTTTCTGTGTCTGGATAAGGGAACAGGATTCTAGGTAATTGCCTGGTTTTCTCATTGTTCTCGGCTGCCATTCTGAGATTCATAGAGGGGCTGAAAGGATCTCTCTTTTTTTCCTTTCCCTTCTAATTCTTCACCTCCCCCCAACACAGACCCTCCAAACAACTCCCCCCTTAATCCTTTACCCTCCCCTCTCATGGTGTTTATTCCATCCTAGGGAGAAAAAAAATGTAATTTGTCTGTTTTATTTATGATGCAATGAAGGTATGCTGCATGCGTCAGGATAGCCTGACACTGGTCAAACTATCTGACAGCCAAGAAGAACTGCCTTCATACTCCAATGAGTGTATATTTTAACCATTTGTCCACCACAGCACACCACTGAGGTTTTGCCAGGATTCACAGCACTCTTTTTTAAAAAATCTATATTGTTACATCCCAATTAAACTTAGAACACAACGTGCTTTCGATTAAGCTTTTATCTTTCATGTGTACCCTAAAATATGCAGGCATGCTATACGTCATTTGAAAAAAATTCAAAACTGTGTGACTAGTCCGATGAATATTTGAAGGTTTTTAGAACTTCACAAAATTCAGGAATCTAGAACAGTTAGGCCATGAGTCCCAAATCAAGACATATCATTTAGTGATCAGATCCAGAAAATGAAATTAGCTCAAATGAAATGGAAATTTCAACCTGTTTCTCCTCAGAATTAAAAATGAAAGTACAGGTCAAAGAGCTAGACTAGTGCTGTTATGAATAATGCTGAAAAAGCACATGCCTAAAAAAAAGCCCTCAAGAATATAAAGCTTTTTATCCCAGAAAGGACCAAAGTTGGTAGGTATTTGATAGTTCATGGTCTAAGTTTGAATCAAAATGCTTTCTCCACCATTTCCAAATTGGGACTTTTAAGAAAGAATTTGACATGAGCAAACTGAATGTCCAAAGAGACCATTTTGGACATTTATGCCTTTTCAATTCTCTTTGCATTATACTCGGTATTATGCCTTTTCAATTCTCTTTGCATTATACTTGGTAGGTCCCATGATCTATGTGCCAAATGTACACTTGCTTGGGTACACTCAGAGTGTATTCTCCCTTTACTTTCAACAACAAACCCCCAAATACGCCTTGCATCCATTCTCTCTCTATCCCCTGTTGCTTTGCCACCAGCAATTTAATTCTCCTTTTCAGACATAAAAGGACACACTGGGTTTTAACAATTATACTTTTGATTTCCTCATAAAAAACAATGCTCAGAATTAGGCCCCAGACAATCTGTTCTTGTCCTCCAAAGGCCTGTGGGGCAAGATTTCCAGAAGAACCAATGGGATTTCTGCTGACTGAAAATATTTTTATTTTAATAAACTACAAAAGAAAAATGCTGGAGAAAAAACTCACAACAGGTTCAGAAATGTAATGTAATGCACGCAGCATGAAACAGAAACAAAGACCCAGCAGACAGGGAGTGTGATGAATGGTCCTAACCACATCGTATTTATTTATTTTTTTTAATCTGCATTTGCCTTTCATCTGCAAATGAAAGGAATGGGGAGAAAGTGAATATGCATTCCAAGGAATTTCTTTTGGTGTAACAAGAGCAAACGCAAATATTATAAACTCAAGCAGAATTAAGAGTTTAACAGCAACAAAGATACAGAATGGCTGAAAAATCTGGATTCACACTGTGGTGTGTTTTTTGGTTTTGGGGTTTTTTTTTTGCACTCGGCTGTGGATGGTGGCAAGAAAACACACTACAATGCAGACTCAAGACAGAGGAGTAACCACAGCGCTGAATGCTTCTGCTTTTCAAATCACATGTGAAAGTCTGTTCAATTGAGTTTTCTTGAAATGACAGAAAAAATATTTAGTACAGTTTTTCATGATTTAATGTATGTATACTTAAAAATTCTAAGACAGTCCTTTAAAACTTAATGTTAAGATCACTTAATTACAAATACATATACAAGTTGGAATACTATTTCAAATTTTCAAGCGATGTAAAAGCCACCCATCCTTTTCTCTGTAAGCTTTGTTCCTGAGGTGTTAGGAGGAACAAGGCAAATCCAACTGTGTGAATTTTGTAGTGCTCATGATGCACTTGACAGACCATGAAAGTTAACACATTTTGGGAAGCGCACTAATTCACAAATAGTTGATTAGGTGTACTTCATTAGCCATGGAAGAAAGTACATATTTTTTGTAGAAAACGTTGTTATGTAGTGAGTGAGTGTGTGTGTGTGTGTGTGTGTGTGTGTGTGTGTGAAGAGAGAAAGAGAGCATCATTCTCTTAAGTTGTATCAGTATTGGTGACACAAAATGCACACAAATTTCACAGGTTGAAAGTCTTAAATTTTTAGTGAAAAAATAGCCAATCTATCCAATATTACCATCCTCTAAATATCTAGAAGCCTTAAGAGTAGTTTGTACATTTTGTTATCATACTTAATTTTTAATATTCAAGGAGTTTTAAGTAGTATTCATTTAAAACAAAAGAACACAACATAAATAACTTTTAAGATTTGTTCAGATTAAGGGCATAAGCAATGTTCAACTGTTTATAATAGCAAAGGGCAAAATACGCCTCTAAGATGAGCTCCTTTGATGTATGTAAACATTATACTTGGTTCTATAGTTCTAGAAAAGAATAATTATATGTTGTTGGCCTCGGCAACTATGATAGGATAGAAAAATATCAATATAATAGAGACTAGAATATTTTATCATAATAAGCTTGCTAAAATAAAACTCTTTCTAAATGGTTGGAATTAACAACCATGAGTGCATGTACAATATCAGTATGATATAGAATGGGCGACTTGATTAAAATAAACTTGTTAATTTAAAAATTCATGGCAGCAAAATAAATATCTGGACAATAACCTATGCAGTGCTGGATCTCTGCTTTAAATTTTGAGAGGTTTATAATTTACATTTTCAAAATAGTTCAAAATGGGCTAACAAGATAGATCACATCACTCTATGGAACCTGATTGAATTTCACGTTGGAAACTGACAAGGCTCCTCCATGATCCTCCCTTACAGTAATTGTCCTGCCATTTTGCGGCTTTTGCTCCACCTGGCTCCACTGCAGCCGTCATAAATCGCGACTACAAAGCAGCATGATTTGAGAGCCAACTCCAAAAATATAAGTTTCAAAAATTAAACCACTTACAGTCCCTCCTCTTCATTTAGAGACAATAAATTTTGTGCTGGCGTTATCTTGCTATATAGTAATTGCACATTAATAAAAACATGTGGTGAGAAGCGCATAAATAAATTGCACTTCACAAAAGCATCTCGACACAAATCACATATTTCAAACTGCGTTAGAAAAGGAACTGGGAAAATGCTGGCGAGTAAATAGGCAGGCAAGCAGTGAAAAAGAAATTCTCAAAGGTATTTCCAAACTTGCATTCACAATGTGAAAAACGGTGTAAGCTGCAGATTCCTGTAATATTCCCAAGACGTAAGTTTCTGAGTATTTTCCCCTATACTAGATATCGTGTTTTTAAGGAGTGTTTTACACATCTTTTTTCTGTGTGGTTTTTTTTTCCCAATAAACAAAAGCCATATAATTTTTGTTCAGGGTTTATGAATTTCTACTCTAGGAAGGTGGCTTATTTTGCCCATTGAAGCTGATCTATTGAAATGATCATTTGTCACTTGATCATTTTTTCACACACCCTTAAACTAAGCCTTCACAATATCTCTAAGCACTTTTCTCCTGGTCAGCAGAAAGTGGAACCTCCCCTTTCAAGTCCAGGAAACCTGCGATTAAACTGTTTGGGAATTCTGTTGTCTTGTATTTATCTGTGCATCAGTTACACACATTGCAGTGCCTCTTCTTGAAAGGTTCAGATTTTCCTCTGGTATAGCTGCCTCTATTTAATCCATTCCTCTCTCAGACAGAGACATGCATCAAACAGGAAAGAAATATTACAAAAAGAAATACCTATTTCCTCACACTTTTCAGATTAAATATCTCCAGCTGCAGATAGAAACCTCTTTAAACTGAAATTAATTTCTGTATTAAAATAAAATCAGGTGGTATGTTTTACTTTCTCTGCATTTGTGGTGCAATTTGTAGGCCCTCAAATTCTTAATATAAATACATTTTTAATCTACAACCCGGCCTGATGTTTCTCTTATTCTCCTGATTACCATTTCCCCCTCCATTTGGGACCTTATTTGTTATCTCTCCTGCTCAGTGCTTATTCAAAAATGCCTTAAATCTTTTTAAAAAGCTGGTCAGCGAGACAATACTAAAAGGGCAAGAGGAAAACGCACTTATAGATTGTATACAATCCATAATTTTCTAATATAGAACATTTTTCCCTTAGTGTCATTCAAAAGAAAAAGAATTATTTACATTCAGAGCTTAAAAAATAATTATATATCCTTGTTCTCTATGCTCAAATGCTGGCTGGGATGGTGTATTTTGTAGAGACAGAGTGCCCTCTGCAGGGGGAAATACCTTTCTAATGGCCTCCTCTCAGACAATCTCAAAAAAAAAAAAAAAAAAAAAAAAGGCAGTGTAGCAGCGATACTGAAAATATAAACAAATGGTTTTTTGAGTGGGTTTGCTTGTAAGCAATTAAACTAATTTATTCCCCCTAAAATATAGGTGTTTACACTTTTTTTAAGTTAGCTAATCCCATATTTCCAGTCACACAAAAATAGGAAAAGGGCAACATTATTGTCACAAACTTCATGGTAATATTAAACTGAACATAAACTGAAAACAGATTGTTAAAGTCTAATTTTTCCCCAAATTAGAGTAGGCACAAAAAATATTTTTAATAATCATTCAAGTGTCATGTGACTGTTGTGCAGTAGGACTCTGAATTCTTCAAGAAATTTTTCTAGATTTCTGCCTGTGCTTGGGTTGGATGTAGTAGAGTGCAAGTATTCTTCCAATGCTTAGGAAATTGCATTGTGGTTCTTTTATTTTCACTTCAGTATTTTGAAAATGAGATGAGGTGCTATCGATTTCACCTTGTTGTATGTGTTTCAGGAAATAAATAAATAAAAATGCTAATCGAGAGAAATTCTGATGATCGTGTCATAACTACATAAAAAATATTGTGGTGAAAATTAATGCACCCTTCATATCCTTAAGGCTTTCATTCTTTCTCGGGTCTGTCTTGTGCCAAATACCTTAAAACCCATTGCAGCAATTAAAGGAGAAGGGAATTCTATTTTTAAGGAATGGGTTGCTTTTGTGTTTTAAGGTTGTCATTGAGTGGATTCTGTACATGGGAAGAGTCTGAAAGGTATCACAATTTAGTGGTATTTTCCAATTCCTAGTAAAGTCTTCAGGGGTAATTCCTTACACTTAAAAAGACAATTCTGACTTTTGCTTTCATTGTTTTGCCCCCTTTACACCACAGAGCTTCTGCCAACCCTGTAAGAGCAGACTTCCTACCTCCAGTCTCTAAATGCAACCAGCAGGGGGGCTGATGAAGTGCTCATTTTTTACATCAGTCTTATAAAATTGCTTTCCCCATTAATTGTATCCATGGAAACAATACATTTGGCTGGTAAGGGACTCCTGAATAAAATTTAATGGGATTCTCAAAAAATATGCAGGATAGGGAGAGATGCGATAATCGGCAAACCACTCTGGCAAACCAAGTTTTAGCCCAGTGCAGGATTAATTTCTTGTTTTCAAAAACTGTACTGAACTGAATCCAAATTAAACTAAAGATAAGAAAAGTGTCATTTCACTATCTGAAAAAGAATTTTTAAGAGAAGGAAAAACAGAAGCAAGCAATTCCGGGGGAAAAAATTTCTAATAACTCCTAGCAAAACAACAATCATCAGTGCTCACCAAAACGGCAGTTCCTAATACCCAAGTTCTAATAGTGCCAGCATGGCTCCTAGATAGCTGACCAGATCTTCTAAGCATGCTCTCAGAGGTACTTGAATTCTCCCTGCAATCTTCTCCCCTCTCTGCCCTGAGTGGGCATTCATACACATTCCCTTCTCTCTGGCTTTTTTATTCTCACCTCTCCCTCAGTGCTTATAACCCTTAGGGCGATTTGGGTTTTAATTTTTATTTCCTTAGCAGGTAAAGTATCTGTATTATAGAATCTTAAGCCTGCATATACCCATATTTAATTTGGAAAATGTGTGGGTAAATACCACTCGTTATGGGATTAGTTAACAGCTGCAAGTTTGCCACTGTGAAAAGCTGATTTGTTGTTTTAAGTGCCATTTCTTTACATTAAAAATAAATTCCACTCAAAGCCCTTGAATGTGAGTCTCAGAATTAGATTGATATGATCTAGATGAAGAAAGATATTACTACTTTAAATCAAATAATACTGTATGAATTTAAAATTATCGGTGATTTTTTTTCTAAGCTCCAAATCACTTCTGCCTCTGGGTAAACAGTTTAAATTTTTTTAAATATGTAAGAATTTAGTTTCAACATTACCCCTTATACATATCGTTCCTTTCCTGAAACAAAATGATGTTCCCACTATATCAAGTCTTTCTGCATATGTGAGTGTAAAAAAGCTTTGTTAATGCAAAATCAAGAGAAGAAATCAAGACTGTATTCCTCAGTCCAGAAACCAAGGTCAGTCTGAGAGACAGCAAATAGGTGCTGGTTCTTAAGTGGAGTACAAGAGTTACTAGGTTCTCCTTAGGGAAAGGTCAGATGCAAATGAAATTCAGGAAATGTAAATCCACTAAGAACCAGGGCTGCAGAAGGCTCTGGAGGGTGGAATCCCCAAGAAGCTGAGGCTCAAGATAAAGTGTCTAAAAGCCAATTCTCTTAAATAAAAAGGTGGCCTCGTTCTGCTATCCACTCAATTTGATAAACCTAACTTAGATGTTGCTTTGACTGTTGTCTAAATTTTAAAATCCTTAATAGAAGAGTTCATTTATTGCTGAAACCAGTATGGCTCAGTGGATAGAGTGTTGGTCTGCGGACTGAGGGGTCCCAGGTTTGATTCCGGTCAAGGGCATGTACATTGGTTGCGGGCACATCCCCGGTGGGGGGTGTGCAGGAGGCAGCTGGTCGATGTTTCTCTCTCATCGATGTTTCTGGCTCTTTGTCCCTCTCCCTTCCTCTCTGTAAAAAATCAATAAAATATTTTTTTTTAAAAAAAGAGTTTATTTATTGAGGCATCAACGATTATCCAACTGCAACCAAACAGATATGACTTTTCCAATATCATAGGTATTTTACAAACTTATCTAAAGCAAAAATATAACAATAGCTTTGAAAATATTTGTGCCTTTGACCCAGTATTTTTTTGAAGAATTTATTCCAAACAAATAAATCTTTGCAAGAATATATGCAAGAAAACCATAGAATTATGTAATGCATAATTTATAAAAACAGATTAGAAACTATATGTCTAACAATAAATAATGGGTTAAATTAACCATTGTACAACTGTCATAAGATGGAAAAGCTCACAAAGCAATTAAAACTAAGATTATGAGAACTTTTTAATGGAGTGGAGAAATGCCCACAATATGTTAGTGGGAGAAAAGAGTGGGATTTAGACATCATTTATATAATTAATATATACAGAGATGAAAGACTGGAAGGAAATACAGATGCTTCGCAATGATTATTTTCTTTGTAAATTTTCTACACTGTCTATATTTCTACAATGAGTGTCTATTAATCTTCAACATGAAGAGAACAAAAGTTGCCATTATTAGATATACACACATATACTATAAGAGAAGTGTCAATAAGATCAATCCCCGATTTGGTCTTTTATAAACTGAACAGATCAGAATAGGCAGAGAAAATGTCTGTTACAGTGTTATACAATTCATTCTGTAGTCCTGTCATGTGCTATGTGGATGAGGAATATTGCCTTGGGAAGCTCTCAGTGGTCTAAGGAGGAGTGACCATGTAAAAGTAGAACTGGGTGCCTAACATGAGGAATGCAGACATAAATAAGACACAAGCTCTGGCTTCAAGAAGCTCTAGGAAACTGAAAGTTCATCAAATATTTGTTACATGATGCAAGAATTGTAAAACAATTTTTAAAAGCAGTGATCTTCAAATTCAAGTTGTGATGGACTACTTAAGGGGTCACAAAACCTATATCATTTTAATTCTTCATTTATTTCTAAAATGGGTAGTTTAAAACATGTGTATAAGAATATTGCATACTTCCCTGGCCAGGTGACTTGGTTGGATTGTGGTCTGTACACCAAAAAGGTGGTGAGTTTGATTCCAAGTTAGGGCACACACTTCAGTTGTGGGTTCAATCCCTGGTCCAGGCACATATGGGAGGCAACCCATCGGTTTTTTTCTCCCACACCAATGTTTCTCTCTCTTTCTCTCTCTAAAAGTCAATAAAAACATATCCTCCAATGAGAATTTAAAAAAAAAAAAGAATATTGCATGCCAACCTTAACATATCTGAAACTTTCAATACATTAAGTTATGCAACCAGGTTAACTTGTTCTTCTGTGAACTTTGAATAAAGTATTTCTTAACATCCTTATTTAAGAACCTAGGGTTTGAAAAGCAAGCTGCTTGAGCAAACAAACACAATTCTTAAATTTGCAACTACTTTTCAGTGTGAATCAGAATACTCTCAATATAGGAATCTAAAACAAATTAGTCACTTGCTCAAGATGACCACAAATTGCAACCATCACCCATAAATTCCAATTATAAATTTGAGTTTATGAAATCAATTTAATATAATACACTACAACTTTTTTTAGCAGGGGAGGTGAAAATAAAAAGCTTCAATGCTTGAAAAAAGATTTGAAAGTGTGTAACAAGCTGTGGTCAAGACACAGTGAAGATGCAAAGGAGACAATGAATGCAAGCCATCTCATCACATTTGGAAAGTTGAAATTTCATAAATTATTAGGTAGATATGGCCCCTTCTCCAAATGAAGTGAGTAGATTCTGCCTCTGAGATCTCACAGGAATCTGTACCTTTAGTATATTATTTATGACTGCCTTTTTTATTAGAGTTTCTTGTAGTTATATTTATCTTCATTGAGAATTCACCTACATTTCTCCTAAAGAACAGAAGCCATGTCTTATATATCTCTTAACCCTCCCCATTAGCTATAAAACTCTAAATGTCTGTTTTGAATGAACTAAGTGAACAGAGATTTCAAGTTTATGATGGTATAAAGTTTTAATCCATTGTACTTTTATCCTCTTCTTACCATTTCATCCTGTTATTTATTAACTAGAAGCCCGGTGCACGAAATTCGTGCACAGCGGGGGGTTGTCCCTCAGCCCAGCCTGTACCCTCTCCAATCTGGGACTCCTGGAGGGATGTCCAACTGCCCGTTTAGGCCCGATCCTGGTGGGATTGGGCCTAAACGGGCAGTCGGACATCCATCTCACAATCCAGGACTGCTGGCTCCCAACTGCTTGCCTGCCTGCCTTCCTGATTGCCCCTAACCGCTTCTGCCTGCCAGCCTGATCACCCTCTAACCACTCCGCTACCAGCCTGGTTGATGCTTAACTGCTCCCCTGCCAGCCTGTTTGCCCCCAACTTCCCTCCTCTGCCAGCCTGGTCACCCCTAACTGCCCTCTCCTGCAGGGTTGATCACCTCCAACTGCCCTCCTCTGCCAGCCTGGTCACCCCCTAACTGCCCTCTCCTGCAGGGTTGATCACCTCCAACTGCCCTCCCTTGAAAGCCTGGTCCCTCTCAACTGCCCTCCCTTGCAGGCCGGGTGCCTCCCAACTGCCCTCCCCTGCTGGCCATCTTGTAGTGTCCATCTTGTGTCCACATGGGGGCAGGATCTTTGACCACATGGGGGCAGCTATATTGTGTGTTGCAGTGATGGTCAATCTGCATATTACTCTTTTATTAGATAAGATAGAGGCCTGGTGCACGGTGGGGGCCAGCTGGTTTGCCCTGAAGGGTGTCCCGGATCAGGTGGGGGTTCCCTTGGGGCGTGGGGCAGCCTGAGCGAGGGGCCTGTGGTGGTTTGCAGGCCGGCCAAGTCCCCTGGCAACCCAAGCAGAGGCCCTGGTATCTGGGATTTATTTTCCTTCTACAATTGAAACTTTGTAGCCTGGAGCTGAGCCAAGCCTGCTGCTCCCTCCGGGGCGGGGCGGCAGCCATTTCTGTGGCAGTTAATTCACCTTCTATAATTGAAACTTTGTAGCCTTAAGCGGGTGGGCCCGGCCAGGGTGTGCGGATAGCTTTGCTTCCCCTGTTGCCGGCGGCAACCCTGGCCTGCTCTGTCAAGCTCCATTCAGCTGCCATTTGTTTGAATTTGTTTACCTTCTATAATTGAAACTTTGTAGCTTGAGTGGAGGCTTACGCCTGAAACGGCTATGGAAAGCTTAGCTTCCTCTGTTACCTGGGAAACCTTGCTCTCTGTGGCTGTAGCCATCTTGGTTTGGGTTAATTTGCATACTCGTCCTGATTGGCTGGTGGGCGTGGCTTGGCTGGTGGGTGTGGCTTATGTAGCAGAGTGATGGTTAATTTGCATATTACCATTTTATTAGAGAGGATGTTTAGAATTTTTATAATACATCAATTATACTTCTTATTATTACTGTTTAAATGATCATTCAATTTAAGACCCTATCCTGTTATACATTAATTATTCCACCTCTAAGAAGGCAGCCCTGTCAGAGTTAATCACAAAGATAGTCACAAAGATACAAAGATGTTCACAGAAGCATTATTTATCATTTGAAAAAATCAGAAACAACTTACTATGCAAAATTAGGGATTGCGTAGATAAATAATACATCCATTCTGTAGAAAATAATTACTAAAGAATTGTGTTTTAGAAGCTCAATCCTATATAATAAAAGTCTAATATGCAAATCAACCGAACGGCGGAATGACTGGTCGCTATGACGCACACTGACCACCAGGGGGCAGATACTCAATGCAGGAGCTGCCCTCTGGTGGTCAGTGTGCTCCCACAGTGGGAGCGCTGCTCAGCCAGAAGCTGGGCTCTGGCTGGTGAGCGCAGCGGCGGTGGCCTCCGCGGCAGCACTAAGGAGCAGCAAGCCAAGCGGTAAGGAGCCAGCAGGAGGGCAGTTAGGAGCGAGCAGGTGAGCAGTTAGGAGCAAGGGGTCCCGGATTGCGAGAGGGCACAGGCCGGGCTGAGGGACCCCTCCCCACCCCCGCAACCCCCGAGCACAAATTTCATGCATTGTTCCTCTAGTATCTAATAACAGATCTAGAGTGTCTAAACTACTGTTCATACACAACACAAAAGGTCAGTTTCAAAAAATGGGAGGCCATTCTAGTTAAGATAGTAGATCAAGCTGAGGTGTGATGCCCCTCCTCCTACTTTAAAAACATCTAGAAATTCTAGATAAAATTTTAAGAAAAATCTTAAATTACACAACTGGACTTAAAACAAGAAAAAAAATACATTTCTAGGGTCCAGAAAAATAAGCCATTGTGCCTCTCAGGAAGAAATGGAATGTAGTTTTGGCAATGCACAGAAGTCATGATTGTAAATCCTGAGCTTATCCTGAGCTTTCTCCATGAAACAAGACCAGGGCAAACCTGAACCAGAAAAATTCCCAATGGCCTAAAGATAGGGTTTGCTTAAAGGTATGGGCAGGAAGCAGAGTCAACCATGACAATTTAGAACTCCCTACCCTGAAAGGCAAGCAAGCACAATATAAAATTCTTTGAGCCATAGGAAATTCCAAACTCAGAAATTAATATAAAAAGTGGTCAAACCTAGGGCCTTCATACATCCATGACAGAATGAAGCACAAAACTCCCCCATAAGGATGCTTCCACAAGCCAGCATGTAACCTATAAATATATAATGATTACTGATTAACCCAAATGAAAAGATTGCAAAGAATGTACAAGAGATCTGATGCTATGAAAGTTTGTAAAAGCAACAAAAGGTCATAATCAAATAATTTAGATACTAAAGCAATTTTAAAAAGAATTTTAAAATAAATGATTATAATCATCAACCAGATAAAAAGATAATAGAATCCACATGGCAGGAATAGGATATTATGAAAAATAGAAAATTTAAAAAATATATTCTGGAATTAAAAGACTATCACTGGAAAACAAAAGAATATGTTAAAGAGTTCACAAGACAAAAAGGAAGAGAAATTTAGTAATCTGGAAGTAAATCTAAGGAAATCACCTAGAATATATTACAGGAAGTTAAAAGTACAAAAGAGCATATAATAGTCATCTGAGAAAAAGAGACTACAGAAAAAAAAGAAAGAAATCATAGAAAAAATGCCTCCAGAAGTGAAGATACAAATCCTCTGACTGAAAAAAGTTCATCAATTACCCAACTAAATAAAGACAAATTCACAACTGAAACACTGTAGTGAAACTACAGAACAAAGAGAGAAAGGGGGGGAGGTATTGTGAAAGCTACAAAATAGAAAAAATAATCTACTTTCAGATCAATAGGAGCTATATCATCAGTAACAATAAATGCACAAAGACAATATTAACTTCAAAATACTAAGTAAAAAACACACATAACCTAGAATTCCATACCCAGCTAACAATCATCTGAGTTCAAATAAAAGGAGACTATCCTATCTAATAAAAGAGTAATATGCAAATTGACCATACCTCCACTACAACCACAAGCCATGCCCACCAGCCAATCAGGAGCAACTATGCAAATTAACCCAACCAAGATGGCTATGGCCACAGAGTGAGCAAGAGGCTTGGGTTTCCCCAGCAATAGAGGAAGCCAAGCTTTCTGCACACCCTGGCCGGCCCAGACCTCCACTCAAGGCTACAAAGTTTCAATTATAGAAGATAAATAAATCCCAACAAAAATGGCCACAGAGCAAGCAGGAGGCTTGGCTCCGCTTAAGGCTACAAAGTTTCAATTATAGAAGATAAATAAATCCCAGATACCAGGGCCTCCGCTTGGGTCGCCCGGGGGGCATGGCCAGCCTGCAAACCACCACAGGCCCCTCGCCCAGGCCGCCCCATGGCCCAAGGGAACCCCCACCCTGATCCGGGACACCCTTCAGGGCAAACCAGCTGGCCCCCACCCATGCACCAGGCCTCTATCCTATCTAATAAAAGAGTAATATGCAAATTAATCATCACTCCAACACACAAAATGACTGCCCCCATGTGGTCAAAGATGGCTGCCCCCTTGTGGATACAAGATGGCCAGCAGGAGAGGGCAGTTGGGAGGGACCAGGCCTGCAAGGGAGGGCAGTTGGAGGCGATCAGGCCAGCAGGGGAGGGCAGTTAGGGGTGACCAGGCCAGCAGAGGAGGGAAGTTGGGGGTGACCAGGCCTGCAAGAAAGGGTAGTTGGGGGACCAGGCCTGCAGGGGAGGGCAGTTAGGGGTGACCAGGCCTGCAGGGGAGGGCAGTTAGGGGCAAACACACTGGCAGGAGAGCAGTTAGGCATCAATCAGGCTGGCAGGGGAGTGGTTAGGCAGTGATCAGGCTGGCTGGCAGAAGCAGTTAGGGGCAATTAGGAAGGCAGGCAGGCGAGCAGTTGGGAACCAGCAGTCCTGGATTGTGAGAGGGATGTCCGACTGCCTGTTTAGGCCCAATCCTACTGGGATCAGGCCTAAACGGACAGTCGGACATCCCTCGAGGGGTCCCAGATTGGAGAGGGTGCAGGCTGAGCTGAGGGACATCCCCTCCCCCCCCCCCCATGCACGAATTTTGGGCACCAGGCCTCTAGTCAAAGATATAAACACTAAAAGCTTGCTAAGCACAGACCCCTCTGAAAGAACTACTAAAGGATGTATTCAACCAGAAGGAGAAAGAATCAATCCCACACGAAGGAATTGGATACAAGAAATAATGGCAAGCAAAGAAATTGGTAACAGAGTTGGTAAATTTATGTCAATAATAGCTAATTTTGGAGGATTTCAAATCATAATGGGATCCTTGATAACAATAACATTATCAGGTTCTAGGATTTTTGTTGTATTTAAGAGAAGAATATGATTATCATAAACTTTATACTATATTAAGAAAATCTAAAGTCAAGTATGCATATCAAATATTTTAGGGTAAATATTGAGAGAACTGAAATAGAAAGAAAACCTTCAAATTTAGGAGAAGCCCTAGCCAGTTTCACTCAATGGATAGAGCGTCAGCCTGCAAACTGAAGGGTCCCAAGTTCAATTCCAGTCAAAGGCACATGCCCAGGTTTTGGGCTTGATTTCCAGTAGGAGCGTGCAGGAGGCAGCCTATCAGTGATTCTTCTCATCACTGATGTTTCTATCTCTATCTCCCTCTCCTTCCTCTATGAAATCAATAAAAATATATTTAAAAAAACAGAGGGGAGAAAATATGCAGTAGAGAATTTTAAAACAAAATTAATGCAACTAAAGGCAGGAAAGAAGACAAAAGAAAAAATTATGGAAAATAGGAAACATAAAAATATAAAAAATTTTTGAAGTATCAATTACTATAATAAATGCAAATTATTTAGATCATCTTTTTTAAAAAAATCAGACTCAAATTGAATCCAAATTAAAAGCTAGCTATATGTTGCTTATTAGAGAGACATCTTTGAGTGGCACTGAAAGGTTGAAAATAAACTGATAAAAAAAGGTATGCTAGGCAAATACCAACTGAAAAAAAAGTAGAATTGCTAAAGTTGAGATAATTTATAACTAAATATCATAGTGATTATCTCTGTGGGGAGTAATAAGTGATTTTTCCTTTGTTCTTTATATCTCTCTGTACTTTCCAAAAATTTGTAATGAAAATATATCATTTTTAGAATTTGAAATAACATATCTATTTTTATTTTAATAACTTTACTAATATAGCATAACTTAGAATACTCAACATCGCATGTATTTAAATCCCTAAACAAAATACATTTATTAAGTCATTTAATCTTTATAACAACTTTGAGGGAAATATTATTTTTGTTTTATTTTGCACATGAGATAACTAAAGCACAGAGAGACTTAAATAAGTAGCCTTAGATCACACAGCTACTACAGACAGAACTAGGTTAGAAACACAACTAGCTATGTGTACTGAAGATATCAGAACTAATACAGAAGTCACAATTCAAAATTTACAAAATTACTTTTTTCATCATTTTATTTTTTTCCAATAAAAATATTTCAATGAGAAGATATATTTAACATTTGCCACTGGTAGTGGAATTCATAGACAACATCCCCTTCTATAATTTGGTTCATGTGTTTATACTTCAGAACCATAAAACAAAAGTACCAGTGTATCTACCAATGAATAAATCATGACTTTTTCCAGTTAAAATGTACCATTTCTGTAACAGATATGATTCTATTTTCATATTTTAATTGCTTCAGGTTGGTGTCAGCAAAGTGAAGTTTGTAAAAGTTTAACTGGTTTTTAATAATGAAAACTTAGATAATATTTACATCCATATTTTTTAAATTCTGGCAATAAAATGCTTGGCTAGAACTATTTTCTATTTGGATATGGTTGTCTTTCTCAGATTATATCTCCCTTTTCTTTTTAAGCAAATATGCAGTTTAGAATGGATTTTAAGATAAACATATATTTAAAAATAATTTCCACAACTACAAAAATAGAAAAAGACTACATTATTAGAAATTACCTTCACCTGTATATACAGAGCCAAAAAAAAAAAAAAAACACCAAGAGTCCTCATTTATAAGTAATAGATGCATTCCTAAGCAAATAGATATTGAAAGAAAAAGGTGCATTTTGCTAGTTCTATCAGAAAGGGTCTTGCAAATAGCATGTAGACAATTACAGTGCTGGGAACATTCAATTGGCCACCTATCTTAGCTAAATTACAATAATGTGCATTTTGGCAAATCATATCATTTTACAAAATCATTTTAAATGTACACTGTGCATTTCTTCTCCTACCTCTCAAAATAATTCACTAGAATGCTTTGAACTTAAAAGAATATGCAGATACACCCTGGATATCCCGTCATAACCAGTCTTTGCAGGAAGCCAGAGTACCTCTCTCCAGCTATTCTTAGAAGGTACCACCACAGTGATCCACTTTTATCTACACTGACACTGCCATGGCATCATGTTAAGCATGTTGGAGTGGATGACATATTTGTCAGAGGTCCCATTTAATGAAATAAAGACAGCGGTAAATGGTTGATCAATACCTGTCCTTCCATTGTCATAGGCTGTCAGAAAATTGTCTCCTCCAAGTAATGAGATAGGTTTATAATTTTCAAAAGCTAAGTGTTTTTGTATCATTTCATACACTATATAATAATGTTCATCATATTCATGTATGATATCACATCATAACATACGAAAAAAAGTGATTTTGAGAAATGGGGGTGGAGGCATTCTAATGCATTGTTATAACAGATATGCATTGGAATGTAAAACTAATGATTTCATTTGTCTACTCCTGATATTATTTGAGAGCTCTTTTATCTTACGCATAATTAACAAGGTGTTGAAAGTTAAATATAAAATATTATAGCATTTCTTGTCAACTTACATTGGGAACTCTTCTGTGACCAATACAAATAACCTGGAAGTGTACTTTCTACACAATCTGGAAAAATGATAAATACTATACTGTGTTATTACATCTTTGTTTTCACAAATACTCTCTCTCCATGAGTAACTTTAAAGAGCAAAATAAAGTCCATCTGAAGGCTATTATAAATTCTGGCTCACTTTCATTTCACAAGTGACAATGCCTATTGACCTTAAAATTGCAGAAATTAAATTATTGGCATGGCCATATAAATCTCATGGGTTAACTGCAGAAAACTCTAAGTATCTTATTCATTTGCAAGTGTCTTACCACTTATGCCATTGGGATCATTATAGGAGATGGTAGGAACATTATAAGTCACACAAATCCTACTAATAAATGTGTAATTTATAAAACCTTGCCAGTAGCCTCACTTTCATTCATAAATGCGGTCACCCAAATAAAAATACTATCTTTTGTCCCTAACTTTTTATTCCAAATAATCAATGTTTGCAAGTCTTATGTTTATACTGCAATTAGTCTGAAAACTGCTCGTTATATGCTAGGTAGTAATAACCAGATTGAATAGTCGGGGTTAAGCTGGACCTGAGGCACCAAGGCTGAACTAAAGACAAGAAAGCATCACTGAAAAGACAGGTGACTAAACAGAGTGAGGATGCTGAATTACTGGATTCTGGAGACTGTGATTAAGGCACACTCAGTACCGACAAACATGTGTGCCAGGCACAGTGCTAGGCGCTGTCTTCAAACATTTAAACAGGGTCATTTAGGAAAATTACATGTTTTCCTGTAGTTCCACATAAACAGATATATTAAGTATAACATTTCCAAAACGTGAAAGATGACAACAGCTAAATGTACATACTCAAAAGGAAATTAAGCCTATGCTTTTAATTGGAAGGGATGGATATTTTAAAAGGTGAGACATTTTTGTATAAGGTCCAAAGACTATAAATATCTTGTCCCATTTTAGAAAGTAAAAAATGGAATATGTACTATTCTTTAATAACCATTTTAGTATGGCATAAACTGGAGCTTTAAGTCTGCATTTATCTAAGACAGCACATACCAGGCATTCAGCAAATAGTTGTTTGAGAGAATCCTATATAATAAAAGCCCAGTGACCCAATGGCAGAACGACCAGAACGACTGGTCAACCAGTTGCTATGACGTGCACTGACCACCAGGGGGCAGATGCTCAATGCAGGAGCTGCCCCCTGGTGGTCAGTGTACTACCACAGTGGGAGCGCCGCTCGGCTGACTAGGATGAGTGGCTGCTCCCGCTGTGAACGCTGGGCCAACGGGCAGGAACCCGGGCTACAATAGTCGCCTCCTTGCCCCAGGCTCCTCCTCCTCCTCGCTCCCTGTCACCTCCTCCAAATGCCTGCAAGCTGCGCAGCGCTGCCACTGCCGGGCTCACAGAGCTGACCCTGGAGGCTGGGAGGTAGGTTCATGACCTCTGCAGGATTGAGACCTACTCTGCCACCTCTCATTGCTATTATTCCTGGGCCCGCCCCGACCGGGTCCCCTGGAGAGGTGAGTGCTCCAGCTCCACGAAAGATGCTGAACCAGGGAGCAGCCGCTCAGAGGGCCGGTCCACAGCTGCTCAACTGACTGGGATGAGCAGCGGGCCGATCCCTGCAGGCCACGTCCTCCACCAGTGCACAAATCCCGTGCACTAGGCCTCTAGTGAGTAAATATTTTAGCCACTTTTTATTTATCAAAATAAAAAATACAACATAAGGCCTTGGCCAGATAGTTCAGTTGGTTAGATCATCATTCCAAAATGCCAAGGTTGTAGGTTCGATCCCCAGTCAGGGCACATACAAGAATCAATTAATGAATGCATAAATAAGTGGAACAACAAAATTGACCTCTCTCTCCCTCTCTCTCTCTCTCTCTCTCTCTCTCTCTCTCTCTCTCTCTCTCCTCTCTCTACCATCTTCCCCTCCCTCTCTCTAAAATCAATCAACATAAAATTCATTCCAATGGGACTTCTGATTAGCTACTGAATGTGTAAAACCAATTAGGACATACGTTTTGCTACCAACTGTTAAAGCAAGATCAATACTTAGAAAGCATAACCTCTTTTAACTCCAATATACCACAATAACAAGAAGGTTGTAAACACGTGATATTGGGAGAAGTTCAAGACAAACTTATCTTGCTCAAATAAGAAGCCACAAAAACTGAAGTATGCTATTTTGGTGAGAAAACATCCATTTTGTAACAATCTATAATACTTTTGTCATCATCAGCATTTTGTTATAATCATTCCCTCTACTTTTGGATATAGCTTTTGAAATTTTTTTAAAGCAAACATGTACACTGAGAAGTACATAACAGGCAATGACATAATAAGAATGCACTGACACCACATGTGGATCAGAGAGATGACTAACTCAGGCCTTCTCTAAATCATTCACAGCAAACTTTTTTTTTTTTCATTTTACAAAGCCACACAAAAGAAATTCCAACCACTAACCACATTAAAATGTGAGTTATATCTGCTGAAGACTTGATAACATTGAGGCAAAAAACTCAAACACTCTTGCCAATGACTCTTAGAGTTACCTTCAAGGTAAAATTAATTATTAATTGGAAAAGTGTGGACATGGAATGATTGCTATCAATATTTTAATACTTTCAGTGCTAATTTCATCCTCACCATCACAGTTTGTCTATTGAAGAAGCAAGAGAGATCTGTTTACTTTCAGTGAGTCTTGCTATAATGATCACCTTAAGAAAGTTTGCAATATTTAAAATGCTTTGGATCTTCCTGTCCTTGAATTTCTAATATTAAACCAACTGAAACAAAGTCACATTTTATTCACACAAATTTACAATTCTACTATTCTTAGAGAGCTCATAAAAGATTAGTTTGCTAATTTCTGAACATTAATTTTTATATGTTTTTGATTTTTAGAGAGAGAGGAAGGGAGAGGGAGAGAGAGATAGAAACACTGATGAGAGAAAAACATCAATATTGAATTGGCTGCCTCTTGCTTACCCACAGCTGGGGAAAGAGCCCACAACCAGGACATGTGCCCTGACTGGGAAGTGAACCGATGATGTCTTGGTGCATGGGTTGATGTCCAGTCAGGCAGAACATTAATTTTTAAATCCCACCCGATGGTGCTACAATTTACATTGTGTTCAGGTTTATATTTTGTCATAAAAGTGTTGTGATGAAAACTCAAACTTTATGAAACTAGAATGTTAATTTATCAATTAGCTGAAATCAACCTAACTCATCTCCAGAGTCAAGCTGGCAGAAATGCCTAGTGAAAATGCATCAGGTTTCAGGTTTCAGCAGACTGATTTAAAAGACACCTTAAGAATTAAGGTATGGAATGGATATGTCACAAATATGGATAAAGAAGAATTAAGACTTCTCTACTTGAACTCCTCAGGTTCCATTGGCCCAGAGGGAAAAGCATCTTCAGAACCTGGAGATATGAGCCCAAGAAAATCTCAGATTCAAGGTGACCTCAAATTTGCCTCAGGGATAGAGACAGAACCTTAACTGCTAATACCAAGGCTCCAGGGCAAATAAGGGTAGAGTCAACAGAGGTTTGAAATTGCCCAGGGCATATAAAACCTATAGGGGCTGTTCTGAGGGCAGTATTCACTAGAAAAGAGGCACATTAGATTTTTAAAAATTAAAAGACTGCCTACTACCATGTGGAATCCTGAGAGTATAGAGGTTATGTCCCAGGCTGTGTGGAACACGTGTCCCAAATATGCCCTCATTTTTTTATTTTTAACATCATACACCTCTTACTTCTATCCACCCTCCTGACTTCTAGCCTGTGACTAAATACTTCTATTTTACCTGTGATGCTGTCTTCTCCATCTGACCACATTACTCCTGCAAGCCCTGCGGTAAATCACACAGTAGGGCACCTGTCCAAGAAGTGGGTAATGTTCCAGTCAGCCACTGCCTAGAACCTTGCCATCATCCTCAACTCATACTTTCTCACCCACCACAATGAAACAATCACCAGATGCTACTGATTCTATCTTCTTAATGGACTTCAAATCTGTCCATTTCTTTATTCCCATTGGTGCACCAGCTGCTTCATCCATCAAGTTTGACTCGCAACTGACTTCTTGCACCAGTCAAGGCCCCTATACTCCATTCTCTGCACTGCAGGCACAGTAGTGCTGCTCAAAACTCATCTAACATGTCATTCTCCAACTTAAAATCTTAGGGGCTCCCCCCCTGCCCTCAATAGAACAGCTGTACTCTCAATCACAGGTTCAAGATTCAGGCCTGGCTTTCTTATCCAGCCTCATCTCTCATAAACTCCCTAACACAGAGACCTATGTTTTCTCACTTTAAAGGCTCTGTGCTTAGTCTAACCTCCCCTTGTAAGACTAAACTGAGTCTCTTCCAAGACATGACACACCAGACAGATACAGCTCACTATATTTTGTTCATGAACTAACCTTATTCGTTATATTACTACTAGAGGC
The DNA here is from genome assembly GCF_951640355.1 of Cnephaeus nilssonii. Taxonomy (NCBI): domain Eukaryota; kingdom Metazoa; phylum Chordata; class Mammalia; order Chiroptera; family Vespertilionidae; genus Cnephaeus; species Cnephaeus nilssonii. Next base: position 12,068,661 of record NC_137091.1, read on the forward strand.
CCGGTGCACAAATTTGTGCACCAGTGGGGTCCCTCGGCCTGGCCTGCAGGATCGGGTCGAAACTGGCTCTCCAACATCCCCTGAAGGGTTCCAGATTGTGAGAGGGTGCAGGCCAGGCCGAGGGACCCTGCCAGTGCACGATCGGGGCCAGGGAAGGATGCAGGAGGGCTCCAGGGCATGTCCAGCCCCTCTTGTTCAGTTCCAATCGGCCTGACCCCAGCAGCAAGCTAACCTACCGGTCAAAGCGTCTGCCCCCTGGTAGTAAGTGCATGTCATAGCAACTGGTCAACCAGTCAACTGCCTGCCCCCTAGTGGTCAGTGCACATCATAGCAAGCAGTTGAGCGGCCTTAGCATATCATTAGCATTTTATGCTTTGATTGGTTGACCAGATGACCGAACACTTAGCATATTAGGCTTTTATTACATATGATTTCACTGAAGCTAAAATTTCTATGGACAAAAATATTCATAATCTATCATAGAAATTCTAATATTTATCAAGCACCTATTGTATTCTTGTCACTGTTCTAAACATTTATTTGTATTAACTTATAGTCTTCAGAACAATCCTATGAGTTGATCTGGTTATTATCCCATTTCATAGATGAGGAAACTGAGACACAGCCAATAAATAGAGGAGCCAGGATTCAAATAAAGAATATAAGTTTCCAGAGTTAACTACTAAACTTGTCTGTTAATCCAGAAACACTCAAAAATAGCAAACTACATTAGATAATGGCAAATGTGTATCATCTATTAATAAAATCTTTCAATGTCAGGGTTAAGGGTAGTTACAATGACCAGTGTGTGTAGTCTGCAAATCTCTGCAAGAGTTACCTTCGTAATGCAAACATTACATCCCCTAGCTCAGCACACACTTCACCAGCCAAAGATTTCCCATATTATATTAACATTTTAGGCCTACTTTGAGAAACAATAAAGTAGAAATATCACACTGTAGAATTATGATGCTGCCAAAACTTAAACTACATAATTAATGTTACAGGAAAATGTGGGTTCCCAATGCTTTGAAATCTAAACTGTATGTCATTTTACCATTTATAGTTTATTAACAAAATTAGATGTAGCCTTTTTTATATTAACTGCTGTACATTTTTCTGATGTTAAATCAATACAGTTTCCATTTTTCATGTAACAGAAATTTAGAAAATTAAATACATCAGAAAAATGATCATAATGCAACCATAAAATGAAATCTGAAAGATTGAAATGATGGCTATTATTTATCATGAATATTTGCATCCTCAAAGATTGAAACCCCTAATTGCTTGCTGTTGGTTCTTATAAGTATAAAAGTAAAATATGGATCAACAGATTGGCCTTTTCCCTCTTCCAGATCTAAAAATTAAAAATCCTGGGCACATAATATGTGGTCAATAAAAAACTGACTGATTCTTATAATAAGCTTGTTTAGTTGCTAGAACATCTAAAATATTTATATTTTAAATATAAGGGAGGGGATGGAAGTTAGTTATATTTGGTATAGTGAACCTTATTAAAAATCATTTGAGGGTTGGGGTAAAAAATAAGGGCATTTTATAAACTAAATGCAAAAAAAATAGCTTTAGCACTGTAGAGCAAAAACCTTTTTAAAGTAGCCTTTGCATATCAAGTTATTCATTCACTTATATTTATTGAGAACATACTATATATTTGCTGGCACTGTACTAGTTGCTTAAAAAACACCACTAAATGAAGAGATCCTGTCTCTGCAGAGCTATAATCCAGTGGGAGTTTATACTATCACCCAGTGAGAATGTCAGCATGGGAAATCACCAACATGAGGTTAAACTAGGAAACTATGAAGTCACTAAAATACATCTTCCTACTTTCCCTTTCTGTGTTCCCAAATGCTGCTCCAAGTATAGCTTCTAATCACCCACACTTAAGCCTGATCTCTAACAGAGCTTCCACTTCAAATTATCCTCTCCCTTATCCCAGATTTAAATTCCATTCCCAAGAAGCTCAGTTCTTGGCTGGGAAGAGTCAGATGATTTGCATTAGAGTATGTGTGACGGATTGCTACTTGCGTTTTTTCTAATGGTGTTTGCTAACCCTGAGGAATGACTCTGATTGAAAAATTCAGTGGCTGATGTTATATGGAAAATGAGGTTATTTGAGGGAGAGGAGTTTTCTGTGTCCTGCAAGACTCTCCTTAAGAATTTCTGCCTCTGGCTGTGCATAGATTGAACTTAAATGGCATCACCTTTGTGAAGAAGCTGTAGCCCAGAATATCCAAAAATACAAATGGTTCAGAGGATGGGGATAGACTGAAATCCCTAATAAATAACAGGATAGAAAATCCAGAGGGGGCAGACCATAATCACCAGAAACAAAAACAAATTTGAAAATTACCCAAATATATAGCTGACTTTTCTTGGTTCTAACATTGTATCTTTCAAACATCCCACAAACCCATTTCAATGTAGCAGGAGCATTTTAAAGCCAATAAGGTAATTTATTTACCGTACTTTCTGGCGTATAAGATGACTGGGCGTATAAGATTTTCCTGGGTTAAAAAGTTGTTTTATATGCCAGAAAATACGGTATATTGGACTATATTGATTGGATTAGATATATTGGACTACCGGTTACAGCATTACCATATTTTCCGGCGTATAAGACGACTTTTTAACCCAGGAAAATCTTATATGCCCAGTCGTCTTATACACCGGAAAATACGGTAATGCTGTAAACTGAAGGCTTGCTCTATTTAGAGCATGAGTCCTCTTCTTTTGGTTGAAAATGAACAAGTGACTCTGAAATCATGCCATATTAAAAATGGTATTAAATCTTTAGGTCACTTATGCTCCATGAAATCATGAAATGGGTAACAAGCATTGGCCATGTAACAAGTTTGAGATGTATCAGCCATAAAAAGAAAGGTCCTCAGACTATCTTCAATGGTTTCCATGGCTCTTTACAACCAACCTTGCCAACTACCATAATAGCATTACTAATAAATCCAGAATTTTATTTTTCCTGCAATAAACCAAATTAGAGCAAAATTGTACATTGAGTCCTAAATGACATATCAGGACTAGCTTTTGTAAAATTCAGCTCCTTTCTCTCAAAAATAAGCTCTAGAAAAATGCTCTATTTCACAAAGATAGTCTTCCTCCTACTTACAAATGGTTGTTGATCTGAACAAACTCATGCTTTAATAAACAAAAATGCTTTTAAATTTCAACCACAATGAAACATTCCATCCAGACCTCATTATTTTCCATTTCCATGCTTCTTCAGAATTTCTGAGTACTCCCCCCATATGTGCCAAAGTGACAGAAGAAAAATCTATTCCCAAGCTACTTTTAGCTAAGTAAATACTTGGAAATTCATTCTGTAGCTAAGAAAGCATATTGTTTGGCCTTTCAAAGACATCCTTATATACTTCCAGCATTGAATAAAGTAGATAGCTATTTAGAAAAGAGTGGAGGCCTAGTTTCAATTTCAATGAAAGCATGGACATTGAAAAGAGCCCCTACATGTTTACCCTGAACTATACCAGTATGTATCATCAGTCTGTATTATAATTGTCCCTTCAATTGCCTCTATCTCCTTCTATATAGGAGAATATGGACTGTGTTTTGGTCACTATTGAGACCAAAATATGTAATGTGTATTAGTAACATCCTATATAATAAAGAGCTAATATGCTAATTAGACTGAACAACAGAACGACCGTCCAGACAACTGTCCGGATGAAGCTGGAGCTGTGAGGGCCGGCCGAGGCTGCGAGGGGCTGCAAGGGCTGGCTGGGGCAGCCGGGGCTGTGAGGGCCAAGCCCCTTGCATGAAATTCGTGCATCGGGCCTCTAGTTTATTCTATAAATGAATACCTCCCAGATGGGTGATGGAGGAAATTAAAACCTGGTAAGTTTTAAAGGAATGATAGGACTCCTGCCCAGCCAGCGTGGCTCAGTGGTTGAGTGTTGACCCATGAAACAAGAGACCATGGTTCAATTCCCAGTCAGGGCACATGCCCGGGTTGCGGGCTCGATCCCCATGGGGGGTGTGCAGGAGGCAGCCGATCAATGATTCAATCATCATTGATGTTTCTATCTCTCTCTCCCTCTCCCTTTCTCTCTAAAATCAATTTTAAAAATTTTTAAAGGAATTACAGGACCCAAAGGATCTTGAGTATTTCTTTTATCATGGGGCCAAATCCTTTTCAGGCATTAGTAAGTTGGTGGAGTTGGCATTTGGGGGCTGAGGGTTTGGTAGTGACTCTTGCCAAGCTTAACCCTATTGGTAGTCATGGTTTCTCAGCAGGTCAAAGAAGTTAGTCTACAGCTACACCTAAGGCCCAGAAGTAGAGATAAGCAAGCAAGAAAGAGCTCATTTACTCAAAATCTGAATTCTCAAATAAAGTAGAGACCAAATGTGTTGGCTGATTAATTTTATAATTCTATAAAGCCACATAGCCTGTTAGGCTGCCATGTAACAAATCATGCCTTCATTTCATTAGGGTTATCATCACAATGTCTTCTTCCTTTAAAATTTATAATCAATAACTGACTCTATACTTAACTAGGGAAGGGTTTAGAACCATTTTAGATAGGAACAGGAAGAATGAGGTAGTGGAAGAAGAACTAGGAGGAGGAAGAGGTAAAGGAAGAAGGAAGAGGAAAGATAAGAAAGAGGATAAAGGAAAGCCTCCATAGCTGCTAGGGTAACTTTGGCCATAATTAGATTTTTTACAGCATCCTCCAATCTCTTGCTGACAGTGAAGATGGCTTTACTGGGTCAAAATGATAAAATTTCAATGAAAAACCAAACCATGAGCTCAGATACAGAATAAGAACTGTGGTTATTATAAGACTAGCGGCACGAAATTCATGCAAGATTAGGCCTTCCTTCCCCGGGCTGCCAGCACCAGCTTCCCTCTGGCACCCGGGACCTGGGCTTCCCTCACAGCCCCAGCTTCGTCCAGAAGGACTTCAGTCTAATTAGCGTAGTACGCTTTTATTATTATAGATAAGCAAATATCCAACTGGTAAAGGAGATGATGATAGTGATGGTGATGATAGAGCTTACCATGGCCGAGCAAGCTCACTTGGTCCTCACAAATACCCTTTCAAATAGATAATATTCCATTTTTAGTATTGCCATTTTACAGATGAGGAATAGAGAAGTGAGTTAAATGTAAAACTTCACATAGCCAGCAAGTGGCAATGCCAACCTGTTTGTCCAGGAATTCTGATTGCAATATTCTTATCCACAATATTACTTTCCTGTAGTCACTGCAATAAATTACCTCAAACTTAATAATATAAAACAACAGAAATTTATTCTCTCTCATTTATAGAGGCCAGAAGTCTGAACTCAGTATCACTGGGCCAAAATCAAGGTGTCAATAGTACTGCCCTCTCTCCACAAACTCTAGGGGAGAATCCATTCCTTGCCTGTTTTAGCTTTTGGTAGCTGTCAGCATTCCTTGGCTTGTGGATGTATCTTTCCAATATTCAAGGCCACCGTCTCTCTCTGTTCCATCTTCACATGGCCTTCTCCTCTGTGTGTGTGTGTGTGTGTGTGTGTGTGTGTGTGTGTGTGTGTGTGTGTAATCTCTCTCTAAGGACATTTGTGGATGCATTTAGGGCCCACCAAGACACTCTAGGACAGTGGTCGGCAAACTCATTAGTCAACAGAGCCAAATACAAGGAACACCGATTGAAATTTCTTTTGAGAGCCAAAAACCGACTTCTGCACATGGGCCACAAAGTTTCAATCGCACTGTATGTGCGTGCCCACATGTGGTATTTTGTGGAAGAGCCACACTCAAGGGGCCAAAGAGCCGCATGTGGCTCGTGAGCCGCAGTTTGCCAACCACTGCTCTAGGATAACATCCCCATCTCAAAATCCTTAACATCAGCAAGAACTCTTTTTCTAAATAAGGCAATATTTACAAGCTCCAGACATTAGGACCTTATTTATATTTGAGAGTGGGACATATTTTAGTCTATCACACCCACTCTATTTGCTGTAACAGCTTTCACTGGCTTGGGTCAGCTCTTTAAAAAATACACATAAATTAATTGAAAGGCTCCAATATCACAGCTAAAATAGCAAATATGAATTTGGGGATCATTTAGATAGTTTTAAAAATTACATTAACATTGTAAAGACTACTTACTATAACTTAATGTTCTTTAAGTCCCTGACTTGTCATTCAAAACCTCAAATACCAACGAAGGTAATAGCTCTTAGGAAAACATTCTCTTGGCTCTATCCCTGGCCACTGAGATTCAATCAACAACTGCCAGAATAACACCACTAGATAGCTTCTACTATTATCAGATAATCTCAGTGCTCAAAACTCTCCAGGAGCTTCCTATGATGATAGTGTAGCACATGCCTCCATGTGGTAAACAGTGTCCTCCATCATCGGGTACCATCAACTCCACACACCACCTATCTCACTATCGCCCGTCCTTCAATATAGTCTCTTTTCCCCCAAATAATATAAACTTAATCTTCTCTCTTTTTCTCATGGTTCTTTGCTTGCGTGGGAAACTTACTCCACCTTTCATCAACCTAAGTTCATAATCTTCTGTGAGTTTGGATTAAAACTTACTTCATACAACAAGCATATCAAAAGATGCTCAACACCACTAATCATTAGGGAAGTGCAAATCAAAACCACAATGAGACACCATTTCACATCCATCAGGATGGCAGGAAGGAAAAAAGGAAAGGAAGGAGAGGAAGGGAGGGAGAGAGGGAGGAATGGAGGGAGGGAGGGAGGAAAAAAGTGGTGTTGGGGAAGATGTGAAGAAATTGGGACACTTGTACACTTTTGGGGGACTGTAATATGGTACAATTGCTATGGAAAACAGTATGGAAATTCCTCAAAAAATTAAAAGTAAGACTACCATATGATATAGCAATTCTACTTCTGGATATATATCCAAAATAATTGAAAGCAGGGTCTCAAAGAGATATTTGCACACCTATTTTCATAACAGCATTACTCACATTACCCAAAAGGTGGAAGCAAACCAAATGTCCATCAACAGATGAATGAATAAACAAAATGTGATAAACACACAAAAGGAAATGTTATTCAGTCTTATAAAGGAAGACAATTCTGACACATGGTACAGCATGAATGTGCCTCAGGATGTTATGCGAAGTGAAGTAAGACAGTCACAAAAAGACAACTACTATACAATTCTACTTATATGAAATACCTCAATAAATCAAATTCATAGAGACAGAAAGTAAAATGGTGATTGCCAGGGGTTGAGAGCAGGGCAGGATGGGAAGTTGCTGCTTAATGGGTATATGGTTTCTGTTTTACAAGATGAAAAAGTCCTGAAGATTGAATGTATAACAATGTGAATGTACTTAACACTACTGAACTGTACATTTAAAAATAATCAAGATGGTTCATTTATGTTTATTTGTATTTTTTTTTTATTCCCATCAACCCTACCCCTCCCCTTTGGTAACCATCATGCCAATCTCCTAAATCCAATCATGAAAATACACAATGTTTAAATGTATTTTACCACAATTTAAAAGAAATTTCAATGTAAAAAAATAACTTATTTCATGCAAAACACTTATCTACCCTAATTCAGATAGCTTTTTCCTGTCTATGTTGTTTTCCTGTCTACATTTGTAAAGAAATTTCAAGTCAAGAAATTGATGCCCTCCTAACTAGGTTTTCTTCTTTCTCCCTAAGGAAAAAGATCATGTTTTCTACTTTGTTCTTTTCAAAGCACTCAATATAGTATTCTCTAGTTAGAAAATTGAGTTGTTGCAAAAATGATCAAGTCAAATTGGAATAAAGTTTTACAATGCTTACAAGCAACAGGAGAAACCCACCCCTCCACGCAGTTTCCCATGTGTTTCCAGTTTGGGCTCCAGGCGTGCCAAACAGAACAACAGAGGAAGTGAATGACCTTAACTACTGCACTTTTTTTTTTTAATAAATTTTTAATTTTTTTATTTTCATTTTTTGCATCATTTACTTAAGAAACTGTTTTTTTTCTTTTTTCCTCACTTGATTTTACCTTTTTAATTATTACATTTTTATTTGCAATCAACATTATTACTACTACTATTTTACTTTTTTATTATATTTATTTTGGGGTCTTTTTTATTATTTTTTTTAAAAAGCGTCATTTTATTTTCTCTTTATTTTACTTTGAGATTAGTGTTCTACAGTCTATTTTCGCCTTTCCTTCACCATCGTTTTATTCTACCTCAACTCTACCTTTATGCCATCACTCTCTGCCTAACCTTTCCCCTTTTGGTGTCCTGTTTATCTTAACCCTTTCCTGCTCTAGATTTTCCCTATTCTTTCTGTTTACCCCCAGCCAAAATTTCACCCTACCTATATATCTAATCTCCAATCCCCTGCTCCAAGTCCATACACACCTCTCTCTTCACTGTCTTAACTAAAAAAAGAAATAAATAAAATGTTTTTCTCTCTGTCCTTTAGTTGTTGTTTGCTTGAATGTTGATTATATCGAATTTTTATGCCTTTTTGTGAGATTGTTTTGCTTATTCTTTTTTTTGTTTGCTGTGTTTTTGTTTGTTTTTTACTTCTGTTATCCCTTACCTGGCTTGATATTAGTTGGTATTGTAGGTTGTATTAATTACCAGGTACTTGTTGCTGGCATTTGCTGTAATCAGTGGTGGTTCTATTGGGAGTTTTCTCCCCATATATATATAGTATGTTCCTCTTTTCTTTCTTAGTCTCGTTCTAGTCTCTCTTATTCTTTTTTTCTCATTTCCCCAATTTCATTTTTGACACTCCTTTTTTTTTTCTTACTTTCTTTTTACTCTTCTTTCTCTCCTATCCCCTAATTTACCTTTCACTGGTGGTCACCTTTATTGGAGATTATTAATATCATGAATACATCGCTGTTCAGTACCTTGGGTGTTATACCTGGTTGTGTTGTATTTTGTGCCTTTAAATGAATGCAGGAGAGAGAGAACTACATAACCAGACATCTGAAGAAGAGAGACCATGGGGAGACAAAGAAACAGCCTGCATAAGAAAGAAAAGCAGGCATCACCAGAAAAGGAAGTAAACGAATTAGAGGCCAGCAACCTATCAGAGAAAGAATTCAGAGAAATGGTCATAAAGTGGCTGAAAAGAATGGAAGACAAATTCGACAATATGAATAAGAACCAAGAGGAAATGAAGAAAAACCAAGAAGAAATGATAAATGACATCGCTGCTGTAAAGAACTCAATAGAAAGCATCAAGAGTAGACTAGAAGAAGCAGAGGACCGCATCAGTGAGCTAGAAGACAAGATGGAAAAAAATACCCAGAAAAGAAAATGAAAAAGCAGGAGGAGAGCCTAAGGGAACTTTAGGATAACACAAAACAAAACAACATCCGCATAATAGGGGTTCCAGAAGGAAAGGAAACAGAGCAAGGAATAGAAAACCTGTTTGAAGAAATAATGACAGAAAACTTTCCTGATATAGGGAAGAAAAACCCCACACAAATCCAAGGAGCTCACAGAGTCCCAAGCAAAATGAACCCCAAAAGACCGACGCCAAGGCACATTATAATTAAATTGGCAAACACCAACGACAAAGTAAGAATCTTAAAAGCAGCCAGAGAGAGACAGAAAGTTACATACAAAGGAACCCCCATCAGACTAGCAACTGATTTCTCAACAGAAACTCATCAGGCCAGAAGGGAATGGAATGAAATATACAAAGTCATGCAAAGGAAGGGTCTCAATCCAAGAATACTGTACCCAGCAAGGCTATCAATCAAAATTGAAGGTGAAATCAGAAGCTTCACAGACAAAAAAGGGCTAAGGGAATTTATCACCACCAAACCAGCAATGCAAGAAATGCTAAAGGGTCTGCTGTAAAAAAAAAACAAAAAACAAACAAACTAGAAAGCGAAGAAGAAACACAGGAGTATAGAATAAAAATGGCGACAAATAAGTACCTATCAATAATAACTTTACATGTAAATGGATTAAATGCCCCAATCAAAAGACATAGGGTAACAGATTGGATAAGAAAACAAGACCTATATATCTGCTGTCTGCAAGAAACCCACCTCAGAAAAAAAGACGCACACAGACTGATGGTGAAGAGATGGAAAAAGGTTTTCCAGGCGAATGGAAATGAAAAAAAAGCTGGGGTAGCATTACTTATATCTGACAAATTAGATCTCAAAGTGAAGGACATAACAAGAGATAAGGAAGGCCACTTCATAATACTAAAGGGAGCAATCCAACAAGAAGAAATAACTCTGGTAAACATATACGCACCTAATACATGAGCACCCAAATACATAAAAAAACTCCTGGAGGATATCAAGGGAGAGATTAACAGCAATACAATCATAGTAGGAGACTTTAATACACCATTATCACCACTGGACAAATCCCCTAAACAAAATATCAGCAAAGAAATATTGATCCTAAATGACTCACTAGACCAGATGGAATTAATTGACATCTTCAGAACATTTCACCCCAAAGCCACAGAATATACATTCTTCTCAAGTGCACATGGGTCATTTTCAAAGATAGACCATATGTTAGGACATAGGCAAAGTCTCTCCAAATTCAAGAAGATAGAGATCATATCAAGCATCTTCTCAGATCACTGTGGCATAAAACTGGAAATCAACTACAATAAAAACAATCCAAAGAAATCAAACACATGGAGACTAAACAGCATGCTATTAAACAATGACTGGATTACCAGAGACATCAAGGAAGAAATAAAAACATCATGGCAACAAATGACAATGAAAACACAACAATCCAAAATCTATGGGACACAGCGAAAGCAGTCTTGAGAGGGAAGTGCATAGCTCTGCAAGCCTACTGCAAAAAAACAAGAAACAATGGTAATAAATTACCTAACCCTACAACTCAAAGAGTTAGAAAGAGAGCAACAAGAAAAGCCCAGTGTAAGCAGAAGGAAGGAAATAATAAAGATCAGAGCAGAGATAAACGACATAGAGACCAAAGAAACAATACAAAAGATCAACAAAACCAAGAGCTGGTTCTTTGAAAGGATAAACAAGATTGACGAACCTTTAGCCAGACTCACCAAGAAACAAAGAGAGAGGACCCAAATAAACAAAATCAAACGAGAGAGGCGAAATAACAACAGACCCCGCTGAAATACAAAGGATTGTTTCAAAATACTATGAACAACTCCATTCCAACAAACTGGACAACCTGGAGGAAATGGACATATTCCTAGAAAAATATAACCTTCCAAAACTCAATCAGGAAGAATCTAAACAGCTCAATAGCCCAGTAACTATGGAAGAAATTGAAGCAATTATCAAAAAGTTTCTGGCAAACAAAGGCCGGGTCCAGACGGCTTCACAGGAGAATTTTACCAAACATTCAAGGAAGAACTAAAACCTATCCTCCTCAGACTATTCCAAAAAATTCAAGAGGAAGGAACACTTCCAAGCTCCTTCTATGAAGCCAGCATCACCCTAATACCAAAACCAGATAAAGACTGCACAATGAAAGAGAATTACAGGCCAATATCCCTCATGAAGATAGATGCCAAAATCCTCAACAAAATTCTAGCAAATCGGCTCCAGCAGTACATCAGAAAGATCATACACCATGACCAAGTAGGATTTATCCCAGGGATGCAAGGATGGTACAATATCCGTAAATCAATAAACGTGATACATCACATCAACAAACTGAGAGACAAAAATCACATAGTTATATCAATAGATGCAGAAAAAGCATTTGACAAAATCCAACACCCCTTCTTGATAAAAACTCTCAACAAGGTGGGAATAGAAGGATCATACCTCAACATAATAAAAGCTATATATGATAAACCCACAGCAAACATCATACTCAATGGACAAAAACTAAAACCATTACACCTAAGAACAGGAACAAGACTGGGATGCCCACTCTCACCACACCTGTTTGACATAGTACTGGAAATATTAGCCATTGCGATCAGACAAGAAGAAGAAATAAAAGGCATCCAAATTGGAAAAGAAGAAGTAAAGCTATCCTTATTTGCAGATGACATGATACTGTACATAAAAAACCCGAAAGACTCCATCAAAAAATTAATAGACTTAATAAATGAATTTGGCAATGTAGCAGGATACAAAATTAACGCCAAGAAATCTATGGCCTTTCTATACACCAATAGTGAATTTATAGAAAGAGAGACTAAAAAAGCAATCCCATTTACAATCGCACAAAAAAAAATTAAGATACCTAGAAATAAACTTAACTAAGGAGGTAAAAGACCTATACGCGGAAAACTACAGGACACTGAAAAAAGAGATAGAGGAAGACATAAACAAATGGAAGAACATACCATGTTAATGGATTGGTAGAATCAACATCATTAAAATGTCCATACTACCCAAAGCAATCTATAGATTCAATGCACTCTCCATTAAAATACCAACGGCATATTTCACAGATTTAGAAAAAACTCTCCAAAAATTCATCTGGAATAAAAAAAGACCCCGAATAGCCACAGCAATCCTGAGAAAGAAGAATAAAGTAGGAGGGATCTCAATACCAGACCTCAAGCTGTATTACAAAGCCACTGTTCTCAAAACAGCATGGTACTTGCACAAGAACAGACATATAGATCAATGGAATAGAATAGAGAATCCAGATATCAACCCAAACCAATATGCTCAATTAATATTTGACAAAGGAGGCACGAACATACAATGGAGTCAAGACAGTCTCTTCAATAAATGGTGTTGGGAAAATTGGAAAGATACATGCAAAAAAATGAAGCTAGATCACCAACTTACACCATTCACAAAAATAAACTCAAAATGGATACAGGACTTAAACATAAGACGGGAAATCATAACAATACTAGAGGAATCCACAGGCAGCAAAATCTCAGACATATGCTGAAAGAACTTCTTCACCTATACTGCCCCCAGGGCAATGGAAGCTACAGAGAAAATAAACAAATGGGACTACATCAAAATAAAAAGCTTTTTTACAGCAAAAGAAACTATCAACAAAACAACAAGAAATCCCACTGTGAGAGACCCCAGTGGGTGGCTCAACTGGGAGAACATATTTGCAAATGTTATCACTGATAAAGGTTTTATCTCCAACATCTACAGGCACTTATACAACTTAATGAAAGGAAGATAAATGATCCAATAAAAAAATGGGCAACAGACCTAAATAGAATCTTTTCTACAGAAGACAGAAGAAAGGCCAAGAGACACATGAAAACATGCTCAAAGTCACTAATTATCCGAGAGATGCAAATCAAAACAACAATGCGGTACCATCTCACACCTATCAGAATGGCTATCATCAACAAATCAACAAATGACAAGTGTTGGTAAGGATGCGGAGAAAAAGGAACCCTCGTGCACTGCTGGTGGGAATGCAGACTGGTGCAGCCACTGTGGAGAACAGTATGGAGTTTCCTCAAAAAACTGAAAATGGAACTTCCATTTGACCCAGTAATCCCACTCCTAGGAATATATCCTAAGAAACTGGAAACACCAATAAGAAAGGATATATGCACCCCTATGTTCATAGCAGCACAATTTACAATAGCAAAGATTTGGAAACAGCCTAGGTGCCTGTCAGAAGATGACTGGATCAGAAAACTGTGGTACATCTACACAATGGAATACTATGCTGCCATAAAAAAGAAGGAATTCTCATCATTGGCAGCAACCTGGATGGAATTGGAGAACATTATGCTAAGTGAAATAAGCCAGTCCATGAAAGAAAAATACCACATGATCTCACTCATCTATGGATAATAAAGAAAATTATAAGCTGTTGAACAAAAAGATAGATACAGAGACAGTAAAGCATCAAACAGAAGGTCAAATTACAGCGGGAAGGTTAGGGAGAGGTGGGGGAGATAAGAGATCAACCGAAGGACTTGTATGCAAGCATATAAGCATAACCAATGGACACAAAACTCTGGGGGGTGAGGGCATGTATGGGAGTGGGGTGGGGGTGGGGGGCAATGGTAAGATATGTACACATATAATACCTTAATAAAAAAATGAAAAAAGATGCTAGTAATAAAGTTAAAAAAAAAAGCAACAGGAGACTAAACAACAACAAAATTAGCCAGAAAAGAAAAAATACTAGAGGAATGCAAATGTAAATATATACATATGGAACACTTTTTCTTCTATTGTTTACCAATGATAAAGGAACAAAAAGTACTTGATAAGCTGCTATGTATATGGAGGTGCTTAATTTGTTTACAAAGGGAAAATTGGTTAAATACTTCACAATATAGTGGGTCTCAAATAATGTGTGCATTAGAACCACCAGAAGGATTGTTAAAGCACAGATTGCTGAGGCTGAACCTAGAGATTCTGATTCAGATGGTCTGGTTGAGACCTGAGAATGTGAATTTCTAATAAGTTCCCAAATGATACTGGTCCTCCTGCTACAGGGACAACACTTGAGAACACTAATTTGGATCTTCATTTTCTTAATTACACTAAGGACATCAAAATATGAAATTGGAAATGTCAGCCCAGAGTGGGTTCCTGCTTCCTGACCTTTACCCAAAGCTAAAGACCCTTTGCTTCCTACTAGGCTCTTCCCTCCACCTACATTCTGTTTTTCAGCAAAGCTAGAAACTTAAGAAGAAATATAATATATCTAACAGATTAAGTTTCAAGTAATGCAGACATGGTTTTAGCACTGTCTGGTGCTGTCCTTCACTTTCAAAAGGAACTAGAAGTGGTGCTTCAGCTATATTTCCTTACCATGATGGGATGAACCTATTGAGAGAAAGGATTGCAGACTAGAATAGCAGCACCTCTACCAAGGACATAAATCCAGATTCCTTGATACCCAGCAATTGATTCATTTTCTACATTGATGGCTTCTAAATCGGAGATCATGCATTTAATGGTATCTTTCTGAAAATGACCATTATGCTAATACTAGAAGCTTGATGCACGAAGATTCGTGCTAGAATGGGCTTTCTTTTCCCTGGCTGCCGGCACTGCCTTTCCATTCTGGCCCAGCCCCTTTCCGCTCAGGCCCCGAGCTGCCTCTTTCCGCTCCAGCCCTGCCTTCCCACACTGCCCAGAGGCCCTAAGAGACTGGGGGTGGGGCAGAACACCTGCGTCCCGCCCACCCCGTCACTCGGCGCCTATGTATGCAAATTAACTTCCATCTTTGTTGGGTTAATTTGCATATCACTCCTGATTGGCTGGTGGCATAGCGGAAGAACAGTCAATTTACATGTTTGTCTATTATTAGGTAAGATAAGGCTGGTTGTAATATCAATAGAACAGAATAACAAATACTTTATTTAAAAATTAGGTACAAAACTGACTTTGAAAGAAAAACTACTCTCTTCAGCAAACAAGCATAATTAAATTCAATGCATAGGTTTAACGGTACAGTCACAAAAATCAATGCATAAATTTCTATAAAACATATAGAGCTCATGGAGACTATAATCTACTGAAATTATATGGATGTACCTGTACACTCACAGCTATGATTTAAGAGAGCAGTGCTATATACAGCAATAAAATTCCAGTTCATATTATCTTAGCTAGAGGATCAAGACTGAGTAGTTTATTATTACACTAGAGGCCCGGTGCACGAAATTCGTGCACAGTGGGGAGGGGGGCAGAGGGGAATGTTGTCCCTCAGCCCAGCCTGCAGTCTCTCCAATCTGGGACCCCTCAAGGGACCTTCATTTTTTCCTTCAAGAGTGTGGTGGAAAAACCCTAGATCACCTTCTTGGATTCTTATAACCCAAATTACCAAGAACACTGCAAGTGGTGGCCTACAGGGAGCTTAGCCAATGAGTTGTCAGAAAAGGTATTTACTCTCAAACTGGTTTGACTCAGTGGATAGACCATGGGCCTGCAGACTGAAGGGTCCCAAGTTTGATTCCTGTTAAGGGCATGTACCTTGGTTGGAGGCATATCCCCAGTGGGGAGTGTGCAAGAGGCAGCTAATGGATGTTTCTCTCTCATTGATATTTCCGACTGTCTATCCCTCTCCCCTCTTCTCTGTAAAAAAAAATCAATAAAAACATTTTAAAAAAAGGTGTATCCTCTGCAGCTCATGCAGCCTCTGGGTTGTGTCCACTGGGCTAGGGGCATGTCCCTGCCACCCGGTGGTGGCTGCCAGGGTCTCCGCACACCCCAGAGGCCAGCAGCCATCCCCCCAGCTAGGCTGGGGGCATGGACACAAACCGCCACTTGGTGCTGGAGCTTGGAAAGCCTCTGGGGCGGGGCGGGAACATCCCTGTCTCCAAATGCCCCAAGGCCAGCAGCCAGCCTGACCATGGGCCTCAGGCTCGGGGCATGCAGGGACCCTGGGCAGCACGCAGCAGTGGCCACCAGGGTCTCGACACACCCCAGAGGCCAGCAGCTAGCCCCCCGATCCTGGGCGCCTGGCTGGGGGCGTGGCCCCAAAACGCCGCTTCGGGTGGGAGCCTTTGCAAGCCGCTGGGGGCGGGGCGGGAACGCGGGGATGTTCCCACCCCACCAGGTGGCTTGGCGCCTACACCCATAGGCTTCGAGTGGCCAGGGGGCGTTCTGGGACCCCTGCTGCTCAGGACCTAAGCACGGGCCTACAGGCTAGGAGCGGCCTGGGTCCGGAGGATGTTTCCTGGACCCAGGCTGCTCAGCGCCCGCATATGCAAATTAACCGCCACCTTGTTCGCTCTGATTGGCTGTGGGTGTAGCGAAGGTGCAGTCAATTTGCATGTTTCTCTTTTATAAGGTAGGATTAGTCCTTTGAGATGTATGGATTCCGTAGTCACCATTTTCTTATGACTTACTAAAATTAATTGAAGTACATATACAGGTTACTATAGAATTGAAATTAAAATGCCTTTTATTAAAATCAAAGTGAGAAACACTCTTGAAACTTGCCGTATTAATCTTTTAATGAAAGATTCCATATTTAAGAAATCTTTCCTCAAAAAAAATTAATCTAAAATTTCTAGAATGTTTCATATATACTAAAACCAAAACCAATCATAATGGGCCTCACTGTTGCAAGGTTCAAACGAACCAAATCATGTGCAATCAAATTTCCCATCTACACACATCTCACACCAGAACCCAGTAAGTCTACAATAGAGCAGGTGTTACATTTACTCTCCAACATTAGCATTATAATGGGATTCCACGGAGTTTTCATTAGTGGAAGCAACATTATTCTATGTGATTTTCTGCATAGGAATTATAAAAGAGCAAAATACAACAATTCTTACAATCCCATTAGGAAACTGAATAATGGTGACAAAAATTCACCCAAGACTCATAAACAGGAGCCTGAAATATAAAAAGACTTGATAATTGATGTAAGGATTTGGGTAACAAAAACAACTTATGTTGTCACTAAAGTACAGGAAAATATGCCTAAAAACAGCTGCTAAAACACACAGTAAAATAAACAGTTTTTCAACTGCTTCTTTCAATAATACACATTAAGGCAGATTTATAAAAGATGATGCAAACAATGATCTTGTCCTTCAAGGATTATAAGTTTTTAGTCGTGGAAAACAAAAGAGAAAGAAAATCCATAAAGGCAGAGGGTGGATAACTAGACTAATAAAGCCAAACAGGGCCTAAAACAGATTGTGTATGTGGGGGGAAAATGAGCTTGGATCCCTACCTTACACCATACACAAAAACCAGTCCCAGGTGCATTAAGGATTTTTATCATGAAAAGCACAACTTCATAAATATTTTAATTTTTACAATTCATAAAATACGGCAGACATTTTCATGGCTTCTGTATAGGGAAGAAATTTTCACAAGACATTGAAAACTCAACCCACAAAGCAAAGATTGATATATAAGAATATTTTAAAATGAAGAGCTACTCTTCATCAAAAGATACCAGAAAAGGAAAAAATTAAATTTAAAAAATAATAAGAAAATGAAAAGGCAAATAAGAAAAAGACATTTGAACACTCAAAACTAATGAAGGGTTAGTATCCAGAATACATAAGAGAATTCTAAAAATTATTTTTAAAAAACAGATAACTTATTAGAAAAAATGGGCAAAAGACATGAACAGGCATTGTTCAGAAGAGGAAATATAAGACTCTCAGTCACACTAGAAATCAAGGAAATGCAAATTAAAACAATAGTGAGAGACTCCAGTGGGTGGCTCAACTGGTTGGAGCATCATCCCATAAACCAAAAGGTTGTGGGTTGGATTCCTGGTCCGGAACATACCTAGTTTAGGGTTCAATCACCAGTGGGGGCATATATGAGGGACAATCAATGATTGTTCGTTTTCTTTCTCTCTCTCTCTCTCTCTCTCTCTCTCTCTCTCTCTCTCTCTCTCTCTCTCAAAACATATCCTGGGGTGAGGATTTAAAAAAAAAAAAAAAGCATGCCACAGTGAGATAATTCTAGATCACTAGACATGCAAAATTTCAGGAGTTTGATGGTTCCAGGGGCTGGCAAGAATATGGAACAATGACAACTGCTACTAATGGGAATATAAATTGGTGCTACTATCTTAGAATATAATTTGTCATTACCAAGTTGAAAATGTGCATACTCTAGAGCCTAGAAATTCTCATGTTTTATATATACCCTGTGCAAAAATGTACCTTGTAGAAATATTGAAAATAGCAAAAAGCAACTCAACTGTCCACCAGCAGGGGACTACATAAACTGGACTACATTCATTCAATGAAGTATTTTAAAACAGTGAAAAGGAATGAGTTAAAGCTACATTCAATAGCATGAATGAATCTTAGAAGTATAAATTTCAGCCGAAACCGGTTTGGCTCAATGGATAGAGCGTCGGTCTGCGGACTGAGGGGTCCCAGGTTTGATTCCGGTCAAGGGCATGTACATTGGCTGCGGGCACATCCCTGGTAGGGGGTGTGCAGGAGGCAGCTGGTAGATGATTCTCTCTCATCGATGTTTCTAGCTCTCTATCCCTCTCCCTTCCTCTCTGTAAAAAATCAATAAAATATATTTTTTTAAAAAAGAAGTATAAATTTCAGTGGGGAAAAAAATTGCAGGAGAGTACCTAAAATAGGATACCATTTTGTAAAGTTTCAAAATAAGCAAAATGAAAGAATATATTTAGGGACACATACATATGAATCCTATATCACACATAGTGGTAAAATGATTGGGTTTTTTATGGGACAACATGAGAAAAATAATTTTCAGGGAATTAGTTACTTCTGCCTGGTAAGAAAATAAAAAATTAGTCCCAAAGGGTTTTGTTTAATAAGCTCTTTTTATTTAGATAGCAAAGTGTTAAAATTCAAACATGGTTTTTATAAACTTCACTAGAGGCCTGGTGCATGAAAATTCATGCACTGTAGGGTGGGGGTCCCTCAGCCCGGCCTTCCCCCTCTCACAGTCTGGGAGCCCTCAGGGGCGGGAGGTGACCTGGCAATCAAGGGAAGGCGACGCCCCCATCACACTTCTGCTGCTGCCACTGCTGGTAGCACAAGCCTCAGCCAGCCCTGGTTACCTGAGCCTCAGGCAGCCCTGGGCAGCTGGGCAGCCACCATCCGAGGCTTGCCTGCGCCTGGGCGGCTGGGGGGCTGAGGGTGGGTCCGGCTGCACCGTGCGCCTGCTGCCTCCCCCCCCCCCCCGCCCCCCAGCTGGGCTGAAAGGACTGTGGGACTCCAGCTGCAGGCAAAGGAGCAGCCGGGCCTGCGGGGCTGAGGGGACTGGGCGCCACCATCTTGTGGCTATGGGTGCCGCCATCTTTTGTGATAGTGTGATGGTCAATTTGCGTATTTCCTCTTTATTAGATAGGCTTTGCACATACTTGAAATCAGGGGTGGTAGAGGACATCCCTGGGATCAACTGGGTGAACCTTTCTTGGCTGACCAGATACCAGCATGATGGGTCTGGCTTCTCTTCATATTATCCTAATAGATACACCCCAAGAACTCACCCATTGCAGGCTAGGGATTAAAGAGTATGGTTGCACTCTCTACTAAATAGTTTGCAGATAAGTAAAGGGGCCAAGACCTCTCAATGCCAACCTAAGGTCTCATCATTTTATTGAAATCAAGCTATCAGTCATAATTCTGGTTAATTAATGAGACTCAATCGTTGAGGGGGGAAAGAAATGCCAGAATGTATACATAGAGATGCTTTAATGATTATAGTTGGGAAAAAGAACAGAGATTAGGCAGTCAACTATAGTTAATTTCATGTTTTCAGTCCACTATCATCCCATCCTTGCCTTCAGCAGCATAGTGATTTTATACCTTACTAGAGGCCCAGTGCACGAAATTCATGCACTCAGGGGGGTCCCTCAGCCCAGCCTGTGCCCTTTCACAGTCCAGGAGCCCTCAGGGGATCAGTCGGACATCCTTAGCACTGCTACAGAGGCAGGAGAGGCTCCCGCCACCGACACTGCGCTCGCCAGCCGTGAGCCCAACTTCTTGACTAGAGTGGCGCTCCCCCTATTGGAGCGCACTGACCACCAGGGGGCAGCTTCTGCATTGAGCGTCTGCTCCCTGGTGGTCAGCGCGCTTCATAGTGGCCACTCGTTCCACCGTTCGGTCGATTTGCATATTAGCCTTTTACTATATAGGATTGCTGTCCTTTGTTTTAATTGGATGACCCACAAAACTAGATACCATGTCTAATATTTTTCTTCCATTTTTATTATTGTTTTCCTTTTTTTTTAATTGGATTCTTTTTTATATTATAAAATGGTTGGATGGTTTGAATTTTTGTTGGCTTTTAGTCTCCTAGGGATGAATAAGCCCAGAAACTTCCTAATGCTCCTATACATCAGAATCTTTTTTTTAAATCTTTATTGCTGAAAGTATTACATATGTCCCCCCTTGAACTTGTATGCATATATGCATAACCCATGGATACAGACAATATGGTGGTATTATTTTCCTATTTAAATACCTGTTTTCTTTGGAGGATATCTGAATCCCATTTTAATGTCAACTATTTAATAACAAATGAACATTGCTGGGACAGATGCTGGGGATGTAGAAATAAATCAGACATAGTACTTGCCATCAAATCACTTATAGGTTTAGCAGAGAATGCAGACAAGTTCTAATAACCAAAGTATTGAATGGGGTATCCTGAAAATATATATGAGGTAGGGGAGGAATACCCAGAAGAGAAAGTCAAATCTACGTATAAAATGTGAGCTGGGAAAGAAGGAAAAAGCAATAAAAAGAATGAAAATTCTGACAGCCAAAAATGCAAGCCACTAATGCGGAATCTCTCTCTGACATTAGGGATTACTAAAAATTTCCTATGTCTTTGCTGGCAGTTATTTCTGTCAAAATGTTGGCAACATTATTTACTCTTCTGGATCCTAAGTCCAACAAAATTAATTACATGAAATACACTTGAGTGATCTTATTCTCTTTTTGTTCAATGACTGAATCTAGTGAAATTAACAAACAGTGTCTTTTAGGTGTCAGGCACTGCACTAAAGATACAAAAACAAACAAGATATGGTCTCTGCCCTTAGGGACAGTATACTTTTTAAGAAAAAGTATGCTGTACAATTGGGTAAGAATGTGCACATTGCTGGTCATAGATAAAGGCAAAAGCATACCGTATGATTCATACTTATTCAAAAGGATGCCCTCTAAATCATAGTCAATTTTCAGTGGATTGGACAATGTGTCAATTGTGTGCGCACACACACACACTCACACACAAAGTTTAAAATCTCTGTATGACGTGCCAAAGTATTTACCAATTATTACTTATATTTGAACCTATTATGATTAGGTTCCAATATATTTCACTGTACATATACTTTTATGATGGTAGTACCCCAAACATATTTTCTTTCTAGCTTTATTTTTTAATGTTCTAGAAGCAGCAGGGGGCAATGTAACGTAGGAAACCTGCTGTGAAACTGGTGAGAGAGAAAGCAAGGCTGCATTCTAGAGCCACCTGAAAAAAATCTCCACTTTGCTGAATACAAAATATGGCATATAAAGAAAGAGGAAATATACATTGGAGAGAACAAATCCAGGGCAGTAAAATCACAGAAGGTGAAGGGTCCACTCTGGGATAAAATAAGATGAAACAAAATGAAATAAATATAAAATATAATTTAAAAACTCATACAGGCTAAGAAATCTATGAAGGCATACAGAAAAATCCTAGGATTTTTATTCTAACTTTGCCTGCAGGCACTTCTGAGCCCAAATAACTGCAGATCTGGGAATAACAGGTGTTTATTGATTTCTTTGTGATTTTTCTCTTTTTTATTTCTTTCCCTTTTTTTTCCCTGTGGTACTGGAACAGAAAGACATATGTATTCCATATGTAACACTTTAGAAAATGAAAGGCAACAGAAACACTGAACAGATGTGGGGAGCAGGGACCCACTTTGCTCAATACAGCTTAATGTTAACATGTTAACTGCTTTCTCTATATTTTTCTTTAAAAGAAAAAGCACCAAAAGTTCCCCATAAAAATATTAACTGACAAGAAGCTTATATGCTAGCAAGGACCTCTATACTAATCAGAAAGTAACAACCTTAGGTTTCTTTCTCAGTTTAATTCTTCTTTTTAAAGGATTTATAAGAAATACCATACAATCATTACAGGGCAATCAATAGTTGGACTTTACTTGCTTTTAAAGCTTAAAAGGAGAAATAAGAACTAACCGGTCTCCTCTGTGGTTTTTAAACCTTTGTTTAGTGGAGCTACAAAATCACACATCAAGGTTGATTTAGTGAGATATGTACAAAAAAAGTTCAAAAAACAAAAAAATGTATCTCTCTATATGATGAATAATCAACCATAATTTAGCTGTCTTTTTATTTACATGGAGATTGCAGCCTTCCATTCATCAAATCAAGATGGGTCCCTCTTAATGTTGAAATACCTAATAATGTTTAGAGGACAAAAAAGGGAAATGTACCAAAATAAAACACGTATATTTTCATTGTCCCAAATTTCAGAAAAATATTTCATAATCTCTTTAGGCACTGGGTTTAAGAGTAAGGTAAATTACAATTCATGAAAGCACAAAACATACTGAAACAATAAAAAAGGAAGGAGAAACTGAAAGTTCAGTTCTGCTGATATGTTGCAAAAGATGAAGAGGTTTGGAATAGAGACGGAAGGGGGGAAATGGGCAAGGGATGGTGCATTCTGAATGCAGTTTAGGAGGCAAATGGAAAACAGTGTGAGACACCTCATCATAAAAAAAGGGACATGTGGAGCTGGGCACAGATAAGCAGCACATAGAAAAAGGGAGGGAAGAGTAGGAAAGGTTCCGTGAAGACAGCAGGAAGCCCCATGGTTCCAAAGATGAAACGAACTTCTCTGGGTGGGGGGAATATTTAAATATTCCTACATATATCAAATGATGGATTTGGGCAGCAAATAAACTGCAGGGAAGACTAGTGGCAGACTGCTAAACAGCAGTGAAAAAGTACAGTGTCCTCTAAGGAAGAATTCATTGTTCAAGAATTACAATTTCATAAGGACCCAGACTTTTTCCCCAAAGGCTGCAGCAGCTGCAGTCTGTAGATGTAGTTGGGAAAACAAAAAAAAAAACCAGCCCTGAGCAAAGAGGTACATTCCCCTATGACATGACCATATTTTCTATAGCAATAATCCTATGTCCATAAAAGGAACAAGAGAAAGAAAGAGAAAAAGGATGCTAGGAGACAGATGCAATCTCATTCAAGGGGAGAAGCCAGGGTCATACAAGCATCCTCCATATAATAAAAGGCTAATATGCAAACTGTCCCCTCGGACAGGGAGTTCGACTATGAGCTCGACCAGGGTTCGGGGCCAGCCCGCCAACCACCTATGGCGCGCTCTCCTCCCCCCCCCCCCCCCCGCCCCGCTGGTCCTGCCCCCAATCAGCCCCCCACCCCAATCAGGGGCAGGGCCAGCCCACCAACCGCATAAGGCCCCTCCCCCAAGCTGGCCCAGCCTGATAGGCCGATCAGGGCGGGCCAGCCAGACCCTACCCATGCACGAATTCATATACCAGGCCTCTAGTTACACAAATAAATATGCAGAGGCTCTTGTTTATCATTATTTTAAATATTGATAGAGGCTCTTTTTATACACACCAGCTTGCATTTGAGGAATGGTGGAAAATGGTGGTAAATTAGGGGAACAAAAAAAAAAAGACTAGTGTGTACACACACACACACACACACACACTCTCTCTCTCTCTCTCTCTCTCTCTCTCCTAATCTGGCTACAGCTTCTTAAAAAATACAAAAAGCCTCCTTCAAATTGTTCACTACCACTCCAATTTCCTATGTCGACCTGAACATTTGTATGTTTTTCTGTGTCTCCTGTTACCCAAGCTACCTAATGCATGCCCAGTGTGAAACATTTTTAAATGAGTTAGTCTTTATTGAATTATGATTTCAAGCAGACACTAATCACAAAATTCAAATTGCTCTGGCAGACAAGAATTTTTAGAGTGCTGGGACATAGCCGAGTTTTTAAGAGAATCTCTAAGAGCCACCCACCAAATGTGTGTAGTAACTGCATACTGCTTGATAAAATACTTCAAATAATTAATTAGATTTGCTAAGAAAAAAAAATCAATCCTTACGAGTCAATACCCTAGGAGATACAGATGATGAAGAACTGTTATTGGCACACCCAGGGTGTAGTCAAAAGTGAAGCTTAACGAAACAAAGTTTTCAGATTTCTTACCCACTGTCTCTGCAGTCTACACAACGCAATTAGCAACACATCAAAAGGAGAGGAAAGTAACTTTTGCCCCATGATTCCTTTTCCCTCAAGAATATCTTCAGCCTGCTTAAAAGGCTTTTCACAAGGAAAGAAGAATAGAGACACAGTTTCTATCAGGGGTTTGCATTGCCTATGAACACCTGCAAACTGAATTTGCTCTGTTTTGTTAACCATTTATTTTGTCTTTACTGGATTTTCAAAGGGAAATGTGATAATCCCACTGTTCTTCAGATGCTCAACAGGGTGTTTCATCTAATAAAGCCACTGCAAGGGAATGGATTAAAGCAACATGAGCATTCATAATTTGGGATCAGCGAAAGAATTTTAACATCCGGGCACTGTGAGTTCAATCTTTAAAATGTTATTGATAGGATACAGATAGAGTGTTTAACTAACACCTGCTTTTCTTCTTTAAGAATCTTCATATTGCTATCACTTATGTGAGGCAAGGATAAGATGGGCTGCTGGGGCACCATTCACTGAGTTTTTGAGGATTGTATTCCACCATTTAAAAAAAAAAAAAAACCCACTAAATCATACAGTTATCCTGTAGCAGAAATATCAAAAAATAGGAATAAAACAAATAAAATTAGGAAAGGGACTTTTTAGTATAAAATTACAAGGGGTTTTCCCCCCAAATATGAAAGTTGTCTTCCAATAAAGGTTGATAGAATCTACTTATGAATTAAAAAATTAACCCAATACTTCCCAAACATGTTTTGCACTGGGACATGTCTTCTTTACTATAAAATTTATGTTACACTTCCCATGTCTGGCTCCATTAAATAAAGTGACAATTATCACTCTTCTTTGCAGCACTCATTTCAGAAATGCTCAGCTAATATCAAACTAACCTGGCCAGTTTCGCTCAGTGGATAGAGCGTCGGTCTGCAAACTGAAGTATCCCGGGTTTGATTCTGGTCAAGGGCATGTATCTCAACTCATTAGCCAATGCATTCTTCTCCTCTCCAGGCCTCATTCTAGGAAGATAGCCAGCCCGAGTGTCTAATGCCCAGCCTTATGTTCCCCCCAGGTAAGAGCTGGTTCCCAAAGAGATAGCAGGTTCCATGGGTGGAAGTACCTTGTAGGTAACAGACCTCAGAAGGCAGTGGTCCTGTGGAAATCTATGACTCAGTGCCACAGCCTTGAGAGCCCCAGACAAGCTTGATATAGACACTACCAGGAGAGCTGATCTATGAATGGTCTCATTGGTGCACAGGATAGGCCTGGCCAGAGATCTCTTCCCTCTTTGTCTTGGATGGCAGAAGCCCTGGGAAATTATATGAAAACTGATCCTTAACCTCTCATTAACCATGGACAGCAGACAGCTCAATTTGATTTGATATGGACATGGAACAAGTCATCCTATTATCCTATTATACAGCCCTCTAGACAAGTCACAAACATCTCCAAGTTCCAAGGTTTTTTCCCTAATTCCTTTCGCTCTTTGCCTAAAGTGCTTGAGCATTTCAGGACATTCAGACTTATTATCATGTTGGAATGAGAGCATTAAAAAAAGGATGCCTTTTTATTTCTTATTCATTTATTTACTTTACAGCTGATGAGTCAATAGTAGGAGAAAAAAGTTAAAACACTAATAGTCATTTCCCTGACTCATTAGGGGACCCTACATCAAGTACAAGAATAAGCAGTAGCTTAAAAAAAGAGCTGAAAATATAGAGGGTAGGCTACTAATCCTTGTAACATCCACCCTTTTGACTAGGTTTATGCTCTAAGTGTAGCACTAAATAATGATGCTGACGAGATTTAATCATATCGGTATGTTTAACGAAGAGCAGGGACAATGCAAAGAATGTTCCTCTGTAAAATCAAGAGACTAGATCATTTTTAACCAGTTCTATAATTTTCTTGTACTCACTCCAGGCTCCAGACCCCAGAGGAATGACTCTAAGCATTTATTACCTATTCTGTTAATTATTGTCCTTAATTAAATAACACCTTTAAGAAATGCTTAACCACTGAGTACATATCTTGCCTCCTTAATTAGAATGCAAGATATGTAGGCATAATTCTGCAAAAATATATTAAGTACCCACTGGTTTCCTTATATTAATATAAGCCAACATCTGAGGCTTGCCTGCGCCTTGGGCTGGCCCTAGGCAGCTGGGCAGCTGCCATCCGAGGCTTGCCTGCGCCTCGGGTTGGCCTTGGATGGCTGGGGGGCTGAGGACGGGTCCGGCCACACCGTGCGCCTGCCGCACCCCCGGCTGGGCTGAAAGGACTGTGGGACTCTGGCGGCAGTCGCAAGGAGTGGCCAGACCTGCCCTCAGGCCTGCCACCCCCCCCCCAGCAGGGCTGAAAGGAGTGGGGGACTCCATGGGGCTGGGGGAACTAGGCACCACCATCTTGTGGCTATGGGTGCTGCCAGCTTTGTGACAGTGTGACGGTCAATTTGCATATTCCCTCTTTATTAGATAGGATATATACATACATACATACATATATATACACACATACATATATATATACATACATATATATACATATATACATACATATATACACACACACATATATATGTATATATATGTATGTGTACACACACACACACACACACACACACACACACAATATATATAGTATTTACAGTATATATAACTTTTGCTTTGCTGTCCACAACCCAAAGTCCCCTGAGACAAAGAAAAACACCTCCACAGGATGCACGGAAGAGGTATGAGCCAACCAAAGGCAAAATGACTTCTCTAATTATATTACTGGCCAGGACAAGTGAAGAAGTTTGGGTATCAACCAATATATGACCAGAGATCACTGAAATGCTTATGCAGTCATTGACACAAGCATATTTCTTTTAGAAAACGAATACTTGCAGCAATCGATTGGGATAATATCTAGAGCAGCGGTTCTCCAGGTGGGATCCCCATACCACCACATCAGCATCACCTAAAAACTTGTTAGAAATGCAATTCTCAGGCTCTACCCCAGACCTGCTGAGTCAGAAACTGAGGGGAAAACAAGCACAGCAGTTAAACAAGTCCTTTGGATGATTCTGATGTACTAAGGGTGGAGAACCAAGGGTACAGGGGCAGATAGATAAAAGCACAATAAAGCTTTTAAGAAAAAAGAGAAGAAAACAGGGTGACTGAAACAGAAACTCTGAAGAAGCTTAGTGACACATACCCAGAAAACTAAGCAAACAAAAAGGAAAAAAATTATTTTCTCTAGGAAAACAAAACTGTGGCCTTAGAAAGGAAATCAAATTGTAGAACATTATATGGCTCAGCTAACAACCATATTTACATAGTCAAAATAATATAAACATTAAAATTAAATTTAAACAAAATTTATAGTATAACTACATTTGAAGAATAAAGAAGAGGGAAGTGAGTGGGTATGGGATAGGGAGGTGAGGAGTATAAAAAAGCTAAAAATTCCTCATCTTCCTACTAAAAAGTCAAGGAAAATGTCTAAAAATAGGGGTGGAGAATAAGTAGTAGTGATGTACATCATTTAGGAGAAAATCCTGAACAAAATAGCTAAATGGTTGGAAGCAGTTGCTTTTGAAAAGTGGAACTGGAGAATGAGAGCTACATTCAGCTGTCCAAATGTATAATCCTAAATCCATACAGCTATCCTCACCCTTAAAAACTGAGTTCATTGTACATTGGTAATCCTACTAGAAGCCATAATTGATTACTTTATTAGCATTTAATTGTAGAAATAAAAACATAATAGCATGATATTCAGTGATGATTACACATGAAATCATCAGGAAAAATTTACCTGACCATTTTCTCTATGTATCTCCCAGATATTTGCTTTACAATGGCTACTTTGGGGTGTTTAGTCCTGAAGGCACAGGCAGGACTATCAAAATTAACCCATTATTTTAGAAGCTACCTGTACACACCAGTTACCTCTGAGTACAAGAATTGTAGATATATCTGAAATTCGTGTTAAGATTTGGCCACCACTAATTTTCATTGCTCATCAGAGCATGAATCTCATGAGGCCATCTAAATAAGAATACAGGAACTTGACAACTGCCTAAATGTCAGATTAAACTTCATAATATTAATACCCAATACTCATTCCAAGTTTCAAAGAGAGCAAATACCCTTCACTGCAACTCACAGGAGAAATTCCTCATCACAAGCAATGATTTTCTATCACTATGCAAAGCCATAAATTTTCATAATACTATCAACCCTTTAAGGTGACACAGGGTTTAATTTAAGAAGTTTCTTTCCTGCAAGGGTAGAAAAATTCTTAAGCTCTCCTTTCAAAGGTCTTTCTTTTCCCCTGGCAGACAAAAGGGTAACATTACCTCTTCCTGGCTCTTAAATGCAGGCATACACCTCAGACATTGTGGGCTCAGTTCTAGACCACCACAATAGAGTCTCGCAGTAAGAGTCATAATCTCTTTGCTGGTAGAGAATCTTGCCTTCAATTTGTAAAAAAAACAGCAACATCTGTGAAGCACAATAATTCGAAGCCCAATAAAGTGAGGTATGCCTCCTATCAGTTCAGGTTCCTCTAGAAGAGCTAAGTGCCAACACCTAGTCCTCTAACTTGCAACTATTATTTAAAGACACTGAAGCCAATTGATGTTGAAGCAAATCTACATGGAAGCAAATCTAAGTGTTAGTAAATGCAAGCTAGAAATGGTACAGAGAAAAGCAGTACCTATTGGCAGTTAGTTCTTGTCTCCCTTTTGTGGGTGGAAAAAGACAAATGAAAAAGTAAATCTCTGCTTTCAGATTAGTTCTAGTGAATTTATCCATCAATAATTGATCCAATTAGATGAAACTCTCCTGGTTAGCTTGAATTAGTAACAGTTTGGAAATCGTAAGACAAATAGTTAATTTCATCTAAAACAATGAAATTATCATCTGGGCATTAAATTGTGGAAAAAATGGTTTGAAGAGACTGCACTATTTCACTTTAAATAGGTTCAAATCCTAATTAGCCTTAACAGTTCAAAACCAGATTTATGACAGGAGTTTCAGAGATTCGAATAAACATGGGAGGGGAGATTATTGTGAAAAGCATCTTTTCTGGTATCTGTTTGCAATTGGAGAAATAGTCTTTCAGATCACAGGTGGTCCATCTTTAGCAATTACCAGAGTTACCTTAGGCTTGTTAAACACATGTGACTGGGACCCCATCTCCAAGTATGAGCTGGGCCTGTAGAATTTGCATTTCTAACAGGTATCCCAAGTGATACTGATACAGCTGATCTGAAGAACATCACTTCAAGAAAAATCATTTTATATATATACCTGTCTTCAGTAATTTTAATCTAGTAAAATGAGTTTTCAAAGTAAGTCATATATTTAATATCTAAGACAATTCAGATAATCAAAATTTCATTAGCATAAGAAACACTGAGCCCTAACCGGTTTGGCTCAGTGGATAGAGCATCAGCCTGCGGACTGAAGGGTCCCAGGTTCGATTCTGGTCAAGGGCATGTACCTTGGTGGCGGACACCTCCCCAGTAGGGGGTGTGCAGGAGGCAGCTAATCGATGTTTCTCTCTCATCAATGTTTCTAGCTATCTATCCCTCTCCCTTCCTCTCTGTGAAAAATCAATAAAATATATTTTAAAAAAAGAAACACTGAAAAAATAGTTAATATTTGTCTTAAGTTGGATATAGTTTAAAAATCTTATTTTCAAGTCATTTTTATGAATTGTTTTAAGAAAGTGAGTCATAATTTAGTATATATATCTGCAAATGTGTGAAGTCAAATATCAGAGATCAAAACTGAGAAACCATGTTATTTAGTAATTAACATCTAGTTATAAATTGCATAATTATAATAATGAAAATAATGAATTCAGATTATGTTTGAGACTAGGAGTAAGGCAGGATAATAGGAATCCAGGAAAATTCCTTGGCAAGTAGAATAGGAAAACTGAGATAAACAGCTGATTCAAACTGACCTCAAGCAGCACCCTGACTCACCTGCCTTCTTCTCCCTTGCATGACCATGCCCTTAAGCATTAAGCTCTCAGGACAATGAGGTTTTGATAAGCATCAAATAATCTTAGGAACACAGCCTCAAGTCTGTTGACCACAGAAACAGAGTTTTGGTGAAATACAGGTAACATCTAGGCCTTTAGGCCCAGAAAAGCAGCAAAATCAGACAAAGCAATGTTATAGCTGGCATCAGGACCAGATGCAATACCCAATGACCCCCTAATGCTGACCAACCAGTAGGGAAAATGACCCTGACTCTATATGGTTATTTTAAATAATCAGCATATTAAAGGACACACCTGGAAAGCTGATTAATATTCTATTAAGATCCTCCCCTGAGAGATCTCCCCTAAAATTCCTGCCTTTAGAAAAAGATAAAAATCCTTATGACAAAGAACCTAATATATTCTCTCTCTCTCTCTCTCTCTCTCTCTCTCTCTCTCTCTCTCTCTCTCTCTCTCTCCCCTTTCCTTAGGCATGTATCTTTGCTTTCTTTTTTTAAAACAACTTTATTTTTTGTTTTTCATGAGAGAGAGGAAAGGAGAGGGAGAGAGAGAAACATCAATTGGCCACCTCCCAAATGCACCCCAATCAGGGATTGAGTTAGAAACCCTGACCAGGAATTGAACTGGCAACCTTTCAGTGCACTAGAGGACAACCAACTGAGCCACACTGGCCAGGGCTCTTTGCTTCTTTCGCCTAAGCTCTGAGGGCTTTTCTTTTGTCTCTGTAACGAAGCCCAGCTGGCTCAGCTCTTTTGCCTCTGTGACTTTCTTTCTAAAAGGCCAAAGCAGTTCTCTGAGCCTCCTGCTTGAATCTTCTATTCTAGTGTACTTTCACTTTGCATGCTAAATGAACTTCTTAACTAGAGTTCTTGGCTCTGGATTATTTCTTTACCAAACTCAAGAACTGAGAGCCCACATCACCACTAACATCAGTATAGCTGTTGGTACTTATGACTGGCTGAATGATTATCTGTTCTCTTCTATAATGAACAAATGTTATGATATTCAAATATTGTACTTGTGAAATAATCACTTAACTCTTTAAGTTTGCAAACTGTGACAATTATATCTGAATTAGTATTCAAATCAAGTCCTTCAAGAAGTAAATTAACACTCTCCAACCATCATGTCTGTATTTAAGAAATTGTCGCCAGGCAATTTTAGTGAGTTTACCACAACGTAAGTAAGTTCGGTGGTTACTTGTATTTCAGTTATGAATAACCTGAATATAGCATAAATACATTAACATCCCATCAACTCACCAGGCATTTTCAGTAAAAACAAACCATTTTTCTAACTTAACTGTGTTTTGAATCATGTCTATTTTCACTTGTAAGTAACATAATTCCCGATTAAAACAAAAATGAAGATCAAAATCCACTTCTACATAGAAACTACACATGTTTATTACTTAACAGTTCAATCCATCTAAACTAAAAATTTGTTTGTATCCTCTTCTCTTTCTCATTTTTTACCTGTCCCAGGAATTTTCCAAAGCCCTAATCTGACTTTTCCAGCCCATGTCATGACTTCCATTTAGATTCAAAGATTGTCTCACAGCGATTGCCAACCTTTCGGACCTCGGACCACCAGTGATCTGCGGACCACCAGTTGGCAACTGCTGGTTTAGAGTGTGGTCACTTTATGCAAACAAACTTGGAAAATTTTGCTATTTGGAGACTGATTATAGAGAATGATGGTATAACCAAAAAAAAAAAAGACAATTATGAAAGGTTCATGGTTCTCCTTTTGCTTTGACTTTGGTTTTAGGAGCCCGGCACAGAAGAAATGTGAAATATCAATATGGTGTACCAAATATAGAGTTTAAATCTCTTTTCATGAACAGTTTTTAAAATATTCCTATGTCGCAATGGAACAGAGAGCTAGATTTTGGCTTCTGATGAGGAACTTATTAGGATGAACCATATGAAATTGCCATTTTATAAATTAAAAATGGTTGCATATCAGCAATTCTATATACCTGCTGGCTTCCTACTATTGCAAGGACTCAAGCCAGGTGATCCCTGGTCAACAAGGCTGTTACAGAGTAAAACAATCTATGCAGCATTGTGAAGAAGGTGGACTGGATGAACCCTACACCCCTTCTAATCACAAGAGTCCATGTTTTCATGAGTGGTTTATGCACAGTCCTCTTTCAGGCTAGTCTGAAAAAGGACTTCTCTCTGCTTCCTTAACATGATGGATTTACCTCTTTCACTGTTTTGCAACTGTTTACTCATTTATCCCTATGACTACAGAATACTTCAGAGTAGATCATTTTGGTGTAAAGTGACCCCTAAAGGCTGGAAACTTTATATATACACGGATTATAAAACAGAAAAATTTATAATTAGCTGTAGAAAGAAAATCACTGTTTTGTTTAAATATTGGCTGAGACCAAATACATAAATTTTATTTCAGGTCATTAATTATAGAATTTGAGCAAATATAACTCTTACATTTATGAAATTATTATAATCCTAACCCTTGCCTTCTTGGAAAGTATGCTACAGGATTAACTAGTTAAATATTGTGAAAATTTTGAGTTTCTTAAAGAAAATCCTATATAACAAAAGCCTAATATGCAAATTGACTGGGAGTTCGACAGGGAGTTCGACCACTTGCTATGACATGCGCTGACCACCAGGGGGCAACACAGAACATGGCAGGCATCGGCAACTGCTGCAATCTCTTGCCAGCTACCTGGGGGCGGGGGTAAGGGAGACAGAGGTGCAGTGAGAATGTGGGGTGTCCACTGAGCTCGCTCTCACCTCCCCCGGGACTCCAGGGCTCGTACACCAGGGCTCGCGAGCCAGGGAAGCCCCCACACAGCGCCTTCCGGGTGAGCCAGGCCGCAGCCGCCAGGACCGCAAGGACCGGTTGGGGTCCCCGTGGGTTCACTTAAGGAGCTGGTCTGCTGAGGCCAGCCGGAAGAGAGCATGCTGCCTGCCTGGCTTCCATGTGGCTCTGCTGGGCAGCCCAGAGGCCCACGCTGTGCCCTGGCCCGTGGCGTCCAGCCGCGCTCTCCACATCTCTGCGTGGGGACTCGGGCGCTGTGACTCAGGCGGAGGGGGATGCGCGGGGGCCCAGAGGCCCAGGTGCTGCCCAGGGCCCAGAGGTCAGCTGGGACCTGCCCTTCCACACCAGACGCTAGTGCTTCGATTGCCGGCCAGGCCTAGGGACCGCACCCGTGATCAAATTTCATGCACTGGGCCTTTAGCATTACATAAAATAAAAAACTGGTATACTGCATTGACGTATTATGTCCATTTAAAACTACTGACTTCCCAATTATAAAACTAGATCTCTAAATACACATAACAAGCAATAGTTAGTAAATTCAAATACCATTAAATAAATGATTTTTTAAAAATTTAAATTTTGCTATTGGGACTAATTTTGCCCATTTGAAGTTATTCCTAAATAACCAAATCTTCATTTACACTGCTAAATAGCTCTTTAGTAGATTTATACATAGACCATATTACATTCCTATCATCTAACAACTTTCCCATTAGCTACAGTAAATACTGTGCACTTTCGTTACCCATCAGTTCCCCCACAGAGTTATGGGTTATAAGTTTAATAGTTTCATTTGCATATCCAGCTGAGGTAAATTAGGAAAAGTTGCCACACTCATTACACTTTATTTCATTATAAACACAGATGTCTGTTTTTCTAGACCTAGTTAACCTTGACCTAAAGAATAAGATTAGAGTAATACAGTGAGAAAATATACTGTTCACTTGGCTTCTCACATATGAAGTTTCCTAGAAAATAGGAGAATTTAGTTTTTTAGTTAAGAAGGTAACCTCAAAAAATCACAATAATCAGATATTGCTTTCCTTATGATTATGTGTTTTAAAAAAATCTTTAGCTATTATTTCCCTGGACAAATAGACATGAGAAAACTATCTCTATAAAAAGTAACTTCACTACATTGAAAAAAACACTTTCTTCACTAGGAAATAATACCCAGCTACTATCTAGCTTAGTTTTAAAGCTAGTAGATCCATCTCACACAATTATTGAAAAAACAAACAAAAAACTACAAGCAATAGGTGGCCAAGATCTCTCTGAAGTTTATGACTTATACTCACTTGGTAATATCATGTCTCCATCACTGGTACCTTCATAACTATGAATGAGTCAGCCATCTCCTACTGCCCTCATATCCCCGCTAGAAGATTCCTTACACACACCTATGCAAACACCTGGTACAGGGAGAAAGACCATTTGTTTATGATAATGTGGCAAATCTTTGATGAGGTACCATCATCCCAGTTGTCACATTCTCATGCACAAATGGTGGCAAGCCATTTGTATATGTAACTTGTAAATAAGCATAATAAAAATTTCAAGACAAAATAAAACTTGTAGTATCTTTAAAACAAATATAAAAATCAGCAAAAAAAAAAGTACATATATTATGCTTATGGTAAGTTTTAGTGAGCCTCAGAAACACAATCAAAACCAATGTATAAATGAACCATTTTCTTCAAGTGCAACCATGAAGGACATGGGAAACACCTGGCTTCACGCTCAAATTAAAATTGGCTAAGTACCTGAAGCTACATATGCCCAGAGAGAAGTTTCCTTCAAGATGAACACATGGGTAGAGGGAACTTAAAGAGGAAAAACCAGCAAACCAGAGTCCCCACGCAGAGATACTAGTAAGCATTCTGGAAAATATTTAGATGCAAAAGTTACCTTACGTACCATATGAAAAATGTATGCCCCAGAAAGACACACATCGATGACCAAGAGAAGACCTCAGTAGAACATACAAAATTGTGTTTTATCTTTTCAGCGAAGGCATCTTTACCAAGAAACTAATAAAGTTTCTGCTTTAAAGCTTCTCATTTGCACAGCCCCTTTCAAAGCTCTGGAGAGACCTAGCAGTGTTTTTATAAATTTTCAAAGACAATATATTTTAAACCATAATTAGTTAGGACACTGTCCCTTTCCACTCTGATTTCTCTGTCATACTTCCCCTGTGTCAGGTGGCAGCAGAGAGACAAGAGGCATTTTTTATGTTTGGTAAAGGAGAAGTTTATGGTTTGGGGTTTATGGGATATACTAATGTATTTTGCTGTCTGTTCCTTGTAGTTAAAATGTTGCTCATCTTCCCAGAGGATTCGTTTCCAGGAAAATCCGTACTTCCCACTGTGCCCACTCACCCAGTTAGATGACATGAAGGAGCCAAGTCAGGAGTTGTATTATATACGACCAAGTTTGAAAGGTACCAGCCAGGAGCTAGACTATAAAAAATTCTTCCAATCATCAGATGTATAAAATTGGAAGGAGAAAATTCAGTTCTCATCAATGCATAGTCAAAATAGAAGCTCTCTCCTGTCAGAAATGATACAGTCTGTACAACTGAAATACATCACACATTTTCTTTTTTCAATAGGAAAGTTTAAGCACACCATTTTAACCATAATTTAGAAAGATGTCTTATAAGGTTTTAATAAAATGAGAAAGAAATTTTTGATTCCTGATTTGGATGTATAAAAAGGGTGTGTACTTTTAATTAATAAATTTATTTATTAAATAACTGAAAATTCAGATAAAAATTAACCTTTTGCACTCGGATGTCGAGTGTGACTCGACACAGTTAGCATGGATAGCAGCTCGTTATGTCGAGCCACACTCGATACATAGTTTCACCGCGGGGGGGGGGGGGGGGGATTTTTGTCTATTTTTCCAGTATCTTTTCTTGTTTTCATTAGCATGAAAGGACAAGTAAAATGTAAATGTCGTCTCAACTGATGCCACCACCTAAGCTTATCTTTTGCATAGGCAGCAATCTTGAGTAGGAGGGTCCAAGGCATGAGTCATTGCATCATGCCTTTTTGAGCTTGCATCATCTTCCCTTGGTAAAGAACCTTCCTTATCTTTTCGTCTCCTAGGTTTGTTTAGGTTTCTATTAGCATATCACAGATGTTGTCATGACACAGGGTTTAGTTGGATGATTGGTTTGCCCCCTAGCAGTCACACGTTCTGAGTGAATTTCCCCTCCTCACGATGGATAAGTTTTCCAAAGACATAGAAAACAGCGATGATGAATTTTACTTCGAAAACAAAGAAAAAAGTGAAAAATGTAATAGTGACGAAAGTGAGTTCTCCGAGGATGCGAGTGGAGATGATGAACAAATCGCTGGTCCAGTGGAACTACAGAAAGGAAAAAGTCCCTTGCTTTGCCCAAAGATCTGGCTGAAAGTACTGACAGTAACAGTGACATTGAATTCATAAAGGCAAAACGAAGACACACAATTGTTTATTCGAGTGAGAGTGATGGAGATATAGGTGATATCATTGAGAATTCGGGTATAAGACCCAGTGAAAGTTAGGTTTCTAGGGGTAAACAGGAAAAAGAAAAGTGGACATCTACATCTGTGAATGACAAAGAGCCTAGCAGAATCCCTTTCTCCACTGGTCAGTTACATGTTGGACCTCAAGTTCCTTCTGGATGTGCCACACCAATAGACTTTTTTCAGTTGTTTTTTACTGAGACGTTGATAAAAAATACAACGGATGAGACAAATGAGTATGCTAGGCATAAAATTAGCCAGAAAGAACTATCCCAGCGATCCACTTGGAATAATTGGAAAGATGTGACGATAGAGGAAATGAAGGCTTTTCTTGCTGTAATACTAAATATGGGTGTATTGAATCACCCCAACTTGCAGAGTTATTGGTCCATGGATTTTGAGTCTCGTATACCATTTTTTCTATCTGTTTTCAAAAGAGAAAGGTTCTTGCAAATATTTTGGATGTTACACTTGAAAAACGACCAAAAGTCAAGTAAAGATTTGAGAACAAGAACCGAGAAGGTATACTGCTTCTTGTCATACCTTGAAATGAAATTTAGGGAGAGATTCTGTCCTGGAAGAGAGATTGCTGTTGATGAGGCTGTTGTTGGTTTCAAGGGAAAGATACACTTCATCACATATAATCCTAAAAAGCCAACAAAATGGGGTATTCGTTCATATGTCCTCTCAGATTCAAAATGTGGTTACGTACATTCATTTGTCCCTTATTATGGAGGAATAACATCTGAAACGTTGGTGAGACCTGATCTCCCTTTTACTAGCAGAATAGTTTTAGAGCTTCATGAAAGATTGAAGAACTCAGTACCTGGTTCTCAAGGTTATCATTTCTTCACTGACAGGTATTACACTAGTGTCACTCTTGCAAAGGAATTGTTCAAGGAAAAAACACACTTGACAGGGACAATAATGCCCAATAGGAAAGATAATCCACCTGTTATCAAACATCCAAAGCTAATGAAAGGAGAGATAGTGGCTTTCAGGGATGAAAATGTAATGCTTCTTGCATGGAAAGACAAGAGGATAGTCACAATGCTCAGTACATGGGACACTTCAGAGACTGAGTCTGTGGAAAGGAGAGTGCGTGGTGGTGGGAAGGAAATAGTTCTCAAACCCAAGGTCGTGACAAAGTTTATGGGGGGTGTTGATATAGCTAATCACTACACAGGCACATACTGTTTTATGAGGAAGACTAAAATGGTGGCGTAAATTGTTTTTCTGGGGGCTTGAGGTCTGTGTTGTAAATTCCTATATATTGTACAAAGAATGCCAAAAAAGAAAAAAATGAAAAACCGATAACGCATGTGAAATTTATTAGGAAACTAGTACATGATCTTGTTGGAGAATTCAGAGATGGTACACTAACTTCCAGGGGTAGATTATTATCCACTAACTTAGAGCAACATTTAGATGGAAAGCTCCATATAATCACACCTCACCCTAACAAAAAACACAAAGATTGTGTTGTTTGTTCTAACAGAAAAATCAGAGGAGGAAGAAGAGAGACGATTTATATTTGCGAAACATGTGAATGTAAACCAGGTCTTCATGTGGGTGAATGTTTCAAAAAATATCACACCATGAAAAATTATAGAGATTAAAATTACTCTTTGAATGTATCAATAATTTGAAATATAAAAACATCCAAATAAATAAGTTTGTATGAAAAGAAACTCCAGTTTTTTATTCTACTGCCGCACTTTGTAAAATCTGGGGTATTTAAAAAATTAAATCCCAAGTAGAATAAAGGAATCGAGAAAAAAGCAAGTGAGTGCAAAGGGTTAATGGAATATGTAACAAAAGAGATAAAATGAGCTGAAATCAATAGAAATTACTCTGACATCAAGAAAAG
Source organism: Cnephaeus nilssonii (assembly GCF_951640355.1). Taxonomy (NCBI): domain Eukaryota; kingdom Metazoa; phylum Chordata; class Mammalia; order Chiroptera; family Vespertilionidae; genus Cnephaeus; species Cnephaeus nilssonii. The sequence goes on from NC_137091.1 coordinate 12,107,489, forward strand.
AATTGCATCAAAATGTTTAAATCAGCCCTAACTGGTTCGGCTCAGTGGATAGAGCGTCAGCCTGCGGACTCAAGGGTCCCAGGTTCGATTCCGGTCAAGGGCATGTACCTTGGTTGTGGGCACATACCCAGAAGGGAGTGTGCAGGAGGCAGCTGATCGATGTTTCTCTCTCATCAATGTTTCTAGCTCTCTATCCCTCTCCCTTCCTCTCTGTAAAAAAAATCAATAAAATATATTAAAAAAATAAAAATAAAAATAAAAAATCAATAAAATATATATATTTTAAAAAATGTTTAAATCACACCAAAAGCAGTAATTCACTAAAGGAAGAAATAAATGCTGACCAGTCATAATGAATACACTCTTTGATTGATTGATCATTAAATTAATAAGGAAGAGGAACCCAAATAAACACACTGAGAAAAGATTACATTTATTCCTGATTCTACAGGTAGTTCTGATATTGATGAAAATAACATAAAACTTATAACTTACAGGACACTGACAATAATGAGTGTTGTCAATTCAAAGACCAACACTATTCTGAGAAAACTTGAAATGTTTTGCAATATCATAGTCCAAACAGAAAAGAAACTTGCGGGCAGGTTTTCTAACTTTTAATTCTAAGAAATCTTAAAAATTTACAGTTACCAATAAAGACTTAGGACACTAATTTTTTCTAAGCATCAACAATAACAACAACAACAACAAAATGCCAGTCAACAATGCTTGAAAACAAAACTGAATTATCTTTCTGTCCTCTGACTAGAAAGCACAATTTAAAATCAGTGTCAAACACATGTATCAAATCATCATGTATACCTTAAACTTATACAGTGTTAAATGTCAATAATGTCTCAATAAAGCTGGAAAAGAGATAAAATTAAAAAAATAACTGTCAATTATATAAATGTTTTACATTTGTGTGATTGCCTAGATATTAAATTTACTTAGTGCTAAAGATGGTCATCATACATAATTTTTTAAAACAGCATTAGTCATAACTTATTTTATATATTACTAGAAGCCCGTTGCACGAAATTCGTGCATGGCGGGGGGTTGTCCCTCAGCCCAGCCTGTACCCTCTCCAATCTGGGACTCCTGGAGGGATGTCCAACTGCCCGTTTAGGCCTGATCCTGGTGGGATCGGGCCTAAACGGGCAGTCGGACATCCCTCTCACAATCCAGGACTGCTGGCTCCGAACTGCTTGCCTGCCTGCCTTCCTGATTGCCCCTAACTGCTTCTGCCTGCCAGCCTGATCACCCCCTAACCACTCCGCTGCCAGCCTGTTTGCCCCCAACTTCCCTCCTCTGCCAGCCTGGTCACCCCTAACTGCCCTCTCCTGCAGGGTTGATCACCTCCAACTGCCCTCCCTTGCAAGCCTGGTCCCTCTCAACTGCCCTCCCTTGCAGGCCTGGTCCCTCACAACTGCCCTCCCTTGCAGGCCGGGTGCCTCCCAACTGCCCTCCCCTGCTGGCCATCTTGTAGTGGCCATCTTGTGTCCACATGGGGGCAGGATCTTTGACCACATGGGGGCAGCTATATTGTGTGTTGCAGTGATGATCAATCTGTATATTACTCTTTTATTAGATAGGATAGAGGCCTGGTGCACGGGTGGGGGCCAGCTGGTTTGCCCTGAAGGGTGTCCCGGATCAGGGTGGGGTTCCCTTGGGGCGTGGGGCGGCCTGGGCGAGGGGCCTGTGGTGGTTTGCAGGCCGGCCACGACCCCTGGCAACCCAAGGGGAGGCCCTGGTATCTGGAATTTATTTTCCTTCTACAATTGAAACTTTGTAGCCTGGAGCAGAGCCAAGCCTGCTGCTCCCTCTGGGGCGGCAGCCATTTCTGTGGCAGTTAATTCACCTTCTACAATTGAAACTTTGTAGCCTTAAGCGGGTGAGCCTGGCCAGGGTGTGCGGAAAGCTTTGCTTCCCCTGTTGCTGCCGGCAACCCTGGCCTGCTCTCTCAAGCTCCATTCTGCCACCATTTGTTTGAATTTGTTTACCTTCTATAATTGAAACTTTGTAGCTTGAGTGGAGGCTTAGGCCTGCAACGGCTATGGGAAAGCTTGGCTTGCTGTTACCTGGGAAACCTTGCTCTCTTTGGCTGTAGCCATCTTGGATGGGGGTTAATTTGCATACTCGCCCTGATTGGCTGGTGGGTGTGGCTTGGCTGGTGGGCATGGCTTATGTAGCGGAGTGATGGTTAATTTGCATATTACCATTTTATTAGAGAGGATTCCAAAGAAAAGAATTTTAATGTTTTTAAAATGACTGCATCTGAATTTGTGCCTTAAGTTCTCCCAGTGCTATTTCAGCTTTCTTTCAATCTAAATAAAGCTTAACCTTAGAAAAGTTTCATATTTGTTTCCTATAGAGTAAATAAACCTCTTAAAAATTTTTTTTTAATTTTAGTCCTTAAATTTTTCAATTAGCACCAACTGTGTGGTTGCTTGGCAGAATGAGAATGCTAAGAAAAGTTGTTGGGTGTTTGGAGTTTTATTATACTTTTTGGTTTGGGATTTTTTGTTATTTTTTAAAATTTGTTTTTATACCAAGGTGCTTTTTAAGATATTCAGGAAAAAACATCAATCTTACATAGATTAATAAGCCCTTGTAAACATCATTTGCAATATCTACATCCAATGTCAAAAAAAGTAAATTTTATTTTTGTTCCTTTATGTACTGTTGTGTTTTTTTTTTTCTCTACAGACTTTTTCAGTTAACTTTCTTGGAAAAGTTCTTACTCTCCCCCACCGTCCCCCCCAACCCATCACCCCTCCATGGTTTCTTCATTTAAATTTTTGTTGAAGTTTCTGGAGCTATCTGAGACAACACAATTACAGAATTGAACAAAAGTATAATACGCTTTAGAACTTGTACAGAATGGCCAAATGTCATTTGCCTTCAATTAGAGGCTCTAGAGTCTTCACAGTGGAGAGAGAAAACAAGGCTTTGTATTTCTTTGTTCTCAGTTCAGTTGTAGCACATTAATACTTACATGTTTTGTTTAAATATATTTTGTGCATAGTATTTTTTAAAAGTTGTATCTAATAAAATGTCTTTTAACCATTATTACTTGATTATATGGGTGTATTAAATTTTGTTTACCAAAAAAAAACAAAAAAAAAAACTGTCAATACTATGTAGCCAAAAACTATAAGGAAAAAAAGGATCACTGAGGTGTGTTGGGCAATTAATTAATTAATTAAAATGTTATATTATTTTCCATTCATATGGCTTTTGTTGTGTTTGCTTACTTTTTGAGCTTTATAATTTTTCAATCTAAATATTTACTTTCATACATAATTTGTACCCATCAGTTTCTGTTTTCTTAAAGAGAATTCTAAAATTATATAAGCTTTAGGCCCCACAAATCCTGGCTCTGTCCCTGCCTCAAAGCCCCACTGTCTATTTCATGTATGCATGTTTGCTACAGAGAAGACTGCAGAAAAATGTTCACCATGAAGCAAGGTTTACCTGGTCATGTTGTTCAGAATCCTGATGAGGCAAGACTGACCTTGTATCTCAGTGAATACATTTCTGCCCCAAAATACCAACATCAACCCTTGCTTTTGCCTGGAAATGGGGTCATTGGTACTTTTTCGACAATTTTCATGTTGATCCTCAGCAAATATCACAGAACACCATGACTGAAGGACTGTGCACAAGCCATCTTGTTTGCTGCTCTGAAGCACAGAGAATTACTACTAGGGAAAATAAAGAGTATAAGAGAGTTAAACTATCAAGCTCCATTTTCCTAATTTTGGATTTTTGTTTAGGTTAGTAAAAAGACTGAATTTTCACAAGTTTAGCATTCTATGTTTCCAAAAACATTAGGTCCACAATTGCTTTTCAGGCCTATAAAATTTCCTTGGTTCTCACTCACTTTTGCTATGTTATACCTCCTCTTCCTTTGGTCTTCATAAACTTCCTCTCCAAGTTCCTATATGATAAGACTTAGAGGAATACCAACATGCACCAATGGTAAATTCATTTTGAATTCTCTTGTAAACATAAAATCTTTGGGGAATATAAAAGAAAGTCTTAGGAAATAAACTTTACTGGAGGCCAGCTGGTTATTATTTGGCCTGCCTTAAAACCCTTTAATCCCCAGCAGTGAGCCAGTCTTTATCCTCAGAGCAGCAAAAGACTCTCCAAAGTAAAACAATGAACACTTATGAGCCCCTTGTTGACCTATTTCTGCAAGAGATTCCGTCAGTTTTTCCAACAAAGAATCTTAAAATCACACTACTGAAAGGGCTAAAAGAGATCATCTATATCAGACTGCCAAAACGGGCTGCACTTAAAATAATCAAAACAGATGGTCATTGCTCCAGTTCTTAAAATTTTTATGGGACAAGATTTCTCTCAAAATCAATTCTGCATTGGTTGTAGGAGCCCTGTTGCTGAATGAAAATCTATAATGCTGTCAAGCTGATCAATATTCCCTCATATGCAAGAACATTGTAAAGATGCCTACATCAGAAGAAAAAAGTAACTCAAAGAATTAAGGTAATGTGTGTAACTCCCAATGGGAAGGTTTTACCCCCATAAAACATTTAATCAAATTAGGCATCAGCAATCACAATAGCTTAATATGCAAAAGAAGCTTTTCATCCAGCCCTTTAATTAATATTCTTATTAGTAGAGATTTGAAGATGGTGGCTTAGATAATGCCTGTACTTGCCACTTCCCACAACCACATCAAAATTACAACTAAAATATAGAACAACTATCATCCAGAACCACTGGAAAGATAGCTGAATGGAAGTCCTACAACTATAGAAGTAAAGAAGAAAGCACACTGAGACTGGTAGGAGGTATGGAGGCCCTAAACGGGCTGGTCCAGCACCCACATATGCTGCTTTTTTAATCAGGAAGGTGACTGTCTCTGTGGAGGCTGCCAGAGGAGCAAAGGGTCCCAGCCCCACACCCAGAGCTGGGAAAAGAAGTCCCTACAGGCAGTAAGAACTACAGGCTGTAAAAATCAGTGTGGATTGGGGCTCAGTGACACAGAGGCTGCTAGAGACCCAGCTGTTTCTCTTAAAAGGCTGGCACCATGAGCTTAACTTACAAGGTCCTGCTTCCTCTGAGCTCCAGCACCAGGATGAGGCTCTGGGAAACACAGATACATACGAGGAGGAACTGGACTGTCTGGCCTTAGGGCAGGAACTCGGGGGCAGCTTTCTCCCAGACAGAGGTGCTCATAGGGATAACTGTTCCTATGCTGAGACCTCCCAGATCGCAGGCATGGCTGTTTGCTCTGCCCTGGTGATTCCCTATGACCTCACCTCATCCAATTTACAACCCCACCCAAGCTGTATGCAGTGGCATTTGTATATGAATGGCCTGTCCTTGCTCAGGCTAAAATCTCTCAAACAAGCTGCGGCTGGGTCAGGGAGCCCCAAACCTATCAATAAAAGGCCCAAGACCCAGCACCAGCACCAGCCTGTCTTGCTGCATAGCTGGGCCTCATCTGGGCACTTCCAAACTCGATACAAAGAGGAGGAATCTTCAGATCTTTCTGTAGCTCCTGCTTAGTGGCCCCAGGCAGTAGCTGACTTTGCACCTCCTTGGAGACCCAAGAGCCAGTGTTCCCAGTGGTCAGTGTCCGGTCATACCAGATTACAACTCTACACATCCATAAGCAACACACTGAAGGGTCAGACTCAGTGGGCACCAAAACGCCACTGAAGCAAGTCCTGCTCCACAGGGGTATCTCTTTCACAGCAGGTCTCCCACTGTAGTCAAAGCTCATCCTCACAGCCAATTGGCCTGGAGGTCAATTGCTCCCAGTGATACCAACAGCAATCAATTCTCAACTGCAACAAAACTGTGCTCACAGCCCACAAAGGGGTACACCTAGAGCTCCCAGCTCAGGTGACTGGGGAGGTTGGGCCACTGGGCCTCATAGAACACCTACTACACAAGACTACTCTACCAACTCAAGGAGACATAACAGCTCTACCCAATACATAAAAACAAACATAGGGAAGCAGCCAAAATGCAGAGACAAAGAAACATGTCACAAATTAAATAAATGGAAGAAAATAAACTACTGGATAAAGTTCAAAACCATGATTATAAGGTTACTCAAGAATCTTCTAGAAACCTCCAAAAAAAAAAAAAAATGGAAAAGGACCAGTCAGAAATTAAGCATACACTAACTTAAATAAAGAATAATTTACAAGGATCAACAGAAGAATAGAGGATTCTGAGAATCAAATCAATGATTTGAAATATGAGGAAGCAAAAACAACCAACCAGAAGAGCAAAAAGAAAAAAGAATTTAAAAATATGAAGATAGTGTAAGGACCCTCTGAGATAACTTCAAGCATACCAACATTCACATTATGGGGGTGCCAGAAGAAGAGAGAGAGAGCAAAATATTGAAAACCAATTTGAAGAAATAATGACAGAAAACTTCCTCTACCTGGTGAAAGAAATAAACTTACAAGTCCAGGAAGCACAGAGAGTCCCAAACAAGACAAACCCAAAGAGGACCACACCAAGACACATCATAATTAAAATGCCAAGGGTGAAAGACGAAGAGAGAATCTTAAAAACAGCAAGAGAAAAGTAGTTAGTTACCTATAAGGGTCTACTCATATGACTGTCAGCTGATTTCTCAATAGAAACTATGCGGCCAGAAGGGAGTGGCAAGAAATATTCAAAGTGATGAATAGCAAGGACTTACCAAGATTATTCTACCCAGCAAAGCTATCATTTAGAATTGAAGGTCAGAAAAGAGCTTCACAGATAAGAAAAAGCTAAAGGAGTTCATCAAACCAGTATTACATGAAATGTTGAAGGGTAGTCTTTGAGAAGAGGAAGAAGAAAAAGAAAAAATATGAACAATAAAAAGGCAATAAATATATATCTATCAACAATTGAATCTAAAAATAAAAATAAACAAACAAGATATCTAATGAACAAAATAAACTGGTGAATAAAATAGAATCAGAGGCATGGAAATGAAACAGTGATTCTCAGAGGGAAGGACAGTGGGGGGGGGGGGAAGAGATTAAACAAAGATCTTATATGCATAAATCCATTACCTACGGACACAGACAATAGGGTGGCAAAGGCCTGGGGCAGGGTGGGAACCGAGTGGAGGGGGAATATGGGAGGGGGGGGAAGGGACATCTGTAATAATCTCAACAATAAAGATTTTAAAAATATATTTTTTATTAGTTACCTACCCAATAGAATGCCAATCTATACATATCAAGTTTTGCTAAACTAAAAGAAAATCCTCTAAACAAAGATTCCTTTTGCTTTGCCAGATATATCATATTTTTAAAATAATTTTTAAAGATACAGAACAATATATACCATATAGAGTATAGATCAGTGGTTCTCAACCTTTCTAATGCCGCGACCCTTTAATACAGTTCCTCATGTTGTGGTGACCCCCAACCATAAAATTATTTTCGTTGCTATTTCATAACTGTAATTTTGCTACTGTTATGAATCATAATGTAAATATCTGTGTTTTCCGATGGTCTTAGGTGACCCACAGGTTGAGAATAGATGGAATAGATTGGAATGATTGGCCCTAAATCTTTTTCCTTTCTTTCACTCAAACCTTTGCCATGGCCTCACATGGGCTTGAGCCAATGACATGTGGCAGAAATAACAGTGAAATGGTCTCTCCTGAATGTTTTTCTACAGTTCTTCCATGGCTGCTCTCTGTGTTGCTATCCTCTGTGCTCATAGTTCTGTTATGGTGTCATCTGCCCACCCGTATACTATAACCACTGAGGTCTATAAAATGGACACAAGGTTTTCTTTTCTCTTATTTTGTCTAATTTATAATCCCATCTAGACAGCTAGAACACAAGGTAACAAATACCAAAAGAATTACCACTGCCATCATTGTTCTCAAATAAAATTAGGTATTAAGCTATATTCCACAAAGACCAGTGATAACTCTTTAAGATAACTGAATAAATTAGTGGCATTGTCAACTTTTAAAGTGATAACACATTTTAGAGATCATCATTTATCAGACAAGACTGAGAGGGTTAAATGATTTGCTCAAAATCACCAATGCTACTCAATGGAAAATCCAAGAAAAGAATTTTTCCCAGTGCTGAGAGAAATCCTATGCCTTTTGATTCAAATCAAATTCTGAGAGGGAAATAGAAACCAATACCTTTAAAAAGACAAGTCAGTGTAAATTCAAAGGGTGCATGGGAAGGAAAAGAATGAAAGAAAAAAAGGATATAAGAAGGCTTTTGTAAAGAAATGAAAAAAAAAAAAGAAAGAAAATTTTACCATAAGGAAAATGAGTTTCAAAAAAATTTTGGTGGTAATAACCAAATTGATGTTCATCTCAATATAACATATTGCGAGAGTACATTTTTGCCTTTACACAAAGCATAATATAATATATTTATTTAATGGCTATCATCCTATATAACTCAGGGTTCTCCAGAGAAATAGAGACAAAAACCCTGTGTGTGTGTGTGTGTGTGTGTGTGTGTGTGTGTGTGTGTGTGTGTGTGTGTTTGTGTGTAGATAAGAAGGAAAAGAAGAAGGAGGGAGGGAGGGAGGTAGGGAGGGAAGGAGGGAGGGAGGGAGGAATTTTAAGGAATTGCCAGTGTGGAAGCTGGCAAATCCCAAATCTGCAGAGTATGCTAGTAGGCTAGAGACCCAAGGAAGTTGATATTTCATCTCAAATCTAGAGGCAGAATTCCCTCTTCTCAGGGAAGTCCGTCTTTTTCTATTAAAGCCTTCAGCTGATTAAATGAAGCTCACCCACACTATGGAGGGTGATCTGCTTTACTCAAAGTCTACTGATTTCAATGTTAATCTTATCTAAAAAGTACCTTCACAGACATATCTAGAATAATGTTTGACCAAATATTTGGGTACCATGGTCTAGCTAATTTCACACATAAAATTAACCATCATATAAATTCATCCTTCTGTTCATTCAGCAAGCTTTTATTCGATGCTATAATGTGCAAAACACTGTGCTAGTGCTGCTGGAACAGAAATGTTAACTGTTACACTAATGTTTTTACTTACAACACAATGATGAGAACTACATTGATTTGGCATAGTTTTTGATCAACAGCCTTTATACATTTCTTAAAACTCTGTTATTGTATTTAAATAACTTTCCACAAGATTAACTAACTAATGTGCTTAAGAAGCACATGAACTAACACTGTTCTTAAGATATGAATACGAAAAATAGCTTAGTGAATATTTCAAATCACAAACAACAATGCTCTAATTTGAATATAGGTTCACAAAATACAAATACTTTATCTTCTTGCCATTATAGTGCAAACCAAGGTCTAATTTTTAAAGTAATTTATTTATAATTCCTTTGAAAATAATACCTTAAAGTAATTAATTATTTTTAATGGCTAGCCGAGCTTTGGAAAGCACAAAATGGCATGGGCAGAAAGGGCAAGAAATAGAATAGATTATTTTTAAAAGAGAGATAGTAGCTTAAATGGTCACCTAAACCATGGGGTGTTCTTTTGTTCTTCTTATCATCCTTTTTTTCCCTCATGTTAGGAGGTTATTTACCTTTAAAACTGGGATGAGTGAGCACCAATTACATCAATGGGACATATAAATGAAATGTAAATTTATAATTAAACATACAACATTAGAGTCATAACAGTATTTTAAATAAGAAATGAAAGGCAAAAATGTTTTTCTCTATTTTAATTTTTGATACATGGTGATGGAAAAGAAGCTGGATACATAAACCAATGCCATCAAAACAAAAGGTTTTCATTTTTGTGTTTTTCCCTATTCCTTTATTCTACACATAGCATAATAAATCCACTTTAAGATCATTCAAGTGGATACTCTCCTTTAATACTCACTATTTTTTAATGGCTTTCATTGGAAAACTATTGCCTACTCTGTTTAAAATTAGAATGACATGTCTAAGGGCCATACCTGGGTTTTCACAAACACTTAACAACGACAGGACAGAGGCAAGTACTTTGCACAGTTTTCACCAGTGATGTAATTTCAGAAGCCCTGGCTTTTCAACCACTCACTATGAAGACTATTTCCCCCTGAATAATCAGTCCTGTGGTCTGTGAAAGTCCTGCAGATTCCTGGATCTGCCACTTAACAAGCTATGTGACTCTGAACACAGACTTCATCTCTCCTTGCCTCAGTTTCCTAATCTATAAAATGGAGAAGTTATTAAGTTGTTATACTATCCTATGTAATAAAAGAGTAATATGCAAATTAACCATCACTCTGCTACACCCACAAGACATGCCTACCAGCCAATCAGGAGAGAGTATGCAAATTAACCCAACCAAGATGGCTGCGGCCACAGAGCGAGCAGGAGACTTGGGTTTCCCCGGCAATAGAGGAAGCCAAACTTTCCCCACACCCTGGCGGGCCCAGGCCTCCACTCCAGGCTACAAAGTTTCAATTATAGAAGATAAATAAATCCCAACAAAAATGGCTGTGGCTATGGAGCAAGCAGGAGGCTTGGCTCCGCTCCAGGCTACAAAGTTTCAATTATAGAAGATAAATAAATCCCAGATCCCAGGGCCTCCGCTTGGGTCGCCAGGGGGCGTGGCCAGCCTGCAAACCACCACAGGCCCCTCACCCAGGCCACCCCATGCTCCAAGGGAACCCCCACCCTGATCCAGGACACCCTTCAGGGCAAACCAGCTGGCCCCCACCCATGCACCAGGCCTCTTTCCTATCTAATAAAAGAGTAATATGCAAATTGACCATCACTCCAACACACAAGATGGCTGCCCCTATGTGGTCAAAGATCCTGCCCCCATGTGGACACAAGATGGCCACCACAAGATGGCCAGCAGGGGAGGGCAGTTGGGAGGGACCAGGACTGCAAGGGAGGGCAGTTGGGGGCGATCAAGCCTGCAGGAGAGGGCAGTTGGGGGGGGACCAGGCCTGCAGAGGAGGGAAGTTGGGGGCAAGCAGGCCTGCAGGGAAAGGCAGTTGGTGGGGGGGACCCAGGCCTGCAGGGGAGAGCAGTTGGGGGGGACCAGGCCTGCAGGGGAGGGCTGTTAGGGGTGACCAGGCCGGCAGGGGAGGGCAGTTGGGGGGGACCAGGCCTGCAGGGGAGGGCAATTGGGGGTGAGCAGGCCTGCAGGGGAAGGCAGTTAGGGGTGACCAGGCCAGCAGGGGAGGGCAGTTAGGGGCAAACAGGCTGGCAGGGGAGCAGTTAGGCATCAATCAGGCTGGCAGGGGAGTGGTTAAGGGGTGATCAGGCTGGCAGGCAGAAGTGGTTAGAGGCAATCAGGAAGGCAGGCAGGTGAGCAGTTGGGAGCCAGCAGTCCTGGATTCTGAGAGGGATGTCCCATATTGGAGAAGGTTCAGGCTGTGCTGAGGGACACCCCCCCCCCCGTGCACGAATTTCGTGCACCGGGCCTCTAGTATATAATAAAAGCCTAATATGCTAAGTGTCTGGTCGTCCATTCAACCAATCAAAGAATAATATGCTAATGATATGCTAAGGCCGCTCAACTGCTCACTATGACATGCACAGACCACCAGGGGGCAGACAGTCGACCAGTCGCTATCACGTGCACTGACCACCAGGGGGCAGATGCTCTGATTGGTAGGTTAGCTTGCTGCTGGGGTCTGGCAGATCAGGACTGAGCGAGACACCTCCTGGAGTCCTCCTGCAGTCCCTCCCCCTCCCCGGCTGGCCAACCTCCCATGTACCTCCTTGTGCATCAGCGGGGTCCCTCGGCCTGGCCTGTGCCCTCTTGCAATCCAGGACCCCTCACGGGATGTCGGAGAGCCGGTTTTGGCCCGATCCCGCCGGCCGGGCTGAGGGACCCCACTGGTGCACGAATTCATGCACTGGGCCTCTAGTAAAAAATAAATGAGTTAAGATTTTTAAAGGATGTAGAAAAGTTCCTAGTACATAAAAATTACTATGTAACTTTTAGTTATTACAATTTTTATTTCACAGACTAAAACCAAAAGAAATTATCCACAATGTTAACTTGCATCATAAAGAAATGTTGTTTTACTACCTTCCCTTCCTTGTTTCACTTCCCCAATGCCCTGCTATGCCTCAAAGTCTGCTTCTAGGTGAACCCAAATTAAAACAAGTCAATTGATATGACATCTTAGAAAACTCTGCAGTGAAGAAAAGGGTGTGGGATCATCTTAGGGATACTAATATCATTAGAACTCATTGGGAAAAACACCAAACAATCTGATGATATGTTTGGATCTTAACCTTTATCATCCGTATAGACTGGCCTTTAAAACTGGTGAGGAGAGGATAACTAGTCAATAATTTGGAACAATGAGCTAGGCATCTGGGAAGCAATTAAATTAGATTTTTTTTACCTCACACCCCTATAAATGCCAAATGTGTCATTTTGACAAGGAAAAGGCTTCCTAAAGAAACCTCATTCCTATATCCCAAGGTCTGCTCCTAAGTTTCCCACCTGCAATGGAAATAAGGGGATCGAATGAACAAAAATCCTTCAAGTTGAAGTGACAAGATTTGGAAACCGATTGCACATGGAGAACCTGAGAGTTTCAGAAGACTCTGTGACTTTGATCTTGGATAACAGATTAAACAACCTCTACAATGTCATCTCTGATTGCCTAACTCTTATGCTTCAGACTCTTCTATGACTCTCCACTTTCTATCAAATGAAGTACCAAAAAAAAGCACAAAATCCTTTAGAATACTGTGAAATATTCAAAATTCTAACCTACCTTCCAGCCTCATTCTTAATGCTCCCCTATGTTTCTCCTACCACTTAATCATGCTATTCTTTGCATTGTTCTATACACACACACACACACACACACACACACACACACACACACACATCCTTTCTTATCTCCCTGCCTGGATTTTAGCTAGGTTCTCTACCTACAGAGTTTTCCCTTTCACATCCCACGTTCATCTAAGAGCTATGTTTCTCTGGTAATTGTTTAACAAATAGCTCTAGCCCTGGCCTAGTAGCTCAGTTGGTGGAGCATCCTCCTTGAGATTGTCCCCATATGTTAAGACTGCAGGTTTGATCCCCGATCAGGGCAGATACAGGCATTAATAAGTGAAACAACAAATCAATGTTTCCCTCTCTTTCAAATCAATATGTAAAAATCAAAACAACAGCTCTGTGTGGAGGGAGCCCTGAGATGCAGTTTGTCAATATCTGTGGTGTAAATACTCCCACTTTGGCAGATTTTAAGCTATTAAGGTGATATCAACCAGCAGGCAAAATTCCTGAAAATGTAATGAGAGGTTACAAAGGCATTTTTAAAGCTGGTTATAGCACACCATCTTTCCTAATCCCACATCCCAGCTCCCCCATCCACCCACCAGATCTGATTTGTGCTCCCCAAACTTGCCCTTCCCTGAAAGCACTTGGTATTTAACTTGCATTATTCTCCACATCATGTATTTAAGACTTTATCTCCCCTGTAGGGGTTTGAGGGCAGGTTCATTGTTTTATTCCTTGTTAAAAACAAACAAAAAACTACAGAATTTGAGCAAGGAGGTCAAGATGATGGAGTTCTGAAACATCAACTTCCCAAGGCCCAGAGCAAGATGGAGCAGAAAAACAAAGATTCATAGAAAATGTTCAGGAAGAGTTTTTACATGCTCAGAAGAAGTGGTAGGAAATTTATGCCTTTTAGTAGGAAATAAATGACAGCCTGTTCCCTTGAATGCTTGATGCTGCTTATCTACCCAGTATAGAAGAGAGTCACATAAGAGATCAAAGCTAACTCCAGTGCATCTGCCTCCTGGTTTTAATTTTGTCACCACTGCATGCCACCAACACTTCAACACCCAAGGAAATGTTTATCCTACAGAAAATGATTCCCATTCTCTCCATCTCCATACCCCCTAAAGAAGTTTTGCTCACTGAGAACATAAAATCATTGAAGGTAAGGATGATGTCTTTTTTTTTTTTCTTTTTCTTTTTTTTTTTTTTTCTTTTATAATCACTAGGGCCAGCCTAGTGCTTGGCACCCAGAAGAAATTTAATGAAGATACAGTGAATCAGAAAAAAAATTTTATATATATATACATATACACACACACACACACACACACACACACACACACTGTATATATATACATATATATATATATATATATATATATATATATATATATATATGTTTTTATCCAATAAAGGGAATGGATTTAGACAAATAATAGAATTGGTATTAATTCACATAATAATTGAGCCAACCGGTTGTCTGCAGACTACTGATGGTCCATGAGGTCCAAGAGGTTGGCGACTTTGGTTTAAAGCAGTGATGGCAAACCTATGACACGTGTGTTAGCACTGACATGCGTAGCCATTTCTGATGACACATTTGAGGATGAAACATTTGCTGCTCCTGAGGATGAAACATTTGCGAAATAATGTTTTTTCCTCAAAGTGACACACTACCCGAGTTATGCTCAGTTTTTTGGCGAAGTTTGACACACCAAGCTCAAAAGGTTGCCCATCACTGGTTTAAAGAAACCTTTGGAGCAGCAGTTGCCCACCAGCGGTTGCCCACCAGCAGTTGCCCACCAGCGGTTGCCCACTGGTGGCCCGTGAGGCCCAAAAGGTTGGCAACCACTGACCCAGAGGATAGATAGACTAGTAGTAAGGACATCTGGTTGCCTCCAAACCTAAATACTTGAAGACCTGTGAGGTCCTCTGTGTGCTTGTTATTAGGCTGATGGAGAAGGCTCAAATGCCATTTATTTGTTCCTTCATGCTGCCAATACTTATCTAGTACTATTGCATGCCAGACTCAGAGCTAGACATTGAATACATTTCTTCAAAGATAACACTAGATTTATATTCAATGCAAAAATAAAAAGAAAGTTTCATGAAATGCTTGAATGCCCTGGAACATAAGGTATGACACAATGGCATTACAACCTTATAGAAAGTACCTGCTTCCAAATGGACATCCAATACATATAAAACCCATGTAGTCTCCAATTTTCCTAAACTATAAACCTTTGAACTACACACAAAGAGAGTTGTTATGGGAAGGTCTGTAAACCTAATAGTATAGTATTATATGTTTTAAGAATTTAGTCCTAAGGAGAAAATGAGCTCAAAGGGCTTGCTTGAAAAACGCAAAAAGAGTTTTCTATATTTCTCAGAAGGTCTTCCTCTTATGCAACCTAAAATTATTTGATATGAATAGTGGGGTTTATCCAAACACTTATCTGAGATAGCAAATATGATGGTCAATTCATCAGTAAGTACCATCACTTCATTGACAAAACATGTGCTATATCTAACCACTTCTAACCATCACCATTGCTGTCATTCTGGTTAAGTTTCCATCATCTCTTTCCAGACATTTGTAATAGCTTCCTAACAGAGCAGTCAAAGTCATCTTCCTAAAGTAAAAATCAAACCTTGTTCTTCACTTGCTTAAACTCTAATGGCTTCTGCAGATAAAGGGACTGTCCAAGATCACTCTCACTTCTGACACCAACAACCAAGTTCAGGGGTCCTTAAGATCACCTACACTATGACACCAATTGCAAGTTTGGGGGTCCCCAATACAACCACAAGTTTGATATTTTGCTTTGAAAATAATTATGGGACTCACTAAAAGCTATTATACTCATGGTTATGGTTTGTTACAGTGAAAGGATATAGACTGAAATCAGCCAAGTGAAGAGGAGCTTGGGGCAAAGTTCCATGCACAGATCTTCCAGTTGTCCTTTCCTGGTAGAGTCATGTATAGCAATTACAAGTTTTCTCAGCAATTATGGGTGACAATACTCATGAAGTATTATCCTGGAAGCTCATCTGAGGCTTGGCATCTAGAGTTTTTATTGGAGTTTGGTCACCTAGACATGGTTGATTGTTCATGTGGCTGATCTTTAGTCTCTAGTTCCTCCAAAGGTTGAACTGGTACTACATGGCACAAAGCCATAATCAGAAATCGCTTTGTCAGACTCTAGACACTTATTAATCAGGGCATTCTAAGGAGCTTCTCAGGAGCAGAGAGCAAAGGCCAGACCTCTCTTTGGGTAAGGTTAATTGTTCCCAATACATCTTAGAACAAAAACTCCTGCTCATACTAGTAGCCTGAAAAGTCAGATAAGAGCTGGCCCCTACCTGCCTTTCCTATATCTCCTATTTCCCCATCACTTAATCTGCTCCAGTCACATTAGTTCTGGGACACCCCCAGCTCCAACTCAGGACTACTGACTGCTCTTGCTATTCCTTCTGCCTCGATACCCTTCCACAGATCTTCCCACAGTTGCCTGCTGCTCATAAAATTAAATGCTACCTCCTTAAAGGGGCCTTTCTTAAACATCCTAGCAAAAGCAGCTGCAAACTGCATACTGACACACACATACAGTTGGACAATACACACACGTGTACACAACATGCATGCACATGCTACACACATATGCATTCACACACAAAATATACATTCCCACTCTACCACATTTCTGTTTGTTATAGCACTTTTCAAAATATAAATTATATTATTTGTTTATTATTATTTTTCTATTGTTTACAATACAATGTTGTAAGCTCCATCTCATTCACTAATTTCTTCTCAGTAGAGACTGGTACCTAATATCCACTATGTGTTCCAAAGCATTGTTGGATTGAATATGTGCCTAATATTAGATAGGTATAATCACAAAAAATTATTACTTGCCTGAGCTGGTTTCAGATCAAATATATACTTGTAGCATTAAGAACAAGTCTCTTTTTCTCAGGGAGCAAGAGACTAGACATAATATGTCATTTATAATTAACCAAGGGAAACCACTAATAGGAATATAAGAAATGTGATCAGATTAATGAGTCTGATTTTCCCATGTGGACTGTTAAATCAGTCTCATTATTTTGTGGACATACATTATGCTGGTGACTTAACTCTATCAGGATATCAGTGGAAAAGAAAACACAAGATGCCAGCTTGGACTCAGGAGAGCAAAGGTGAATCTGCTTAGCTTTTCTACCACATCAGAAAATCTGAGTTCATTCTCAATGTTACCCAGTGAAAAGCTAATTATTCAGGAATGAAAAAGATATGAGCTATTGAAGGGGAACAAAATAGGCAGCCCCAAAATGTTCCACTTTGTCATATGGATGGATTACTTTGAGTTGAAGACAATCCGAGGCCCAAAAGACTAAGGAAGAATTTTTTACCACCTCCTTCACTGCCTAAAAGAATTTAGGTAAAGGGCCTGATCCAGATCTCTGGTGAAAGAGAACTATCACCAGATATATTAAAAAAGAGTATGGGCTAGGTGTGGTGAGCTGGGGGAGCTGGGGAAGCTCAGCAGGGCCTATTAGCTCAAATTCCTCTCTGTATCCCAAGGCAAACATTTGCTCTTCCCATCTTCCTGTGAAATGTCTTCCTTCCTTTTGGAGTCTTAGATCCCTACTTTCTTCTGTTTTCTCCCTAGCTCAGGATGGCATGTAAGCCTCAACTGTCTGACGTCTTTGAGCCTCTCATATCTATGTGAAACTCGCATATGAACAAAATTAAACTTGTTTTTCTCTTGTTAATCTATCAATTTAGTTATTAGACCAAAAGAACTTAGGAGAGTATAGCAGTTTTTTTCTACCCTAAAAAACTATCAAGCCACAAGAGACATTAACGAATTCTAAATGCACATTGCTAAGTGAACGAAGCCAATCTGAAAAAGCTACCCACTGTATGATTCCAACTGAGACAGGCTGAGCCTCTCCTAAAAACGAATGAGAATGCTCTTCAATTATTGTTTTAAGCCTCTCCTAAATAAATTAAAAGTCTCTCTTCAGCCTGGCCAGTGTAGCTCAGTGGTTGAGAGTTTACCTATGAACCAGGAAGTCATGGTTCGATTCCCAGTCAGGGCATATGCTGGGTTGCGGACTCGATCCCCAGTGTGGGGTGTACAGGAGGCAGCCAATCATTGATTCTCATCATTGATGTTTCTATTGCTCTCTCCCTCTCCCTTCCTCTCTGAAATCAATATAAATATGTATATTTTTTAAAAGGTTATCTCTTGAGGCATTCCCCAAAGAGCTCTGCTCTGCACCTGTACTGGTCCATACCAGCTCAAGGCAAGAACCTGGGAAGCAAAGAAATATACTCTGCACCTGTGTGAAGAACCCAGCCCTAGAGCAGTTCAGGTAACCATATTCTTCATCAGTGTATTGCTCCCTTGATGCATCAAGCTCTCTCCCTTTCTCCTTTCCCTCCACTTTGTTTTCAGTAAACCCTTCTTTGAATCTGCTTTGCTTCCTCTCTTGATTTCTATCTTGGGAGGAAACAAGGCAAGAACCCCTTTGCTGCTGACTTAACTATAAGACATTCAGGAAAAGGCAAAACTATGGAGATTGTAAAAATAACAGTGGTTGCCAGAGATTTGGTGTGGGGATAGGGTGGTAGGGATGAGTAGATGGAGCATGGGGCAGTCAAAATGTTCAATTTGATACTATAATGATGGATACATATCATTATACATTTGTCAAAACCCATAGAATATACGCAGGCTTCAGAATAGGCCTCCCCAAAATGTGCCACTTTGACATGTGAATTATTTTGAGCTGAAGGCCATCAAGACCCTGCAGGCTCAAGAGAAACTTTTACCTCTCCCTGAAAGAATTTAAATTAGGGGCCTTGCCCACAGTAAATGTTAACACCAGAAATAACTTTGTATAACTTATCTTTAGGGCAGGGCAAATTTATAATTCCTGAACATCTATTCTTCTTATCATCCTGCAAATGAACTTACCCTCTGAAGCCCCAAGGTGTCTTACCCCATTCTTCGCTCAGAATGTCAGATATACCTCATTTTCCCTTTCTGTCTCTTAAACTCTCATGTGGAGTCACTGACTCTCTCATATATGTGGGGTTCCCATATGTACACATGTAATTAAATTTGGTTATTTTCTCTTATTAATCTGTCCCATGTAGATTCGATTATTAGACCAGCTGAAAGAATAAGGAAAGGTAAAAGAAAGTATCTTCCTCACCTCCATATGTGGCACCACGAATAAACTATGGACTTTAGTGAATAATGACATATCTGCATTGGCTCATCAACTGTAATAAAGGCACCACACTAAGGCAAGATGTTAACGAGGGAAGCTGGCGGGGGAGGGAGAAGCATATGAGAACTCTGTACTTTATCCTCAATTTTTTTGTAACCCAAAAACTGCTCCGAAAAATAAAGGCTATTAATTTTTTTAAATGTACAAGCTGCATT
This sequence comes from Cnephaeus nilssonii, assembly GCF_951640355.1. Taxonomy (NCBI): domain Eukaryota; kingdom Metazoa; phylum Chordata; class Mammalia; order Chiroptera; family Vespertilionidae; genus Cnephaeus; species Cnephaeus nilssonii. The sequence continues at coordinate 12,126,681 of NC_137091.1, forward strand.
TCTTTTCATGGAAATTTGAGAGGCTATTTCCTCAATTTAAATGCATTAAGACACATGGAGTCTTACCCATTTTTAGTTAATTACAACCTGTTTTCACATCACATTTTTAGATTCTATGTAACAGATGGTGAAAATGTCTATTCTGAAGGCCTAAAAAGTATTTCTGTTCAAGAACAGTGGCTATTATCCAGCGTCCCTGTACAAGGGTTGGAATATCCAGGGTAGATTGTGGGGAGAGGGGGCCACACACGAGGCAATGGGGGGAGGGGGAGGAAACAGAAAGCAAATCCTCAGGGTGTTAACAAGAATAGAGGCAACTCCAAGAGGAATTAAAAGTAACTCCCACCAGGAACCTAGGGAAATCATCTATACAGAGAAAGAAACGTCTTGTTTGAAATTCATTCACACTGGCAGGGTCAATAGAAAATTTTCAATGTAAATAACAGGAGACTTTAAATGTGTTTGCTGAATGCTGAAACATTGGGGGCAGAAACCAAGCAAACGTTTCCACCGTGCCCAAATGTTGCCTCTTATCACAGCGGAACAGCCATTAAAAAAGAAGAAGCCTGAGAATGTTGTGAATGTACAGATGGAGGCCAATCAGATACCCCTGTGAGAGATCTTTAAAGGTTTTTTTCCCCTGTTCTCCTTATAGTCCATTTGGATTGGATAAGATTTGGGGGAGTAATAATTTGCTATTGTCTTAACCTCAGAGTAGAAGTAAAATTTAAAGAGATTAATGTGACTTTTTCTCCTCAAGAAGTATCTTCTTCACCTTTATGGCACCTATTCTTTATTCCTCATCAGCAAGTGAGGGACAATAATTCAGGAAACAATGGCAGCAGCACCACACTACTGTGGGTTTAGTGCTATTTCCCTCTCCAGAAAATATTCAATGATTTGTTTACGACTTCCAAAATTCAACAACAGTGTGCAAATGCAATTCCACTTATGTTAATGTGTGTTTCCTTCTCACATATCAGATTCTGAATAAAAATTAGACAAGTCCTCTGTTTTGAAAATATATAAGATGTGAACTTGCTGGGAGGGGGGTAAAAAACACCTCCAAATGCACTATGCTATCAACCATATGTTTTTTTAACCTTAATAACTTAAGTGAACTGTTAGTGAAATTACAACCTGCTTGTGACACAATAAATTTACAACAAAATTTATTCCATAAATTATTCAATTCTGTGACTGAAGTCAGGGGAGAAATATCACCAGGAGCAGGGGATTAGCATGTGAAAGGAAAAACCCATCTCCCCACTGAAACAATCACTGTCAAAATCTCCTATTGGAGTTTTGTAAAAATTACCATTAAGAACACATATTTAAGTCTTTGTAGTTCCTATAAAAGGGCTAAGTATTTGATTTACATTAGATTCATTTGTTCTTTCTTCAACTGCCTTTCTCCTACAAACCATAACTGCCTCAATAAATGCTTGCTCAATCAAGTATGCATTAAAACAAAAGAATTTAACTTCAATAAAAGTGATGAATCAGGGCCAGAAGTTAACTTTTCCTTCCTCCGTATATCTTGCTATCAGGTAAGCAAAGAAGAAATTTACATTTGCTGTTCCACAGGGGAATATTATAGGTTTCTATTGTGTGGTTGGTTATATTTATAGATTCATGCATAAATCATTTGAGGCCAGAGTTTCAGGGCAAAGGGGTTTCAACCAAACTACATTTGTGAACATGTTCTATGGGCAACAATGTATCTATGTAAATAGGACTGTCAACTTTCCACCAACTCAATGAATGAAAGATGGTGCTGGTGGACAAAGGAAAGAATTCTAGAATCACAATGGTTTCCTGAAATCTGGAAAACAAATCCCCAACTCTTGGTGTTTTTAGCCAGCTATTGGGGACCTTGCTTGCCCTACATAGTAGCTGCTCTTCGATAAACCAAAACAACAAGAGTGTGGCTGTTCTCACATATTAATACATAATAGTTACCATTTCAGCCTATGGCTTGGAATTTGTTTTTCTTTAGGGATTACACTTTATCTCATAACTTGTGTGTGGTAGGCAGAATAATGCCCCCTTCCCAAATATGTCTGTGTCTTATTTCCCAGAACCTATGAGTATGTTATACTAGAGGCCCAATGCACGAAATTTGTGCAAGAGTAGGCCTTCCTTCCCCCAGCTGCCAGCACTGGCTTCTCTATGGCACCCGGGACCCAGGCTTCCCTCTGGCCACCAGCAGGCACCTGGGACCTGGGCTTCCCTCACAGCCCGGGCTTCATCCAGAAGGACGTCTGGTCTAATTAGCATATTATGCTTTTATTATTACAGATTACCTGGAAAAGGGGAATGAGGTTGCAGATGGAATTAAAGCTGCTAATCATCTGACCTTAAAATAGGAGATTATCTCAGAACCTTTCCTGCATGTGAGGTCTCTAACTCTCTCATGTATGTGGGGGTTCCCAAACATATGTATGTAATAAACTTGGTTATTTTCTTTTGCTAATCTGTCGTTTTGATTGTGAGACCAGCCAGAAGAAATCTGAGGATAGAAGAAAGTTTGTTCCTCCCCCACAGGCCCAAAATAGAATCATTTAAATTAAGTCCCATATTACCAATCTGAAACAACTTAATTAGCTTCAAATCTTCAGAATGGAATCATAAACCATTCAATCAGAAATCACTAGTTGGGTAATCTGTCTGATAGACTTCTCCCATCCCCTAAAGCAGTGATGAGCAACCTTTTGAGCTTGGTGTGTCAAACTTCGCCAAAAAACTGAGCATAACTCGGGTAGTGTGTCACTTTGAGGAAAAAACATTATTTCGCACATGTTTCATCCTCAGGAGCAGCAAATGTTTCATCCTCGGCATGCGGCTGCCTCAGCGGCCACGTGTCATCAGAAATGGCTACGCGTGTCAGTGCTGACACGCGTGTCATAGGTTCACCATCACTGCTAAAGGAAAGTAACTTTGCAACAACCAACCCACTTTCTTTACCAATTATAACTTCCTTGTTCCTATTCCCTTCTGCCTATAAAAATATTTCATTTTGTACAGCTCCTTCTGTCTTCTAGATTGTATGCTGCCTGATTCATCAAAGTAATATGATGTGAGAAAGACTTAATTGGCCATTGCTGGCTTTGCATTTAGAGGAAGGAGCCAGGAACCAAGGAATGTGGGCAGCCTCTAGAAGGTGGAAAATATAAGAAAACAAATTGTCTCCTAGAGTCTCCAGAAGCAACACAGCCCCATTGACATTTTGGTCTCAGTTCAATGAGACCCATTTCAGATTTCTAGCTTTCAGAGCGGTAAGATATTAAATTTGCATTATTTTAAACTCTCAAGTTTGTGGTAATTTATTAAAGCATCAATAGGAAACTAATACAGAGTGTTTAAGTAATACTGTCTATTCTGAAAGGCAAATGGTTATGAACAAAGGAAAAGAACTCTGCCAAATGTTAATGTTTCTTTATAAAGAAAATCATAGAAGATTAATTTTGTTTAAGTCTCCTTAAAATTACATAGGAAGGAATAATTTGAGTGAGTACTTATGTTTTAATTGCTACTACCTTTTTTCCATTTATCAGGATGATTCTTTAATATTTATGAATATATCTTCCACAGTAGTGGAATGCTTCACCTCATATAAAACTATTCTTTCTTTCTTAGATAATGCCTAATTCTCATCTATTATCTGAGTCTCAAGAATCATCACTTACTGCCTGGCATGTGGCTTGTGCTTTCATACATAGAACATCTAAAATATCACATTTACTTATAGGAGTAAATTTTTATTAGATTGTATAGAGAAGGAAAAACTTTTCTTCAACTCTCCTAGGGTTGGGCTGGACCTGAAAATGCAATTGGCAAAGACATATTAACAGGACAACAGCATACAACCTTATTCCAGGCTTTATACTGGAGCCTTCCTAGGAAATAAAGAACTGAAGAAGTGGTTAAACCTGAGCATTTTTATACTAGGTTTGATGAAGAGTGGAAAATCATGGGAAAACATGATAGGACAAAAGGATATGAGATAAAGGTAGTATCTGGGGAAATTTAGCAAGGTCTGTTTGTTTGGACTCCTCAGAGTAGCTGCATCTTTGGAGATAAAGATGCTCATTTCCTCTGGGTATAGGAAGGACACCTCTCACATAGGATCTGTTACCTGCTTCAGGGAAGAAGGAGAAGGACAGAAAGTCCATCCTGCACCTGCTGTTTCTCAGTTTCCTTCAGCTTATGATACTCACTACACCAAAGTGCAATATTCTGGGGTAGCATGTTCTGAAACTCATCAATTGTCCAGCATGGAAGAAAACAGATATAGAACCACAGAATGGAAGAGATGAAAGAAACATGTGATCCAGTAAAATTACCTGCCTCTAGAGACTTCTCTACTGAAAAATAAAAGATTCAATGTCATATCACATTTAAGCCAGTTAAGTCAAGTATCAAGATCTGGAATACAGCTAATCATTTCTCCTTGAATATCAAATAAATTAGACTTATTTATGTTGAATATTCAAAAATTAAATATCTATATATAAAAGGCTAATATGCAAAGTGTCCCCTCAGGAGTTCGACCAGGAGACCGAGAGTTCGATCACTCGCTATCATGTGCATTGACAACCAGGGGGCGGCGCAGAATGAAGGAAGGCCCTGGCAGGCAGCCAAAAGGTCCCAATCGGCCCTGATAGCCAGCCAGGCCTAGGAACCCTACCTGTGCATGAATTTCGTGCACTGGGCCTCTAGTTTAAATATAAAATGTCATTATGTGTAATACAGTAAATTATCAAGAATAAAATACTATTATATCATAATTAAAGAGTTAGTTCTAACTACACTATAAAGCAAATACTATGACTAAAAAGAACCAACATCCCTCCTATAGATTACTTTCCTTTAAGGGTAGAGCAGATTTTCTGTGCTCTGGGAAAATCATCTGACTGTTCTGAGTCACCATTTGTAGTAGACAGGTGCTGTTTTTGCCTGCCCACCATCTTGCATCTAGGTTTGCCTTTAGAAATCACTCCAGTTCAACCCTGTGTGCCTATGGTTTAGAAGTAGCAGATTCTACCTCCAAGTTCAGGAATAACCACATGATCCATGCCTTGCCAATCAGCCTATCCATCTTCCTAAGAACAGTGATGCACACATAACCCAAGTTTAATTGTAATTAATCCCCAGTTTGTTGTTCAAGAGTCTAAGATAAAGAAGCTCTCCTTCCTGAGAAAGGCATGTCAGCCTGGAGCTGCTGAGAACCATCTTGCCAACACAGGTGGGAGATTGCCTGAGAATAGACCAACACAGGAAAACAGAATAAAGAGGCAGAGAAAATATGCTAAGTCTTGGTGACCCAATTTGAACTCCTGGATCCAACTGTGCCGAAAGTCTACTTGGAGTTTTCAGGTAGTTCGGCCATCCATTCCTTTTTTTTTTTTTTTTTTTTTGCTTAAGTTCATCTAAGCTGTGTTTTCTGTTTCTTGCAACCAAAAGTAGTCTATTATCCCATTTTATACTGCAATGTTAATATAACACCCTTTAATCACAAAAATTTCATGAAAGTCTACCAAGTTTGTCCATAGAACAGAAGAAATACAATTAAAGTCGTAGCCACTGGAAATCTTTTTCTCCCTAAAGAAAATGTGTTTATAGATTCACTCTAGAAAGAACAACATAGGAGTATCTACATTTCTATCTTTGGCAGAAAAAAATTCATCAATCTGTTGTTGTTGTTGTTGTTGTTGTTTTTAATATTTTATTGGTTTTAGAGAGGAAGGGAGAGGGAGAGAGAGAAACATCAATGATGAGAATCATTGATCGGCTGCCTCCTGCACGCCCCCTACCAGAGATTGAGTCTGCAACCCAGGCATGTGCCCTTGGCGGGAATCAAACCTGGGACCCATCAGTCCACAGGCAGACGCTCTATCCATTGAGCCAAACCAGCTATGGCCTGTTGTTGTTTTTAATAAATTTCTCTATCCCTGGCCCCATTCTTCATTTTCATTTTTAATAGGTCACCAGCAGGTTTTCTAAAAAGTTATCTAAATTATGTGTAAATATAATAAATTGTCCCTTGTAAGAACAAAAAATCCTTCCCACCAGCCCATGTATGCTTTGTCTTTAAATAATTACACAATATGGAAAAAAATTTGTTTTCATTCTTCTAGGGTATGAGAATGTTACAGATCAGTAATCATTAGTAAATCTAACCATAAAAGCAATGTGAATCTTAACCCTTTGCACTCGCTTTTTTCTCAATTCCTTTATTCTACTCGGGATTTAATTTTTTAAATACCCCAGATTTTACAAAGTGTGGCAGTAGAATAAAAAACTGGAGTTGCTTTTCATACAAACTTATTTATTTGGATTTTTTTATATTTCAAATTATTGATACATTCAAAGAGTATAAAAAGAGCTGCTACTGATGCTAACCATGTCGAGTCACACTCGACATCCGAGTGCAAAAGGTTAACAACTGGTGAGATCACAGTCCAGCTGGAGAAGTGGTCTGATTCTATATAATAAAAGGCTAATATGCAAACTGACCAAACAGTGGAACAACCAGTCGCTATGATGCACACTGACCACCAGGGGGCAGATGCTCAACACAGAAGCCAGACTCACAGCTGGCGAGCACAGCAGTGGTGGCGGGAGCCTCTCCTGCCTCCACAGCAGCAGTAAGGATGTCCAACTGATGGCTTAGACCCACTCCCCCTGGGAGGAATGGGCCTAAGCCGTCAGACATCCCCTGAGGGCTCCTGGACTGTGAGAGGGCACAGGCTGGGCTGAGGAACCCCCCACAAGTGCATGGGTTTCGTGCACTAGGCCTCTAGTAGAGATATAAAAGCTAATAGCCAATGTCATACAGGCAAATCCCATATAGTCCAACTGGGTGAAGTTTTAAGCAAATAACGTAGAGAACAGATGGAAAATAGTGTACATAATCTGCACCGATGTTCATGGTAACATTAAATAGATCAAGAGATGACATAATGACTCCACACATTTATTATAAAGTGCCTATTCTCCAAAAATCCCAAAGCACTTTTCCAACTCCTGGGTCAAATGCTAATGGTCATAAGTGATATGGGCAGGCATGATTCCTATTTTTCCTGTATCACAGACCTGAGGCACTCAGATTCTAAGAAGTCAGCCGTATAGAGTTGTGGAATATCTCTGATGAGACAGTAGAAGACAACCACTGAAATAAAATATAATGGGGAAGAATTTTCCACATATGCCAGGAAAACTCTGAAAAAGAAGAGAAATGTTGGAAGCATAGACCAACTATCTATCAAAACATACCAATTAAAAGTGAATAATGATGGGTACTTCATCTCATGATAAAATTGTGCACCATATAATGAACCTAAAACAGTAATATTATAGTGCAAAAAATTAAAATTTAAAAGCCATCAAGACTACATTATAAAATTTTCAAAAGCCTCCTAACATTTAAATCAAAAAAGGAGGGGATAGCAGAGGAATATCATGTAAGGAAAAATATCCTGTAAGTAAATTACATCTAGAAAATTAATACTTTAGAAAATTAATTGTAAGGCTAAAAGCTAAAAGCAAGACACCCATGAAAAACACACAAGGTGACAAAACAAGCCAGAGGAAAATCATTTGGGCAAAAAATGAAAAAGGATTCCCAGTCAAATTTATAGAAAATATTTCTTTATTAACTTTTGGTCGAGAATATGTTTGTATATTTTCAGAAAACAACTCCGAGACCATGTGGATTCCAGCAACAGAGAGGAATCGACAGGACTACTCCAGCCATGAAGACAGAAGAGAAGCAGTCCAGAGACGGAAGACGCTGATGTGGCCTTCCCATACTAGCAGTTAGCAGCTGTGCATCACTGCAGGTTGCCCAGGACCAAACCAGACAGAGTCGGACCTGCATTACCACCATTTGTCCAACATCCAGAACTGAAATGTCAGTGCTGACATGTACACATAAGGAACTGTTGGACATTGAAATTGGGTCTCAAAAGAAGTGTTGGCCCAGAAAGAAACTCACTACACACTGATTCATTTGCCTGTCACCATAACCATTATTGCCCGTCTCATTTTCGGTTCTTATAAGTGTATTTCTAATAGCACATGATCTCACCCATCTAGGGGAAATAATGAACAACATAGACTGATGAACAAGAACAGACCCAGAAACACGGAGGCGTGGATCAGACTGTCGGGCCTCAGGGGGAGGGAAGGGAAGGGTGGGGGTAAAGGGGGAGATCAACCAAAGGACTTGTGTGCAAGCATATGAGCCTAACCAGCGGTTAAGGACAACAGGGGGGTGGGGGCATGTGTGGGGAGGGGTGTGGGATGGGAATGGGGGGATGAGGACAAATATGTGATACCTTAATCAATAAAGAAAATTTTTAAAAAAGTGAATAATGATGGAACAGAATAAAAAGTCCAGAAATAGATAAAAATATATACTAACTTCTCCTATATAATAAAACCCTAATAATCAAATCAACTGAACAGGGCGACAACCGATTGCTATGATGCACAGTGACCATTAGGGGGCAGATGCTCAACACAGGAGCTGCCCCCTGGTGGTCAGTGGCACCACAGGGGGAGCGCTGCTCAGCCAGAAGCCAGACTCATAGCTGGCAAGCACAGCAGTGGTGGCAGGGAGCAGGCCTAAGCCAGCAGTCAGACATCCCCCGAGGGGTCCCGGACTGTGAGAGGCGCAGGCTGGGCTGAGGGCCACCCCCGCCCCTCCACAACCAGTGCATGAATGTCATGCACCAGGCCTCCAGTTATATTATAAAAGTGACATCTCAAATTACATTTTAATAAGTATCACAAGAGCTGGGAAACAGTCTAGGAAAACGATAAAGTTGGTACCCTACTTCATATTGTATACAAGTATAAACTGTAAAAGGATTAAAGAATTAAAGGTTAAAAAAAAAGAGTACTATAAATACCTTTAAAATGGAGTGGGGAAGTCCTTTATAAGTTAGACTTAAAAATCCAGAAGCAATATAAGATTGGTAAATTTGACTGAATAAAAATAAAAACCTTGAGCACACCAAAAAATACCGTAAGAAAAATTAAAAGTCAAGTGACTAATTTGAAAAGGGGAAAACTGTAACTTATATTATAAAGACTGATCTACCTAATTTTTAAAGATTAACTAGAATTTTGGTAGAAAATGACCAACAATCCAAAATAAAAATGGACAAAGGGCATCAACAGTCCTCAGCAAAAATACATACATGTATACATAAATACTCACACATATAAATGGCCATTACGCTTATAAAAAGTCTCAACCTTGCTTGCAACAAGATAAAGGTAAATGAAAACTACACTTAGATACCACTTATCACCTATCAATTTGACAAAAATTAAAATTTTGACAACACTCTTAAATTGACTTCAGATTTCTAATGGAGTAGTATCACTATTAGTCTAAAAGAAAAGGATTTGAACCTAAAATTCTATAGAAGTTATAATTATTTTTCAAAATAAGGACATTTTAAGATATACAAGCATTCATATACAAACTCTCTAATAAGAATTTCTCTAAAACGTGCTCCAGAAAAAAATAAAGAGAGGAAGAAAGAGAGAGGAGAGGAGAAGATTTTAAAGGCTGGAGGGAAACAGTCATGGAAGGCACATTGATAGAGAAAGTGAAATGGTACAACCCAAGGGAGAGGAATCTGGCTTCCTCTACAAAAAATACAGATGCATTTATCCTTTGACCTAACAATCCTACATCTGGGAATCTATCCCACAGTCATATCTGCATACATACAAAATGGCATATGTGGAAGATTATTCATTACTAGAGGCCCGGTGCATGAAATTCGTGCACAGGAGGGGGGTCCCTCAGCCCAGCCTACACTCCAATCCAGGACCCCTTGGGGGATGTCCGACTGCCGGCAATCAGACATCCCTCTTGCAATCCATGACAGCTGGCTCCTAACCCCTCTGCCTGCCTGCCTGATTGCCCCTATCCACCTCTGCCTGCCTGAGAGCCCCTAAGCACCTCTGCCTGCCTGCCTGATCGCCCCTGACATCTCCCCTGCTGGCCTGATCGCCCCTAACTGCTCCCCTGCCAGCCTGATCACCCCTAACCACCTCTGCCTGAGCCCCCACACCTGGGACCCAGGCTTCTCTCCTCCAGCTGGCAGCAGGCACCTGAACCGGGCTTCCCTCCCTCTGGCCGGCCGCAGGTGCCCAGGACCTGGGCCTGTTTCGCCTGGGCCAGCCACAGGTGCCCAGGACCACGGGCATCTTCACCCGGACCAGCCACAGGCTCCCAGGACTGGGGATGGCTTCGCCCGTGCCTGGCTTTGTCAGGAAGGATGTCTGGAAGGTAATCCGGAAGATGTCCAGTCTAATTAGCATATTACCCTTTTATTAGTATAGGTAGCATTATTTGTAAGAGCAAAAAACTGTAGCCAGCAGTCCATTTTAGGGTACTGGTTGAAGAAACTAGGGATACATTCACCCAATTAAATGCTATGCAGCTGAATAAAAGGCTCAGGAATATCTACTTACTGACGTGGAAAGATCTCAGTGTAAACAAGGATATACATTGTTTTAAAAAAAGCAAGATGCAAAGCAAGTTATGTAGTATGCTCCCTTTTCTACAACAAAGAGGGGGAAATATAAATATACATTTGCTTTTCTTCGAATAAATATACACAGAATTCTAATAGGGCCCTGGCCAGGTAGTGCAGTTGGTTAAAGCATCATCTTGATATGCCAAGGTTGCAGATTTGATCTCCAGTCAGTACACATACAAGAATCAACCAAAGAATGCATAAATAAATGGAAAAATAAATCGATGTCCCTCTCTCTCACTCGCTATCTTTCTCTCTCTCGCTCTCTGTTTAAAATCAACAAATAAATTTTTAAAATCAATAAATAAAATAAACCTAATAGGAAATTGTTACGTATACAGGGGAAAGCAAAGAGAGAACAGGAGTGAAGCAAGAATTCTGAGTACCACTTTTATTTGTAAATTAGGTAAAAGTATTATCTATAATTTAAAAATATTTGAAATGTTCCAGAAAGAAAAAAATCACATGACCTAAAAGGAAAGAAGAATAAAATTAACTTCAGATTTCTAATGGAACAATATCACTATTAGTCTAAAAGAAAAGGGTTTGAACCTAAAATTCTATAGAAGTTATAATTATTTTCTAAAATAAGGACATTTTACGAAATGCAAGCATTCATATACAAACTCTCTAATAAGAATTTAGCTAAAATGTACTCCAGAAAAAAATAGAGGAAGAAAGAGAGAGGATAGAGGATTCAAAAGGCAAGCGTGAGCCCCCCCAAAAAACAACAACAAAAACCTGACAGTAAAACTAAATTTAAATAAATGCTGATATCAAACAAAAAAAATTAACATTTTGTAACTAAGGAACTGAGAACTGTCAGAGAAAGTGGTAAGTGACAGAAATAAAAAAATGTCAAGGTTTTCACCTTATTTGGGGATAGGATAGAGGTAGTCTACATGAAGGTGGAAAGATATATAATCAATATGTATGTTAAAACTGTAAGTGTAATTATTAGAAAAACAGAAATAAGAGGTATAACTTACAAACCACCACTAGAGGAAAAAATGGAATACATTAATCTAATCAACCAAAACTAGGCTGAAGGAGGGGGAAAGAATGCATAGTATAACAAACAAAAATAAATAAACAGAAAATATAAGATAAGTCCAAACACAATGATAATAATAATTTGAGTGATGGGTCAATTTTCTATTAAAAATAGAAAACTCACAAGCTATATTTAAAAGTCGATATCACAGAAAGAATAGAAATAACAGTATAAGAAAAAATACACTAAATAACTATTAGTATCAGAAAAAAAGAAATAATTTTAGGCAAATACACTAAATGGACAAAAAGAAATATTTGCCAAGAATACATAACTCATGAACTTTTGGGCATATCTAACAACATAGCTTTTAGGAACCAGCAGATAAAATAGATGGACAAAAAGTAAGAATACAGAATATTTAAACAAGCTAATTAACAAGTTTGATCTAATAGATATAAAATAGAACATTGATATATATAATAAAGATAATTCTTCTCAAACAGTCAGGGATATTCACAAAAGAAAATTGATCATATATTAGGTCATGAAGAAAAATCCTATCGACTCCTGTAAAGCAGAAATCATATAAGCCATATTGATTGATCACAATAAAATAAAATTAGATTCATCATCAAAAAGATAGCCTGAAAAATCTATAGACTTAGAAACTTTAAAACCCCATGATAATAATTCTTATGTTTAAGATAAAAATCAATACAGAACTTACAAACTATTTAGAAATGAATGACAATACGAGCATGGCAAAACCTGTGGGATTTAGGTAAATGGTACTCAGAGGAAAATTTAAGTGCACTCATTGACCATGCTCTCCTACTTCCTGGTATTTTTCCCAAAGAAATATTTCCATTGTGCACAGAGATATAAACAAAGGTTAGTATGGCACTGTTGTTTGTCATAGTTAACAGTCCCCTATTGATAGATATTTAGGTTCTTTCCAGATCTTTCTAGGTCCATGTTATGAAATATTATGCAATAATTCAACAGAAGAAAGTAGACTTGTATGTATTGAAATGGAAATATTTCAGACATTAAGTATAATAAGAAAAATTAAAATGGTATTATACCTTTTATGGTAGAAGAATTTAACAAAAATTTAAACTAACATATTTCTACAAGTACATGTCTATTTTACAGAGAAAAATGTCAGGAAAGATAGATGCTGACCAGTGTGTTACTTTTAGGGAAGGGAGTAGGATAGGAAGAATAATCAAGGGAACATTCAATAAACTACACTGTTTAATTTTTTTTACAACAGGCAAGTATCTACCTAAAATTTGTGTGAGAGAAAAAGAGAAGTTATCTATGTGAGTGATCCTAAAATGATCATATAGGATTCTTCTCTTGTAGACAAATTTTGTAGGAACCATTCATTCAGCTTATACAATAATTTTTACTCAGGCACATTTTGCCCAGAAAAGTTTTTATTAGTAAAGCTGGTTTCTTTTCCTTTAGAACCTTGGGGGAAAGGAAGGCATTATATGATTTTCATTAATGAGTTCAGTTACATCATTTCACATTTCTAAATTATCAGGCTAGAAAAATAGCTAAGAGCGAAAGGGCAGAAAACATAAATGAAGCCAAATTTTACAAACCTTATTTATTATTTAAGAATTGTGATAACATCATCTGCAAAATAAATCTTCAAAGTCCCTAAGTTCCCCAATGTAAACATTTTAAACTCCTTAAACAGAAGGGTCTCTTTTAAGGGAAAAACTCACCAATATCATTAACAGTGCAAGATAGGAGCCAAAATGTAAACTACCAACATAATGATGAAATAAAATGTTACTTGAAGAAAGTAGAAGATAAAAAGGATGTGTAACACATTTCTCTAGCTGTATAACAAAATATTAAAATAACTCTGAGATACACTGGTTGTTAAATAGGGAGGGGGAAGATGAATAAAAAAGTTACTCTAATTTAAACAAAATTAATAAAGAAATGTTCTGCATGGTTTTTTTTTTCCTGTTTCTACTTCTAATCATTTATCATGCAAATGAAAGCAGTAATGGAAAATGTAAAGAAAACAAATTCTGCAATATACTGAACCCATATCCAGCAAGAGATAAGATTGAATATCAGAAGGAAAGGGTCTGAAATTAGCTGTCTGTACAATAACTGGGAGGGAAAACTGTTTTATTTAGCCTGGAGAGATTTTTTTGTAGCAAACTGACTACATTAAAATCCAGTCTATTAAATTCAGTATCATACTAGAAAATGCCTTTTTCTTGCACTTTTAGATAAATTTTCATTGATCTCATTTTACGCATGATTACATTTTTAATGAGATGTGCAATATTTCCAGGCTAATTTTAAATCCCCCTCTCTTCTCTCCACCTCCCCCTCCCCATACACTTACTGCTTGCTGGATTAACATTTCTGATAAATTGTTGGACCAGAAAGAAGCATTACCAAGATGAAATAAATTACTTCCATTTTTTTTTTGCAGCTCTAAAGCGATAATAGGAGAATACAAATGCCCACTGTCTAATTATGCCACATCTTCCAATTCATTTCACAAAAACAATTATTTTATTTTTATGTAATAGGCATGTTACTTTGTATTCATTATAAATGACCCTGAACAGTATATAGTCTATTAGAATAAAAAAAAATTCACCCCAATAGTGACCAAGTAAAATTAGTGTACGACCACCTAAAAAGGAATGGCCAAAGGAGCAGCTTCATAAACTAAAGAATATGGAGACAATTCATTTTTTAAAAAAGACTGGCATTGCTTAATATTAACTTTTTAAGAATAGCTTTTTAAAATATTGACATCGCTTAAAATTAGCTTTCAAGCAAAATACAAAATAATACTGCACATAAATGCTTTAAAAGACCCATTCACATGTGGGTCAGGAGACACCTTGAGTATAATCTCCCACATTAGGAAAGTAAGGTCATTTTTTTCTATCAGCACCTTCAGGCCTATATGCCAAGAAGATGATTTAATGGAAGCCACTGGAATGCCAGTCTATTCAAGAAAAGAAGTCAGAGACCATTAAATTGGGACCCATGACCAAGGCCTTTGTAAGAGTTCTTAAACATCTGTGCTTCTCCCATGGTGGGTATTTTTATGACTACCTGTCTGATCCTTCGTGATGACTAAGAGCAAAACTTTATGAACAGATTTAACTTTCAAAGACTGATGATAATATTAAACAAAATAAAATTTAATTATCTGGTATTTACAGGAGATACACCTAAAAAATCTATATAATAAAAGCCTAAGCGACCCTTATAGCAGAATGACCAGTTGCTATGATGCACACTAACCACCAGGGGGAAGACGCTCAATGCAGGAGCTGCCCCCTGGTGGTCAATGCACTCCCACAGGGGGAGCGCCGCTCAGCCAGAAGCAATATAAGATTGGTAAATTTGACTGAATAAAAATAAAAACCTTGAGCACACCAAAAAATACCATAAGAAAAATTAAAAGTCAAGTGACTAATTTGAAAAGGGGAAAACTGTAACTTATATTATAAAGACTGATCTACCTAATTTTTAAAGATTAACTAGAATTTTGGTAGAAAATGACCAACAATCCAAAATAAAAATGGACAAAGGGCATCAACAGTCCTCAGCAAAAATACATACATGTATACATAAATACTCACACATATAAATGGCCATTACGCTTATAAAAAGTCTCAACCTTGCTTGCAACAAGATAAAGGTAAATGAAAACTACACTTAGATACCACTTATCACCTATCAATTTGACAAAAATTAAAATTTTGACAACACTCTTAAATTGACTTCAGATTTCTAATGGAATGGCTGGCGAGTGCAGCGGCGGTGGCGGCAGCACTAAGGAGCAGCGAGCCAAGCGATAAAGAACAGCGAGCAGGGTCCCAGACTGTGAGAAGGCACAGTGCAAGAATTTCATGCACCAGGCCTCTAGTTTTAAGATAAAAATATGGGAAAGGACTTGCTAGGCAAACACTAACCAGAAAAAAAAAACTGTTAGTATAATAATTGTAGTGATTTTTTAATAGTTTTAGTGTCAAAGTAAAAATTAAAGCAAAAGGCTTTAAAAAGAATAGAAAGAAAAATCTAGAAGATTATATATGCATATATATGCATGTGTGTGTATATATACACATATGCAGATATACACACACGTACACATGTGAACACATGCATACAAAGTATTAACTTGTATGCTTCCCACACAATATAGCTTCAAATATAAAAATCACAAACTCACCGTATTATAAGAGGAAAAAGTTAGAAGAAAGATTGAATGATACAATGAAACTTCTAAAGATAAAAACTAAAATGTGTGAGTTAAAAAATACTATATGGGATTAAGAAGAGATTAGACAAAGCAGAAGATTAGTAAACTGCAAGACATAGCAATAGAAACTATCCAAAATGAAACACACACAAATTTTAAAAGATGGGGGAGAAAAAGAACAAAGCATCAGTGAACCATGGAACAAGCTCAAATGGACAAATACATATAATGTAATTGGCATTCTTGAAAGGATAAGGAGGCAACAAATATTTAAGAAATAATGGCTGAAATATTTCAAATCTGATGAAAAGTATAAGTCCTTTTGTGGGAAGAGGCGACCATGGAGAGAGTACCAGGAAAGCCTCCATAGCTCACTGTGAGAGTACAAGGCAGTGGGGCTTTGCCTGCCCACCCCCAAATGCCATCTTTGCATCAAACATGAATCTTTACACCTAATCTTGTCATTACCAGGTCCTGCTTCTGGTACTCAGTATCTCAGCTGAAGAAGAAATCTTCAGTCTACTGGGAGCAGGTATTTTAAAAATACCCCCTCCAAGTGAAGACCTTCCAGATGAGGAAACTGAAGCAGAGAAAGGTTAAATAATTTAACAAAAAGTATACAACTGGTAGACTAACCTCCATAACAATAAAAAAAGAACTTGTTTGACTTTTACATAAGCAAATTAAATTATCAAGCTTTGTTGACAGAGAAGGGAAGTCTGAAACTATTGCGAGAAGAGTAAACTGTAAGAGCATTCTCATGGGCAATATAGCATCATATGTTAAGAACTTAATCAACATTTATATTTTTAGTTCAATAATCCAACTGCTAGGATATCATGTTGAAAAATAGAACTATAATATATGTGTTAGAATGCATAATATAGTTTTATTAATAATAGTTTAAAATTAGAAATACTTAAGATCCCAACATGTAAACATTTTAATAAATCTGATGTTAAATTAAAGGATACTTTCAATAATATTAAGTTATGGGGAGAAATGTTTGTCATAAGGAGAATATATATGTATGTGGGGGTATGTCTATTGTGCACACACATGTACATGTGTATCTGTGTTCACATGTGTATTTATATGATATATAAAATTACATGTATATATAAACATTATATACAAACACATTATATACACAAAAACATAGTATAAGCATCACAGATACATATATAGTACATCCTCAATTTTGTTTTTAACATGTAATCATATATATGCAAAGTTAAAGAAAATATATTCAAATATAATAGTTTCAACATGCACATGTGGATTTGTAAGACATTTTTTGTTTTAATTTCTTATTAGTAATTTTTTAAATATATTTTATTGATTTTTTACAGAGAGGAAGGGAGAAGGATAGAGAGTTAGAAACATCGATGAGAGAGAAACATTGATCAGCTGCCTCCTGCACACCCACCACTGGGGATGTGCCCGCAACCAAGGTACATGCCTTTGACTGGAATCGAACCTGCGACCCTTGAGTCCGCAAGCCGATGCTCTAGCCACTGAGCCAAACCGGTTAGGGCTCTTATTAGTAATTTTTAATGAAAAAATTATAAAATGATTACTACTACCATTCATCTTTTTCCATTGATAAAGCTAGCATGAATTTAATATTTGAGTTTGCTAGAACGTAGGTATCACTGAAAATTCTTATAATTCACAGTTACCTTCAGGATTTTTAAAAATGTATTGCATTAATTTTACCTGAATCCTAATACTATAACTTTTAGTGAATTCCCATTCTGACTCTGGGCTCATCCATATGACTTGCTTTCGCCAACTGGATTCTATTAGGAAGCATAAGACAAGCAGAAGCTTGAAAAGTGTGTACATGTGTCCTCTTTCTCCCTGTTGTAGGACTGGGCTTGCTTCTTCTTGAATCCCTGCCACAACTATGAGACTACAGCTAGAATGCTGTAGGTATGTGAAGGATACATAGAAAAGAGCCCAGTGTCTCAACCAAGGCCATTTCAGAAGCCAGCCATAGTATTCTGTCAACCAATCTCAAATGTACGAACAAGCCCAGCTAATCTACCCCCAAAAAATGTCCCAAATAATCACAACTACTCTTTGTGCTCATAGTCCCATGAGAAGTAATAAAATATTTTTGAGCCATTCTGGTTGGGTGGTTTGTTATGTATGATTATTTTAGCAGTGGATAATCAATCTTCCTT
Source organism: Cnephaeus nilssonii (assembly GCF_951640355.1). NCBI lineage: Eukaryota > Metazoa > Chordata > Mammalia > Chiroptera > Vespertilionidae > Cnephaeus > Cnephaeus nilssonii. The sequence goes on from NC_137091.1 coordinate 12,144,696, forward strand.
GAATGGGAAGTCTATATTGGTCAATTCAATAGAGACAGCAGATGCATTGGATTATTTTGTTACTATAAAGCAGACAGTACTGGAGATCTAGGATACTGAAGTTAGAAAATTAGAAATATTCACATCTGGAACTGATGCAGATACATCAAAAATGTATTCAAAGAATATGTCATCTTCCTAAATGTTCTGTGAATGTTTTTAATTCTCAAGATAGTTTTCTATAGCTTATTAGATATTTATAACTCCTCTCATAAGTAATGTAAATACTTTACCTATTATTTGAGTTTTTATGTTTCATAAAGCACTGATATTTTAGCCCTTTATAAAATTAACTGCAGAAACAATTTCTTTTGTGTTTAAGGTATATATTTGGCTAAAAAAAAAACACACAGAGAACTATAACCATCTTGCACAAATTTATGTTAAGACAAAACTGTTGAATAACTCTAATTTCTCATAAGATAAAATCCTGTGAAATCATTTTAAGTCATTACTAAAACACAATATATTGGTGAAAAGTCAAGATAACAATACAAGAAGATGCAATAAAATGCTTTAAAAACAAGCAAAAATATCCAAAGCTTGTGATTGAGCTATTTAGCTATTTTTAACAATGGTGAACAGTAAATACATGACCAGAAACATAAAATATTAACATCAAAGTGAATTATAGAAAAGCTCAGAAAGTACTAATGGCCTAAAGGAATGTAGTAAGGAGTTTAACAGACTATGAAATTCACAAGAGAACATGACAAGAATCTAATGTTCAAAATAGTAAAAGCCAATTTTATGTTTGTTTAACCTACTGAAAAATTCTCTGTAGTCTGGGCAGCCACAGTGTAAGACTTCAGCAAGAAAAATGTAATTAAGGTATGGTAATATTGGACAAGAAAACAGAAAGACCTGGGAATGTGGAAATGTCTTCCATCTCACTCAGGTCGGTAGTAGCTGAACTGACAAAAGAAGGTTTCGAGGGGTGGTGTGGAGGAACAACAGAAGTCCCAAAAAGTGTTTATGCTTTTTGAGAACCATAAATCAAAAAGCTTGGAGGAGTTTCTGTTAATGGAAGCATCTCATAGACCTTTGTCCTGGTCTGCATGCCAAGAACAGGAACATCTATTGCGGGGAAATTCTGTGAGCAGAATTCAAGGAAGTCAACAAGTCTAGTGCAGATGGATCTGACAGCAGTTTCAAATAGAAACTTCATAATGGACTAAAAAAAACTATAATGTTTCAGTGCAAAAGCAACCAAATTTGAAATAGGAAATCTCTCATTTCCAAAGCTGTGTCTCCCACTTTATAAGCTGTGAGAATTTGGGCAATTTTGTTTACTCAAAGTCTGTTTTTTTTAATAAAGAAAATAGTAATAATAATATCCTCCTCACAGGGTTATTGTAAGGACTTGATCACATACATAAAGAACTATACTCAGTCCTGAGCACTTAGTAAGGCTTAACTAAATAATTATACTAAGAATAATCAGGATCATCTTTTCCAGAAAATGCTGGCAGAAACTGGCAAGTGGATGTAAGATTGTTCTAATAAAGGGAACTGATAATACATGAGAAAATCTAATTTATAAAATTAAGTAGCGCTAACTTAAAGTGAGTAATGAGGCTGTGGTCAGTATTCTTCAAAGGTGGCCACCATCAGTCCTTTCCCTCCCCATATGAGCAAGCCACTCCCATAAAGAAGAGTCCACTTCCCTTCCTTGAATTTGAGTTGGTCTTGTAACTTGGGTGGAAGTGACACTGTGCCAGATCCAGTCCTAGCCTATAAGCTTGGAACTGTTGTTTTCCTTCTTGAAGTCAGTTGCAGTGTAAGAAGTCTGACTAACCTGAGACCACCATGCAGTATGGAGGCCTAACCCAGCCACAGGAAAATAACATGGGAGACCCAAAGTATGAGACATTTGAGTGAAGCTTTCTTGGAACTACCAGCCCAGCCAACAGAATCATGAAGGAGTGGGGAAAAAATCTTTTCTTTTCTTTTCTTTTCTTTTTTTTTTTTTTTAGTGTTGGGCTATACATAACTGAATCAGAATCTAAAGTTGCTAACCACTGACTGTATTTATCTGTAGTCTGGGACTGTCAGAAGTTGCACAACAAATTTCCTCTCTTAATAAATTTTTATTGAGGTGTATGCACTAGGAGTTTCAGAGAATGCTGAAAATGAACCTCATGCACAGAAGTAGAAGAGATAGAGAGCTGTAATTCCAGAAACATTCTCTTTGCAGAACAACCCCAGATTCACTGGGTAAGGGCTGCAAAAAGGGACCCAGCCAGTGAAAGTAGCAGGGAATACCTCTGGTAGAGGGGTGATGATCATCCTATATAATAAAAAGGTAACATGCAAATTGACTGTCACTCCAACACACAAGATGGCCACCCCCATGTGGACACAAGATAGCCACAAGATGGCCAGCTGGGGAGGGCAGTTGTGGGCGATCAGACCAGCAGGGGAGGGCAGTTAGGGGTGACCGGGCCTGCAGGGGAGGACAGTTGGCGGGGAACCAGGCCTGCAGGGGAGGGCAGTTGGGGGGGACCAGGCCTGCAGGAGAGGACAGTTTGGGGCAACCAGGCCGGCAGGAGAGGGCAGTTAGGGGTGACCGGACCAGCAGGGGAGGGCAGTTAGGGGCAACCAGGCCTGCAGAGGAGGGCAGTTGGAGGGGACCAGGCCTGCAGGGGAGGGCAGTTGGGGGGACCAGGCCTGCAGGGGAGGGCAGCTGGGAGGACCAGGCCTGCAGGGGAGGGCAGTAGGGGGCGACCAGGCCAGCAAGGGAGGGCAGTTAGGGGTGACCGGGCCAGCAGGGGAGGGCAGTTAGAGGTGATCAGGCCAGCAGGGGAGGGTAGTTAGGGGCAATCAGGCCGGCAGGGGAGCAATTAGGCATCAATGAGGCTGGCAGCAGAGTGGTTAGAGGCAATCAGGCAGGCAGGCAGGCAGGCAGGCGAGCGATTGGGAGCAAGCAGTTCTGGACTGCCTCGAGGGGTCCCAGATTGGAGAGGGTGCAGGCTGGGCTGAGGGATACACACACACACACACCCGTGCATGAATTTCATGCACCAGGCCTCTGGTCTATAGATAAAAGGTTTTTTAAAAAACTTTTTCTAACAAAGTCCAATGAAAAACAACTTATAACTTGTATGTCATAACAGGAAACCTGAATTTATTACCAAAAGTCATTTTGCTAATATTTTTTCTTTCCCTACATAGAATTGATACTTAAGAACACAACCACAATCAGCCTTTTCAAATTCATAACCTCAATGGGATTTATGGTTTTTCAGAACCTTATGGAATCATAGTTTTTCCCCCTTTTGGAAATAATAAATTGATTATCCTAACTAGTGGCCAATGATGTGATGCCAGAAAATAGTTCTAAAAACAAGATAATTCAATAAACAAAGAGCCCTTGAAATGCTTAGTCTTCTCCTTTGTAATTTCTTTCCTTTCAGTAAAATCCTTTCTCTATCTTTAAAGTATGGCTATTTTATTATCACCTTCAACTGATTCTAGAATTTTAAGAAAAAAAAAGTTTCCCACCTCTTCCCACAATTTTCTCCTTAACCCATTTCCCACACACTGTGGCAGGAGATGGCATGCAGAATAATTCTGGGCATAAAAGCTTTTTAGGCCTTTAATACCATGAACTCACCTCAATTAATTAGGTAAAATATTTCTCTAATTTGCTGACAGTGACCATATTCTTAATGGCCTTCAATGAAGTCACCACAGCTTTCACTCTCCACAATTTCAAGACAGTTATTTACTGGTTTATTCCTTTTATTCCGCCATTTATCTTCATAAAATAAAATAAGTTCTAAATTAAATAATTTTTAAATAGCAGTTTCAAATAGCAAGGCCAGGAAGACTTAACTTTTGATCTCACTATGGTCTGTTTTGACATCCAAAGTCACATTAATTTTTAAATACATCTTCCAAAGAGAATGAAAGGAACAGACTTGAATTTTTTATAAAAGAAGAAAAAGAAAAAACAGAAGCAAATAAAAAGTAAGAGAAACTTTCATCATGTGCCCGTCACATCCCGAGCTGTGGGAATATAAAGGTAAAACAGCCCCAACTCTTGCCCTGGCCAGTGTGGCGCAGTTAGAGCATCATCCCATAAACCGAAAGGTCCCAGGTTCAATTCCCTATCATGGTACATACCTAGGTTGCAGGTTCATCTGTTATGGTGCGTATGAGAGGCAACCAGTCAAAGTTTCTCTCTCTCCCTCCCTTCCTCTCTCAAATCAGTCAACATATCCTTCAGTGAAGATTATATATATATACGGCCTGGCTGATGTGGCTCAGTGGTTGAGTACCGACCTATGAACCAGGAGGTCACGGTTCGATTCTGGTGAGGGGACACACCTGGGGTGTGGGCTCGATCTCCAATGTGGGGAGTACAGGAGACAGCCAATCAATGGTTCTCTTTCATCACTGATGTTTCTAGCTTTTTTCCCCCCTCTCCTTTCCTCTGTGAGATCAATACAAATATTTTTCAAAAACACAGCCCAAACTCCTAAGAAGTTCATGGGTTATTAGAAACACAGACACTGAATGGCAAACTAGAGACTACATCTGGGGAAGAGAAAATAGAACGATGTGATACAAATGAAGGAAATGAAGTGGCAGGGTAAGGAGGAAAGGATTCTGAGGCAGTAAATTTAAGCAGGGCTTCAGTTTACTAGATGGTGAGAAAGAAGCAGGAGAAGTAGAGAATAAGGCACATTCCAGACAGAGGAAAAGCCCCAGGACAGACACCTGGAAGCACCAGGCATCAAGAAATATTAAGAACGGGTAGGTTTGGGAAGAGAGGCTATATTCCTACAAGCTGCCATAACAAATTACCACTAACTTGGTGCCTTAAAATAACATAAATTATTCTCTCACGGTTCTGGAGGCCAAAAGTTGGAAGTCAAGTTGTCAACAAGGTTCGTTCCTCAGGAGGCCCTAAGGGAAAATCTTTGTGCCTCTCTCCTAACTTCTGGTGGTTGCTGCAATCCTTGGGACCTTCAGGTCTAGAGATCCCTGAAGTTGCTACCATGACAATCCATTTGGGGGACCACAGAGGCTTAGCATGGAGACATGGCAGGGAGAACACAGAAGAGGGAGCAGATCTGAAAACTGAGGAGTGAAACAGTGGGATGGACGTTGGTATAAGGGGCTGAAGAGTCAACATGAAGTAGGTTTTCAGATTGAGCAATTGGGTGGATACTAATGACGCTAAAGGTAAGAAGGAATAATGAAAGAGATTCGTGAGAGAAGATAATTGGTTTAGTTTGGAGGTAGTGCCCAACCTGTTAGAAATGACCAAGAAAAGTCCTGATCCTGAGACAATGATAGCCAAAGTTTTGGATACGGATCCCCTTAGACAACAATTTCAGGAAGAGTAAGAAGACTCCCTGGGGCAGAAAACTTGTAATTACTAGCCTTAAAGAAATATGACAGGAACAGGACAAATGAAGGTGAGTGGTCAGAAAGGAAGGGGATCCGAAGAACAAGGCTACAGAGGCCAAAGGCACAAACATCTCTAAGAAAGGGGTGAGCACCAGCATGAAATAGAGCCAGGAAGTAAAGGAGGATAAAGAATTGAAAGAAGCCCTGGGATATAGCCAGCAGGCCCTTTGAGAAGGGCCACATTCAGGAGAATACAGTGTCAAAGCCAGAGCAAAGTGAATGTGGTGGGTACAGACAACTGTTCAAGAAATTTCACAGTAAAAAAGGGGAAAATAGAACAGTACCTTCATCTGGCGCTGACTTGCTGGGAATGGGCATTGTTTGTTAGGTATATTTTTAATTTAGGGTCAGAGCAAGAGGGGAAGAGCCATAAAAATGGGAGAGAGACTGAAAGCAAGGGACAAGGAAAGAGACCAATTTCTGGAAAAAGATCCCAAGAATGTAAAAGAGGATGAGTGGAAGGTTGAAGTAGCAGGTAATGGGTGACTAAAGATAAAACAGGCAGGTGAGTAAGGCTGAAGGGCCCTGGATATAATTATAACTGCCAACATTTATTCAGCACTAAAGCTCTCAACAACTCTGACAACTACCAAGTAGCAACTGTTATTTGCTGTCTACAGCTGGGGAATCTGAGGTGATGAGATTTGCTGAAGTTAGTACACTGTCCATAAGAGATGGGATCATGGAGAAGAGAGTTGAAGGCGTGAAATAAAAGGTGGAAAATGCTACATGCAAAGTATAAAATTGCTGTTGCTTCCTGAATGGGGAGACAAACCATGCCAAATATTATTAAATTCCATTTCCTGCTCCAGACTGTAGAGGTCAAGACATGGATAGCAAAGTTTCTATAATTAACTTGTATAACAGTGATCGCCACAACCTGTTTGGATGACCAGGGGAAACTGTTAAGTCTTTAAAATGGGTTAGATATGCCATAGCCCTTGCTCCAAGCGATCCTTGGGCTAGATTCAAGAATGGGAGAGAAGTTTCCCTAATGCCAGTGGCTTTAACCCATTTACATGTCATTTCTTAATAACTTGTAAAACTCACCATCTTCCTATCACATTACTCTTAATCTGAGGGAGGAAAATTGATTGCATCTAAATTTATTCTATTGGTTAAGAGATCCGGAGGCGACTGCTAATTTACATTTTTATCACTGCCTTTTAAACATGTTCTGTCTATTGTTTTAAGAAACTCATCTAGCTTCCTGGTTTTTAATCAATCTTTTTTTGTTTAATACCCATCATTTCTCATGGACTTCTGAAGCATCCTGCTTTGTGCCTGTGAGAAGTTTGGGGGTGAGATATATTTTCCCTTTCAGGTTTTATTCTCTGCAGCTAAAGGCATCAAGGAAGTTTTAACTTTGTATTTCTATGAGGCTTCTTTCAAGGGCTGACAACACAGCAGTTTGTATGGTTACAAGTTCAGAATTTTTGGTTCTTTCTAAAAACACAATTTCTAGATCAACAATTACCTGAAAAAAGAGTTCCAAAGGAAATATAAAGCAACAGTTCCTATATATGATTCAGGAAGCTTCTTTGCCTGGGCAGTTTCCTTCATGAATGCATAAAATCAACGAATTCTTATCATTCATCAAGAAAATTTAAACATACAAGTATGAAGTCTTTACCCTCAAGGAGTTTACAGATCCCACTTCCCACCCTCTTACTCCATCCCCCATCAACATACACAAACACTTCACTGGCTTTTACTGCAAGCACCTGGAACTCTGCATGCAAGCTTCATCTGGCCACAGGACCATAGCTGATGCTCTCAGGGAATTAATTCCCTGGGGAGCAGTCCTCAAGTCACTTGATCCAATGTGACAAATGAAATACAATGGAGAAATAACTCTGCGACATGCACTGCAGTTTCCCCAAGGTCCTCAACAGGATTGAGCCCCTCAAGTCACTTGATCACCAATGCACCTTTCCTCTCCTGTGTCACTTCCCCATCTCCCTACGAGAGCTTCCTAGAATCACTTACTAAATAAACTAACTTACACTCAAAGTTGTGGGACTGATGGGGAAACAACACATGCTCAAAAGAACTATCCCCAGGTTAGAGATGCCAGCAAATTACCAAATAAAGTTGCAAAATCTAATCCACCAGAAACTCTGTTCCTGACAATGCTAACAACTTTGTGGTTTCTTTTCCTCTTTCACATAACTGTGATTTCTCAGTTGTGCAAAAAGAAAAAAAAAGAAATTTTAGAGGAAAAATAGCCTTGGTTTTCATGTATAACATAAATGAAACCATCTCAGTCGGGGTTCAATCAAAGAAAGTCAGTACATGCCAATTATTTTAATAGAGAATAATTTATACAAGGACTAGTTAAAAATAGGCCAAATGACCAAAGAAAGGACATGAGACAATGCAGTAATTTGCAACAGAAAGAAGCCACTTCCAATTTCTCAAAAAGTTCAATGTAGACTTACTACTAGATGATATAGTCATTCTATTTCTAAGTGTATCTCTTTTTGCTTAAGAGAAATGAGAATTTCAATCTCAGAATTGAAAACATAGGTTGACACAAAAATGTGTACATTGATGCTCATAGCAGTATTAATAATAGCCCAAAAATGGAAGCAACCAACTGTTCATCAACTGATGAATGGATGTGTCAGGAGCCAAGAGTCAATCACAAATTAATTCTAACATTATTTCAGTAAGCTAATGAAACAGAACCTCATGGAAACTTGGTCCTCGCCACAGACTTACTTCCTCATGCCTAAGGACAAAACATTCTTTGCATAGCTGCCCTTCAACCGCCACACCCTTTATCTATAGTCAGCACCCTTTACGACTTTAGCCCATTATCTAAGTCCACATGACCCGTTCAGCCCCCACCCCTCCTAGGCATCTCCCCTTCTAGAAACCACATATAAGGAACACTGTAAGAATAAAATTTCGAGGCTTGATCAGAAACCCGTTTGACTTGCCTCCATTCTTTGCGTCCCTTGTCTGTCTCTCATTCTCTTAGGTGCGCCGCCTCAGTACCCCCGTTAGAAGACCCCGCTGGCCGGTGCATGGATGGATAAACAAAATGTGGTATATCCATACAATGGAATATTATTCAGCCATAAAATTGAATGCTACAACATGGATAAACCTTGGAGACATGCTAGGTGAAAAAAAGCCAGTCACAAAGGCCACATGTTATATAATTACGTTTATATAAATTTTACACAATAGGCAAATCTATAGAGGCAAAAAGTAGATCTGTGTTTGCCAGGGGCTGTGAGGAAAAGAAAAATGGGAGTGAATGCTAATGGGTACAATGTTTCTTTCTGGAATGATGAAAATGTTCTAGAATTCGTGATGATGGTTGCATAAGTCTATATTAAAAAAAACATACTAAACTGTACACTTAGTACACTTTAGTTTTGAATATACTAAAAAAAAACACTGAACTGTACACTTTTTAAAGGGGTAAATTTTACAGTATCCAAATTATATTTCAATTAAAAGGAAGGAAAGAAACAAAGAGGAGGAAGAGAGGAAAGAAAAGAAAGAAGTAAACAGAGAAAGGAGCCACTGTCTGACCTTGGGCAAGAAGAATTAAGGGGTGAACTACTTTTCCAGGACTCAGGAACCAGGACCCCCAGCAGAAACTGGGGCCAGGACAGAAGGGACAATTGGGTGGAAGCTGGAACCAGGGAGGAGACCCAGATATACATCCTGAAGCAGAGGAGACAGTAAGACAGAAGCCCTGGCTTCTCCCTTCCTACTACTCATCATTCTCTTACCACTGGCCAAACCTATCTGGAAAATAGTTAGCAAGGGAACTTGAGAAACACTTTACCAGGCTCAGGAGCCAGGGCCCCGAGCAGAAACTGGGGCCAGTGCAGAATTAGCCCTATAATACAAAGGGCAGGAAAGGGCAGGGAATGTGTATGATAACAAATAGGCAAATACCTTGCATAGGACCTCATTGCTTTAAACATGAAACTCTTCCCAGTTAAGATTATTAATACAACCTAGCCAACAGGATAAGTAGTAGTATTTGTGAAAACCTAACACAAGCTTTTAATGAATGCGCTTTTTTTTTTCTGAAATAATGAAGGAGGAAAGGAACAATTATTTCAGTAGTAGTTACATTAAAATGGAAAAGCAAGTGTTATCTTACACCTAAACAGTCATTCTCATCTGGCCTACATATATTACTGAACATCCTAGGGACACATAGTTCAAGTGACACTATCCTGGCCCTCAGGAGATCATTAAGGAACACTCAGTCTATGGAAAGAAAAGAAAAATATTAACCAGGCCTGGAAACTCAAGCATCATAACAGAATGGGAAGTATTTAATATGTAAATTTTAATAGTGCCTCCTTATAAAATATCTCAAAGAGCTTAAAACTGGAGTGGCAGCCTTTGGAAGGTTGCCAAAGAAACCTCCATTCTCACAGAGCTTCAATCTATCTAAACACATTACCTCAGGCACACTGCAGTCTTCTTAAACTATGTTCCCGCACACCTATTTCCACCATAATTGCTGCTCACTTTGGTATACTGCAAGGAATATCCACTAAAACACAGAACAGAACTTACAACTTGAATTTCTCAATGAGAACAACTACGAGCAGGGATTGGGGCAGTGTGGTGTGGTGGAGGGGAAGGGGAGGGAACAGAGTCAAACTGAGACTGTCCCAAGTTTCTATAAACCCTTTAGGGCATTTAAAATTCCCAAGCAGATATGGCTTTAACCAATTCTTGACATTCAGATGGCCAATTATTATTCTGAATCTGTGAGCTGTTGAACCTTGCTGTTAATTTCATCCCTAGAAATAATGTTGGAGGAGAACTGACTCTCAGAGGCACTATTATGAACTGAGGATAGATTCCTGCTGAGCATATGAAGGCCTTTAATCTAGGGTATATATCACAGTACCTTAAAGAAATTCTAAAACAGAATTATTAAAGATGTCTTTCTTTTAAAAAAGACAGGAGGTTCTTTTTTCTTTATATAAGCAAGTGAATTATAAAAAAAAGTAAATTTCCTTTTTTTGCTTAAGGCCAAAACAATGTCAAATAAAGTAAAGCAAAAGATAAACACATACCTCAAAAGCCGTACTTTCCTCATTTCCACCTTTCCTCCTGGAAAATTCTCAATATTAACACAGCTTGGGAGGATGGAGTGACCAGAATTGGGAAAGGGCAATGAATAGAATTTAGCAAAAAAAGCAAATGAAACTACTAACCCATTGCAAGCATATGCAAATGTTTCTAAGGATAAAATACTTCAAGGCAAATCCATACATAAAAAAGAACTAAGTCACCGTTAGAGTAAAGTCAGACTTTTCAATAGTTTACTGAAATATTCCAGTTATTTTGGGCTCTAGACATACATCAAAGTGCAGCACAAAGCACAAAGACTAAACTTTTTTGCTTCTCAATATGTATTTACAAAAAATAGAACCATGTCAAGCAGTTAACATAACAAATTTTATTCTTGGATCTTGATAGCCATAGACAGCCAAAGCAAGAGTGCATTTGAGTACAAGACTTTAAAATCGTTTTCCTTCCCAGAGCTCCAAAGGAAAAGTATCACCTGATGATGTATATACGTATATGAACTTTATAATATACTAGAGGCCCAGTGCACAAAATTCATGCACAGGGGGGGCAGGGGGGATCCCTTCAGCCCAGCCTGCACCCTCTCCAATACAGGACCATCCCTCTCACAATCCGGTACCGCTGACTCCTAACTGCTCACCTGCCTTCCTGCCTGCCTGATCGCCCCTAACTGCCTCTGCCTGCTGGCCTGGTAGCCCCAACTGCCCCCCCCCTCCGCTGGCCTGGTCGCCCCCAACTGCCCCACCTGCCAACCTGGTCGCCCCTAACTGCCCCCCCGCTAGCCTGATCGCCCCCAACTGCCCCCCTCTGCCAGCCTGGTCACCCCTAACTGCCCCCCCCACACTGGCCTGGTCGCCCCTTACTTCTCCCCTGCTGGCCTGATCATCCCCAACTAACCCCCCACCCCGCCAGCCTGGTCAACCCCAACTGACCCCTACGCCGGCCTGGTCGCCCCCAACTGCCCCCCTCTGCCAGCCTGGTGGCCCCTAACTGCCCCCCCTGCCGGCCTGGTGGCCCCCAACTGCCCCCCCTGTTGCCCTGGTAGCCCCCAACTATGCCCATCAGCCTGGTCACCCCCAACTGCCCCCCCTGCCAGCCTGGTCACCCCTCGCAGCCTGCTGTGCAGTCGTTTGGTTGTCCCTCACTAACCCCCCTGCCACTGCACGCAGCCTGCTGTTCAGTCATCCGTCTGGTTGTTTCGGTCATGACGGCCCCTGGTTTTTTATATATTAGGATAATAATTAGTAATAAAGATATTAAGCTATGTTAATGTTTTTCATCAATATCTTAAACAAAGCACTAATAAACAAAATTTTCCCCAGAAGTAACTTTAAATACTTTCTTTAATTTGCTTAATGAAGGTAAACTCCCAATCCCCAGTCTATTTGGTTTTTAAGTTCTTATTGAAATAACTAAATGAAATTTTAAATTCCTGAAGTTGTAGTATTCATTATCTCCTGATTACCTATACTTCCTACAGCCCAGCAGGGATGTTTTAAGCTAAAATAGTTAATAATTTCATTCCCATCAAAGAAAATATGAAAGCCAAAAGCAGAAAGAATGGTGCACTTTTCTAAGGCTATTTGCACTTGTTTACTATGAGAAGAGAAGCATGGGACTATCTTGGCAGATAAAGAATCATGAAGAGAAAATTGAGCATGTTGGCCGAAGTGTTTGTGAAATTATTAACATCAGAGATACCTGGTATTGCCCTAGACGGTTTGGCTCAGTGGACAGAGCATCAGCCTATGGACCAAATGGTCCTGGGTTTGATTCCAGTCAAGGGCACATACCTTGATTGTAGGTTCCTCCCCAGCTCAGGTCCTGGTCAGGGCTGGTGCAAGAGTCAACCAATCAATGTGTTTCTCTCACATCGATGTATCTGTCTTTCCCTCTCTCTTCCACTCTCTCTAAACATCTTACCTAATAATAGATAATAATACTCATTATTGATTTGAGTATGCAAATTAGAAGGCCAAAGATGGCGGCCACCCAGCTGCTCCAGGCGTGGAGTGGCCAGGTGGGACAGGACGCCTGCTATGAGAGGGAGGGCGGGGGGCGAAGGAATCTACAGGAGCAGAGTGCCACAGTGAACACAAGACTGCAGACTCCAGAGTCTGCAGCAAAGACAAGATGGCAGACTCTAGCCGGAGTCTGCAGCAAAGATGAAGATGGCAGTCTGCAGCAAAGAAGGCAGACTCCGGCTGGAGTCTGCAGCAAAGACGAAGACGGCAGACTCCAGCTGGAGTCTGCAGCAAAGCAGCAAAGACGAAGATGGCAGACTCCGGCCTGAGTCTGCAGCAAAGACGAAGAAGGCAGACTCTGGCCGGAGCGAAGGCCTGGGTCCCAGGTGCCAGAGGTGCTGGAAGCCAAGGGAAGGAAGGCCTATTGCACGAATCTCTTTGTGCAACGTGCCTCTGGTCCTATATAATAAAAGCCTAATATGCTAAGTGTCTGGTCGACCAATTGTTATGACATGCACTGACCACCAGGGGGCAGACGCTGCAACCAGTAGGTTAGCTTGCTGCTGGGGTCCGGCCGATTGGGACTGAGCAAGACGGGCCGGACACGCCCTGGAGCCCTCCCATGGCCCCTCCCTGGCTGGCCAACCTCCCACATCCCTCCCCGGCCCCAATCATGCACCAGTGGGGTCCCTTGGCCTGGCCTGCATTGTTTTGCAATCTGGGACCCCTGAAGGGATGTTGGAGAGCTGGTTTGGACCTGATCCCACAGGCCAGGCCAAGGGACCCCACTGGTGCACGAATTCATGAACCGGGCCTCTAGTCAATAATAATAATAATAAATGATACTCGGTATTCACATAAATGTACAATAGCAAATTGTTTTTCATAACCTAGTCGGTTAATGTGATAATAAAAATTGACTATAAAATTCTGTACCCAGGTTACCACTGATTCTAAAATAAAGACATGGACTATGTCTGTACATTACATCTGGGATTCTAAGATGTTATTGTCAGCACTTTTTATCTAGTGCCACACAATTTTGCAATTAATAACACAATGTCGTGGTAACTAATTGTTTGGTATACTGATCTCATCTATATATATAAAAAGCCAGCGACCATAACACCAGAATGACCGAATGACTGGTCGCTATGACGCCCACAGCGGCCAGCAAACCAGCCCGATCGTGGGGTGGAGCCAGCTGGCCAACCTCCTGCGGCCCTTCCCCCCAGCCAGCCCCGCCTCTGATCAGCCTCTCCTACCCTGATTGAGGGTAGGGTGTCTGGCCAACCCCCCCACGGCCCCTCCCCCTGGCCGGCCCGACAACAGGTTGGCCCCCCAACCCCTATCAGGAGCAGGGCCAGCTGGCCAACCACCTGTGGCCACTCCCCCTGGCTGGCCCACTCCCGATGGGCCCCCACCACCCTGAACAGCCTGCGGCCCCTCCCCCCAGTCAGCTCTGCCCCCGATCGCCCCCCCCCCATTTTGATCAGAGGCAGGGCCAGCCAGCCAACCACCCATGGCCCCTCCCCCAGGCTGCTGACCCCCAATTGGCTACCCCCCACCCCATTCAGGAGTGGGGCTGGCCATCCCACCACCCACAGCCCCTCCCCACAGCCAGCCCTTCCCCCAATCAGTCCCCCTACCCCAATCTGGGGCAGGGCCCACTGGCCAATTGCCCTCGGCCCCTCCCCCCAGCCATCTCCTCCTCCCAACAGGGCTGGACCCCACCCTGTGCACGAATTCGTGCACTGGGCCTCTAGTCTTGCTAATAAGATTAAATATTCCAAGAGAACTTCCCCTCCAACCCCACCACGTCCCACTGCCTGTGTGAGGCATCGGGCCGCAGCCCTGGGCTCTGGGGCAGCTGACTTGGCTGCACTGCTGGGCCGGCCTGGCCTGCAGGCAGCCCGCAGCCACCACCTGCAGCCAGGGCTTCCCGCCACCTTCCTGGTGACACTACAGCCAGGCAATGGCTGACCGCCAGGATGACCCCAACTTCTCAGGATGGTGGAGGGCTTCTTCCACTGCACACCAGCATCATGGAGGACAAGCTGGTGGAAGACCTCAAGACCCGGGAGAGCGAGGAGCAGAAGAAGTGGGTGTGCGGCATCCTGGGGATCATCAAACCCTGTAACCATGTGCTGAGCCTATCCTTCCCCATCTGGCGCCACGACAGCTCCTGGGAGATCATCGAGGACTACTAGGTCCAGCACCGCCAGCACCGCACGCCCTGCCAGGGAGGGAGGTATTCGTTCCAGCACTGATGTGAGTGGAGATAAAGTGAAAGCTTTGGCTTCTCTGAGGACATATAAGTGTGCAGTGGCTCATGTGCCATTTGGAGGTGCCAAAGCTGGTGTTATGATCAACCCCAAGAACTATACCGATAATGAGTTGGGAAAGATCACAAGGAGGTTTACCATGGAACTGGCAAAGAAGGGCTTTATTGGTCCGGGCATTGGTGTGCCTGTGCCAGACATGAGCACGGAGAGCGAGAGATGCCCTGGATTGCGGACATCTGTGCTAACACCATCGGGCACTCGGTTATTAATGCCCATGCCTGTGTCACTGGCAAGCCCATCAGTCCAGGGATGGATCTCTGCTACTGGCCAGGGAGTTTTCCATGGAATCAAAAACTTCATCAATGAAGCTTCTTACATGAGCATTTTAGGAATGACACCAGGGTTTGGAGAGAAAACATTTGTTGTTCAGGGATTTGGTAATGTGGGCCTTCACTCTATGAGATATTTGCATTGCTTTGGTGCTAAATGTGTTGGTGTTGGTGCATCTGATGGGAGTCTATGGAATTCAGATGGCATTGATCCAAAGGAACTGGAAGACTTCAAATTGCAGCATGGATCAATCCCAGATTTCCCCAAGGCAGAGCTTTATGAAGGGAGCACCTTAAGGGCAGACTGTGACATACTGATCCCTGCTGCCAGTGAGAAGCAGCTGACCAACTCCAGTGCACCCAGAATCAAAGCCAAGATCATCGCCAAAGGTGCCAATGGGCCAACAACTCCAGAAGCGGATAAGATTTTCCTAGAGAGGAACATCGCGGTTATTCCAGATCTCTACCTGAATGCTGGGGAGGTTAGAGTATCTTACTTTGAGTGGCTGAAGAATCTAAATCATGTCAGCTATGGCCGTTTGACCTTCATATATGAAAGGGACTCTGACTACCAATTGCTCATGTCAGTTCAGGAGAGTTTGGAAAGGAAATTTGGAAAGCATGGTAGAACTATTTCTGTTGTGCCCACATCAGAGTTCCAAGAGAGGCTATCGGGGGCATCTGAGAAAGACATCATGCACTCTGGCTTAGCCTACACCATGGAGTGCTGGGGCCAGGCAAATCATGCACACAGCCATGAAATATAACCTGGGATTGGACCTGAGAACAGCTGCCTACGTCAATGCCATTGAGAAAGTCTTCAAGGTGTACAATGAAGCCGGTTTGACTTTCACATAGATGGATTGCTGCTGACTTCTTTACTACTCTCTTTACCTCTTCATCCATAGACCAGCACAAGTTTACATGTAACCACAGATCTTTCTCTCATTGCTTATTAGACAATGGGAAACATTCTCATAGGTCAATCCAAATGAGCTCCTTAAGAAAAAAGAAATTAAAGTTAGGGAATCATGTGCAAAACAAAAAGTAGATGCCAGAGAGTCATTTGAGTGTATCAGCAAAAGAACTCAATTCTATAGATTACAAACAAAAATAAATGCTGTTTCTCTTTATGCATTTCGTTCTTTTAGAATAAAATAAGTACATGCTGCTGTAATAAAATTGCCTTTAATCACAAAAAAAGATTAAATATTCCTCTGTACTCCCCATTTCCTTATACAAGTAGCAGGTGCTCAAAAAATACTAACTGATAAGCATGTTTATCTAAATTGGAGGTTTCTAGCACATAAATACATTGGCTGACATCTAATTCTCTGTTTCATTGTGTTATTTTAATGGTGAAAAGTTGATATGTACATGTCAGGGAAAACTCACACCCCAAGAATGCATCCACATTCTTTTATTTATACTTCCCAGATATTTGAGCAAAACTTAAATTTTTGTCTTAATCTGGAAAAACAACCAACTTGTATAAATGAATAGTAAAACAGTGTAGGTGATAACTAATAGAAGGGCTTTTTCTTCCCCTTTTATTTCTTTTTTTATTTTTACTTTTGTGTACAATGTATGCTTAGAAATTAAGGCATTATTAAAGAGACTACCAGTAAAAGTTCCACCCAGATAAAGAAATAGAACCTGGCCACTCAGCAACCCTGTGTGCCCTACCCCCATCAAATCATCTGCTCTCTCCAGAGAAGTAACCTCTACCCTAATTTTGTCTTGCTTTTTGCTTTCTTTATAGTTTTGCCACCTGTATGTGTATCCCCAGACAGAATATTGTTTAGTTTGGCTACTTTGGGTCTTTATATAAACAAACACATACTGTATGCGTTCTTGCAGTCACGTGCTTCTTTTGCTCGATTTGGCCCATTCCCCATTCTACTTGTAACGTGGCAGCCAAAGCAGTCTTATTAATCTATGAGTCAAGGTGGAGCCCTACCTCTGCTCAAAATCCTGCTGTGGCTGCTCAACTCAGTAAAAGCAGGAATGTCAATGGAGCTCTCCGTGACCTGAGCACAAAGCTACCTCTCTAATCCCAATTTCACTCCCTGACAGCCACACTACCTCTTTTCCAGAAATGTGCCTACCTTGTGCCTTTGCATTAGCTATTTCCTCTGCCTATGCAGTTTCCCCCATTCCAACCACCATGACACACACATTACCACCTTCAAGTACTTTCTCTAATATCACATTCTCAATGAAGCCTATCTGATCTCCCTGTTGAAAATGACAAACACACTCTACCCTACTCTCATAAATGCCAGATTCCCTTTCATGCATTCCTTTTGTTTTCCCACAGCAGTCATCATTTTAACCTTCCATTAACTTAATATGCTTATTGTTCGTTTTCTATCTTCTTTCTCACTAGAATAATAAGCTCTATTAGGTACCCACCATGTAGAACAGTATCTGGCACACAGTAGGCACTCAATAAATATTTATTGAATGAATGAACATTATGCTTCTGAGATCATGTTGATGGCACGGAGCTATAGTTTGTCTCACATTTCCCTTGTACAAATATCACAACTCAACTATCTAATCTGTTATTGATGGACATTTGAGTCATTCCAGTTTTATTTTTTTGTTTTTGTTTGACTCTTATAAGCAGTGTTTAAGTGTAGAAAGTGTAAAACTGTGTACTTTTATATATATGAATCCTGGTACACATAATCACAGGAGACTCTCAAGGAGGGGAGACTTGAGAAGGGACTTGTAGGTCTCTTGAACGTATATAAATCTCAACTTCCCTAGTAGGTAGGGCCCAACTGTCTGCCAAAGTAGTTGTGCCAGTATGGACCCAGACTCACTTTCCTCCACATCATCCCCAATACTTGTCAGGTTGTTCATATTTGCCAACCCAATGAGTATATGCTATCTCATTGGTCTATCACTTTGTATTTCTCTTATTATTAATGAGATGAAGCATTTTCCCTTACATTTATTGGTCTTTCTTTCTTTGTGAAGTCCCTATTCAAGAAATTGAGTGTTTAGTAATTTTTCTACAATTTGCATTGGTTGTTTACTTTTTAAATTTCATTTTTCTTGCAATTTATTTTTATGGTATTAACAAAAGTATCAGTCTGTAATCAATTTGAAATTTTTAAAAAACTAGATTTTCATCACAGTTTGAGAAGCACTGATTTAAACTTTTTAATTTCTCAAAATTTCTGACCAGAACATAGCAGCACCCACTATTTGGGGAGAACCATATTTTATCTGCAAAGCCCTGGCCCATGACACAGCCCCTTCTTACCCAGCTCCATTCTGCTCCATTAGGGGTCTCAAGTGCATACATGTGATCACCCAAGCCTACTATCCAAGCTACATTTATCCCCATACACAATAAATTATACACAGCCACCCATTAAGACAAGATGTGCACACTGGAAGAATGGCCCACCTATGGAATGAAGGACCCAGAGTGCTTTGCACAGAGAATGGCAAGGTTCTATATTACCCATCCAGAGACAGGTAGGGGAAGAGGATCCAAACAGTTACAACCTTTGGGCAACCAAACTCCTTGCATCTTTTGCCTATCTGGGCTCCCTTATGCTCTCCTGTAGCTCTGTCCCTGTAATAACACCAAAGTATCTCAATTACTATGGTTTTATAAATCTTGATCTTACTAGGCAATTTCCTGAACTTTGTTCTTTGTCTTTAAAAATAATGTGATTTCTCTTGGTCCCTTGCATTGCTATGTAAGTAGCTTATCAAATTTCACAGAAGAAAAAATAAATCCTGTGTGGATTCTAAACAGAATTGCAATGAATCTAAATCAATTAGAGAATTGACACCTTTACAATATGGAACCTTCTGATCCATAAGCATGGCTTATCTCTCCATTTGGTTAGGTCCTCTTTAATATCCTTCAATAAAATTTTATAACTTTTTCCATAAAGCTCTTGCATCTCTTTTGTTAGATTTATTATTCATATCCTTGTGCTATAATAAGCATATTTTTATTCATTTTCTGAATGTTTGTTACTGGCATGTAGAAATGTAATTGATTTTTTGTATATTGATTTTATATTCAACTACCTTTCTAAACTGACTTATTAATTCTAATAAATTATCTGCTGATTTTTTGGTATTTACACAATCATAACATCTGTAAAGAGTGACAGTTTTCTTTCCTCCCATCCAGTCCTGATACATTTTATTTTTGTAATTCTTTATTGTTGAAAGTGTTACATATATCTTGATATGTCTTATTTATAGTTCTTCATGGGACTTGTCAGAATCTTCCATAGATTGTTGAATAAAAGTAGCTAGAGAGACATACTCTTGCTAATCTCAAATATAAGACTTAAAAGCTTCACCATTAAATATGACAGTTTATGGTTTTAGAAACCCTTGGCCAATTTAAGGACTTTCCTTTCTGGTGTCAGTTTGCTAAGGGTATTTTCTAATTTTATGATCAATTTCATCAAATACTATGTCTGCATCACTTGAGATGACATGGTTATTCTCTTTTAAAGTATTAATGTGGTAAATAACATTAACTTTCTAAAGTTAAAACAACCTAATACTCCTGGAACAAACATCACTTGCTCATGATTCTTTAGTGTGTGTGTGTGTGTGTGTGTGTGTGTGTGTGTGTGTGTGTGTGTGTGTATACATACACACACACACACACACACACACACACACAACTAGAGGCCCAGTGCACAAAATTCATGCACGGGGGGAGGGGGGAGACAGGGGCTCAGCCCAGCCTGCACCCTCTCCAGTCCGGGGATCGGGCCTAAATTAGCAGTCAGACATTCCTCTCACAATCCTGGACCGCTGGCTCCTAATCGCTCACCTGCCTGCTGGCCTAGTTGCCCCTCACTGCCCCCTCTGCCAGCCTAATCACCTCCAACCACCCCCCTGCCGGACTGGTTGCCCTCAACTGCACCCCCCCTGCTGGCCTGATTGCCCCTAACTGGCCCCTCCGCCAGCCTGGTTGCCTCTTACTGCCGCCCCTGCCGGCCTGGTCGTCCTTCACGGCCCCCTTGCCTGCCTGGTTGCCCCACACAGCCTGCTTGGTTCAGTCGTTTGGTCGTCCCTCGCTAACCACCTGCCAGCCTGGTCGTAGGCAGCCATCTTTGTGAGGGTGTGATGGTCAATTTGCATATTACCTCTTTATTATATAGGATGTCAGGTTTTAATATCAAGAATATGCTAATCAGAGAGAAACCAAGATGGCGGCATAGGTTAAACACCTAACCTACAGCCTGGCACAACAATTTCAAAAATACAACTAAAAGTCAAAACGGACATCATCCAGAACCACAGGAAAGCTGGCTGACTGAAATGCCCACAACTAGAAGGAAAGAGAAAACCACAAGGAAAATCAGAGGAGCCGTAAAAGCCTGAGGTATGGAGACACGGGCGGAGACATGAGCACGCGCGCGTGCGGGGAGGACGGAGCCGGAGAGGAAGGGGCGGCTGACGGCCTGACCGGCTTTCTCTAGCAGGAAGGAGATAAAAGCTCCAGATTGCGCTGAACCCCAGTTCCGGGCGAAACCCTGGGAAGCCAGACTCATGCTGGGGGAATCTGGGCTGTGGGGCGGAAACACAGAGGAGCGGCGAAAGACAGAACTCCGGAGGCGCGCACGTGAATGCGCGCAGAGGACGGACTGTTGCCTGTGCCGCTGAATTGCCCTAGCGGGAAGGAGACAAAAGCTCCGGACCGTGCTGAACCCCAGTTCCGACTGCACTGAACCCCAGTTCCAGGCGAGACCCTGGGAAGCCAGGCTGTAAGGCGGAATTGGGGGAATCTGGGCTGTAAGGCGGAAATGCAGAGAAGCGGCGAAAGGCAGAGCACCGGAGGCGCGCAAGGGAATGCGCGCAGAGGATGGTCTGTTGACTGTGCCGCTGAATTGCCCTGGTGGGAAGGAGACAAAAGTGCCAGACTGCGCTGAGCCCCTGTTCCGACTACACTGAAACCCAGTTCCAGGCGAGAATCTGGGAATCCAGATTCATTGGGGGAGAGACTAGACTGTTTGGCAGCGGGCGAAACTCCAGGGCGCTTTTCTCTCAGAGGTGTTTGCAGGGAGTACAGAGGGACACTGAGACACAGGAACCTCATAGGGCGGGGCTGACGGGAATCCAAGGTGGAGGCTCCACCCTGAAACTCCGCCCCATCCAAGCTGAGCACAGAGGCTTTTACAATTTTGCAAGTCTAGTTGAATAAGGCTGTCTCCCGGCATAGACACAGCTGAGCCTCACAGCCAATTGGACTGGAGGTCAAATCCTCCCAGTGTACCAACAGCAATCAAGGCTTAACAACACCAAGACTTTGCACTCAGCCCACAAAGGGGGGTATCAAGAGCGACCACCTAGGGAGATTGGGGAAGCTGAGCTATAGGGAGGCAGCCAAAAGGTGAAGACACCGAAGCAGGTCACGAATATAAGGGATGAAGGAAAGTAAACTAATGGACGACACAGTGTTCAGAACCACATTTATAAGGTTACTTAAGAATCTTCTGGAGGACCAAGATGGCGGCATAGGGCAGTCGCCTGATTGTTGCCTACCACAACAATTTTGAAACTACAATTGGAAAACAGAGCAGACACCATCCAGAACAATGGCTGGAGGAATTGCTGAGAAGGAATTGACCAATGGGAGTTGGGATCGGGAAGACGAGGCCCCGCTGGGTCCCGGATCCAGATGCGCTCGCCCGGCAACTGGTCGCCGCTGCAGACCCGAGTGCCGCCGCAACAACCTCGGACCAGCCTGCCGCCGCGCACCGGGCGCACCGGAGCTTTGCCGAGCCCGCCGCCCAGCGAGTTCCGTGGCAGCCACCCCGGAGCTTTGAGAAAATGGCCGAAGGAATTGCTGAGAGGGAACTGACCGACAGGAATTAGGATCAAGACGAGAAAGCCCCGATGGGTCTCGGGTCCGGGTGAGGCCGCGCCCCTGGGTCCGGGTGAGGCCACGTGCCCCTGGGTCTGGGTCAGGCCACGCGCCCCTGGGTCCAGGTGTAGCTGGATCCCGGATCCGGGTGAGGCCGTGCACCCCTGGATCCGAGTGAGGCTGGGTCCCGGGACCGGGTGAGGCCGTGCGCCCCTGGGTCCGGGAGAGGCCACGCGCCCCGGGGTCCAGGTGAGGCCATGCGCCCCTAGGTCCGGGTGAAGCTGGATCCCGGGTCCAGGTAAGGCCGTGCGCCCCTGGATCCGGGTGAGGCTGGGTCCCGGGTCCAGGTGAGGCCGTGCCCCTGGGTCCGGGTGAGGCTGGGTTCCGGGTCTGGGTGAGGCCGCGCGCCCCCAGGTCCGGGCGAGGCCGTGCGCCCCTGGGTCCGGGTGAAGCTGGATCCCGGGTCTGGGTGAGGCTGTGCGCCCCTGGATCCGGGTGAGGCTGGGTCCTAGGTCCGGGTGAGGCCGCGCCCCTGGGTCCGGGAGAGGCCACATGCCCCTGGGTCCAGGTGAGGCTGGATCCCAGGACCGGGTGAGGCCACGCGCCCCTGAGTCCGGGTGAAGACGCACCCCTGCGTCCGGGCGAGACCAAACCAGAGGGAGTCGGACCTGCATTACCACCATTTGTCCACCATCCAGAGCTGAAAAGTCTGTGCCGACATGTACACATAAGGAACTGGTGGACATTGAAATTGGGTCTCAAAAGAACTGTTGGTCCAGAAAGAAACTCACTACAGACTGATTCATTTGCCTGTCAGCATAACTATTATTGCTTGTCTCACATTCGGTTCTTATAAGTATATTTCTAGTAACACATGATCTCACTCATCTAGGGGAAATGATGAACAACATAGACTGATGAACAAGAACAAACCCAGAAACAAGGAGGCATCGATCGGACTGTCGGGCCTCAGAGGGAGGGTAGGGGAGGGTGGGGGTAGGGGGGAGAGATCAACCAAAGGACTTGTGTGCATGCATACGAGCCTAACCAATGGTTAAGGACAACAGGGGGGTGGGGGCATCCGTGGGGAGGGGTGTGGGATGGGAATGGGGAGATGAGGACAAATATGTGACACCTTAATCAATAAAGAAATTTAAAATAAAAAAAAAAGAATATGCTAATCACCCAACTGGTATGGCTCAGTGGTTGAGCATTGGACTTATGAACCAGGAGGTCATGATTCAATTCCCAGTCAGGGCATATGTCCCTGGGCATATGTTGTGGGCTCAATCCCTAGTAGGGAACGTACAGGAGGCAGCTGATCAATGATTCTCTCTCATCATTGATGTTTCTCTCCCTCTCTCTCTCTCTCTCTCTCCCCTCTCCTCCCTTCCTCTCTAAAAATCAATAAAAATATACATTTTTAAAAATAATGTGCTAATGGGAGTAAGTTTGGAATTATTTTTCTTGAATGTTTGTAGATTTTGCTGGTACTGGAGTTTTCTTTGTGGGAAAACTTTCTTTTTACTGTGGATTCAATTTCTTTACTGGTTTTGTTATTGCTTGAGTTTTCTATTTATGCTTGAGTCAGTTTTGGTAGATTACCTATATATATAAAAGGCGAATAGGCTAAGTGTGCATCGACTGGTAGCTATGACGCACACTGACCACCAGAGGGCAGATGCTCAATGCAGGAGCTGCCAAGCTGCAGTGACTTGGCAGCGGCAGTTCTCGAGTGATGCACCCCAAAACCAGAGAGAAGGGAGTTCGATTCCTTGCAGGGCCGCACGATTCCACCTTCAGCCATGGGTTATGTTGTTGCTGGGGTATTGTTGGCCCCAAATCTGGTTTACTGCACACTTGCGTTTGCATTCCACACCTTGTATTTTTCATAAGATTTTTTCCATTTCTTACCAATATTTGAAATTATAGCCTGAAGTTTATGATTATAGCCTTTTATTATAATATCCAGAACATTTTTGCTGTTTCCTTTTTCAATCCTGATAATAATTATTATTTCACTAGAGGCTCAGTGCACAAAATTCGTGCATGGGAAGGGGGGGTCCCTCAGCCGGGCCTGCACCCTCTCGCAATCCAGGACCACTCAGGGGATTTCTGACTGCCAGTTTAGGCAGGATCGGACCTAAACTGGCAGTCGGACATCCCTCTCACAATCTGGGACCGTTGACTCCTAAACACTTCCCTGCCTGCCTGCCTGCCTGATTGCCCCTAACCACTCTGCCTGCCTGCCTGATTGCCCCTAACCACTCTGCCTGCCTGATCGCCCCTAACTGCTCGCCTGCCTGCCTGATCGCCCCTAACCGCCTCTGCCTCGGTCCCTTCCGCCGTGGCTTCATCCGAAGGATATCTAGAATGAATTCTGGAAAGTTGTTTGGCTGTCCAGTCTAATTAGCATATTACGCTTTTATTATTATAATCAATCTCACTAGGGTTTTGTCAGTTATATTAATCTTTTCAAATACATTATTTAGCTTTGTAGATCCTCTTCATTAAAAACTTAATTCCATTGTATGCTCTTGCCTCCTTTGTCAAATATTAATTGAGCATAATGGCTTGGGTCAATTTCTGGGTTCTCTGTTCTGTTCCATTGGTCTATATGTCTGTTCTTGTGCCAGTACCAGGCAGTTTTGAGAACTGTGGCTTGGTAATATAGCTTGATGTCTGGTATTATGATCCCTCCAACTTCATTCTTCTTTCTCAGGATTGCTGCAGCTATTCGAGGTCTTTTTTTATTCCAGATGAATTTTTGGAGAGTTTGTTCTAGGTCTTTGAAATATGCCATTGGTATTTTAATGGGGATTGCATTGAATCTGTAGATTGCTTTGGGTAGTATGGACATTTTAATTATGTAAATTCTACCAATCCATGAACATGGTATGTTCTTCCATTTGTTTATGTCTTCCTCTATCTCTTTTTCCAATGTCCTGTACTTTTCTGAGTATAGGTCTTTTACCTCCTTATTTAAGTTTATTCCTAGGTATCTTAATTTTTTTGGTGCAATGGTAAATGGAATATTGTGTGTGTGTGTTTTTTTTGTTTCTCTTTCTGTGAGTTCATTATTGGTGTATAAAAAGGCCATGGATTTCTGGGTGTTAATTTTGTATCCTGCTACATGGCCAAATTCATTTATTAGGTCTAGTAGTTTTTTGATGGAGTCTTTGGGGTTTTCTATGTATAGTATCATGTCATCTGCGAATAGGGACAATTTTACTTCTTCTTTTCCAATTTGAAGGCCTTTTATTTCTTCTTCTTGTCTGATTGCTATGGCTAGCACTTCTAATACTATATTGAACAGGAGTGGTTAAAGTGGGCATCCCTGTCTTGTTCTTGTTCTTAGGGGAAATGAGTTTAGTTTTTTTCCCATTGAGTATGGCTGTAGATTTGTCATATAAGGCTTTTATTATGTTGAGGTATGATCCCTCTATTCCCACTTTGCTAAGAGTTTTTATCAGGAAAGGGTGTTGGATTTTGTCAAATGCTTTTTCTGCATCGATTGATATGATTATGTGATTTTTGTCTCTCAGTTTGTTTATGTGATTTATCACATTTATTGATTTGCGGATATTGTACCATCCTTGCATCCCCAGAATAAGAACAAAGTTGGAGGGATCATAAACCAGATATATTAAGCTATATTAGCAAGCCACGGTTCTCAAAACTGCCTGGTACTGGCACAAGAACAGACATATAGACCAATGGAACAGAACAGAGAACCCAGAAATCGACCCAAGCCATTATGCTCAATTAATATTTGACAAAGGAGGCAAGAGCATACAATGGAGTCAAAACAGTCTCTTCAATAAATGGTGCTGGGAAATTTGGTCAGATACATGCAAAAAAATGAAACTAGATCACCAACTTATACTATACACAAAAACAAACTCAAAATGGATAAAGGACTTGAATGTAAGACGGGAAACCATAAAAATCCTACAAGACTCCATAGGCAGCAAAATAGCAGACATATGTTGTAGCAATATCTTTACAGACACAGCTCCTAGGGCAATGGAGACTAAGGAGGAAATAAACAAATGGGACTACATCAAAATAAAAAGCTTCTGCACAGCAAAAAAAACCATCAACAAAACAACAAGAAAGCCCACTGCATGGGAGAACATATTTGCCAATGATATTTCACGTAAGGGTTTAATCTCCAAAATTTACAGAGAACTCATACAACTTAACAAAAGGAAGATAAACAATCCAATAAAAAAATGGGCAAAGGACCTAAATAGACACTTTTCAAAAAAGGACATACAGAAGGCCCAGAGACATATGAAAAAATGCTCAAAGTCACTAATCATCTGAGAGATGCAAATCAAAACAACAATGAGATACCATCTAACACCTGTCAGAATGGCTATCATCAACAAATCAACAAACAAGTGCTGGCAAGGATGTGGAGAAAAAGGAACCCTTGTGCATTGCTGGTGGGAATGCAGACTGGTGCAGCCACTGTGGAAGACAGTATGGAGTTTCCTCAAGTTAAAAATGGAACTCCCATTTAACCCAGTAATCCCACTTCTAGGACTATACCCCAAGAAAACAGAAATAGTAATTAGAAAGGATATATGCACCCCTATATTCATAGCAGCACAATTTACAATAGCTAAGATTTTGAAACAGCCTAAGTGCCCATCAGTAGATGAGTGGATGAGAAAACTGTGGTGCATCTACACAATGGAATACTATGCCGCTATAAAAAAGAAGGAACTTTTACCATTTGAAACAGTATGGATGGAACTGGAGAACATTATGCTAAGCAAAATAAGCCAGTCGGAGAAAGATAAATATCACATGATCTCACTCATATGTGGGATATAATGATCAACATAATCTGATGTACAAGAATAGATCCAGAGACAAATAGTAGGGGAGGGAGGGTTAGAGAGCAACCAAAGGACTTGTATGCATGCATATTAGCAATGGACACAGACATTGGGGCAGTGGGGGCTTGCCTGGGGTGGGAATGGTTGGGGGTGGGAGGATCAATTGGGGAAAAAGGAGACATATGTAAAACTTTAGACCAAAAAAAAAAAAACACAACTTAATTCCAACTATATTGATTTCTGCTTTTATGTTTATTACTTTCTTCTTATATTTTTGCATTTAACTAAGATAGAAGTTAATTGTATCAAATTTTACCTTTCCCTCTTTTTTATTACAGCATTTAATGTTATAAAATTACCTCTAAATTATGCTTTAGCTTTCTACCAGTTTTGACATTTAATGTTTTTTTTAAATCTTTATTGTTGAGAGTATTACTGATGTCCCTCTTTCTTTTCCCCCTTTGTCTCCCTTTACCCGGTTCCCACCCCACCCTAGGCCTTCACCACCCTATTGTTTGTGCCCATAGGTAATACATATATGCATATAAGATTTTTGTTTAATCTCTTACATCCCTCTGAGATTCATCAGTCTGTTCCATGCTTCCATGCTTCTGATTCTATTTTATTCACCAGTTTACTTTGTTCATTAGATAACTTGTTTATTTTTATTTTTAGATTCAATTGTTGATAGATATATATTCATTGCCTTTTGATTGTTCATATTTTTTAATCTTATTTTTCTTCTTCTTCCTCTTCTTAAAGAATACCCTTCAACATTTCATGTAATACTGGTTTTGAACTCTGTATCCAATAGTTTGCTTTCTTTCATTTCCTTAATTTGTGACATGTTTCTTTATCTCCATATTTGGCTGCTTCCCTGTGTTTGTTTCTATATATTATGTAGAGCTGCTATGTCTCCTGGAGTTGGTAGAGTGGCTTTGTATAGGAGGTGTCCTAGACTTAGCCTTTTTGCTACCTGTTTTCATATCCTGATTCTACATTTTGGAATTTGACACCTGACTCTGACTTTTTTATTGATTAAGTAACCTATCTGGCCTCCCAGCTTTGGCCAACAGACTCATAATTTTAGCATCATCAACTGCTTTGGGGGTAATAGAGAATCCATCTGCCTATGGATCTCCCATCAGCCAGCTTAGCTTTCTAAAAAAACTTTCTCTCCTTTGCCTGCCCACCCCAAACAACTGACTTTACCCCACCAACCAGAGACAGGGACTCCAATAATCTGTTAGCTAAATCTTACTACTCCAGATGAATTGCACATTCTCTGATTCTATATTCTATTAAGATACAAAATAGTCATCATCCTGCATATACTCACATTCCTTTAAAAAATACATAATGGGCCCTAGCCGGTTTGGATCAGTGAATAGAGCATCAACCTGTGGACTAAAGGGTCCCAGGTTCGATTAAGGGCACATACCTGGGTTGCAGGCTCGATCCCCGGGGGGAGGGGGGGCGCGGGGGGGCGAGCAAGAGGCAACCAATCAATGATTCTCTCTCATCATTGGTGTTTCTATCTCCCTCTTCCTTCCTCTCTAAAATTAATAAAAACTTATTTTAAAAAATACATAATGGTAATGATTTTTTCTTTAAAATGAGATAAAAATATGTTGGAAACATCACTGGTATTAATTAATTTCTGTGGATTATAACCATTCAGGTTGACTCAACTCAAGAAAACATTTGGAACAGAAGATCAAGGACATAATAGAAATAGGAAAACAACACATAATCTTTCTCTTCATATAAAGAGAGAGCTAGACAATTGCTTTTCTTCCAGTTAAGGACAAGTCTACATACCACAAAATAGAGTAAAAGGCTATGTGACCACGTATGTAAAACATATACAAACATAGAGAGAGAGAGAGAGAGAGAGAGAGAGAGAGAGAGAGAGAGAGAGAGAAAGGAAGGAAGGAAGGAAGGAAGGAAGGAAGGAAGGAAGGAAGGAAGGAAGGAAGGAAGGAAAGGGAAGGGCGGGCTACCAAGACCTCAAGACCTCATTCCCCTGTCCTCATTCACAAAATTTCACAAGTTGGATATCTGGAGAATTAAACCTAAAAATTAAAACTAAGCAGTAACAATTATATAGGGTAATGGGAGAAACTGTCATTTCAGATCATTTCTAGACAATGAGAGAGCAGAAAAAGTAACTAATGTCACAAAAATCACACAGAAGGTATAAAGAAATACTTGAACTCAGTAGGAACAATTCTAAAAAATAATCAGGACTTAATGCCAAGAGAAAATATAAAGAGTAATATAAATGCTCTATGTCCTTTATAAAGAAATGGTTTTCTGTCCTTTCTTTTAATGGCTTCTATTTCCTATTCACTTGAAATTACTCATTCAAAATCCTTCTCATATGGAGTTGTTAATAATGTTGTCCATCTATAAGCAAAATCTCCCATATACGAATATACATATTTGGGTTTTCCTCCTGGTCTTTGTTGGACAGATTATAGACAGATGACATAATACTGTATTGCTGAGATCTAACATGAAAGGGCTATCTTTGTCCATTGATATTTTTTCTTTTACTTAACTCTTTGAGGAAGACAGGAGAGCATACTGGAGCATGTTGAGTTTAAATTTGTTTGAAATGGTATGTAAAATACAGAAATGGAAAGTCTAAAATAGTAGTGTTAATTAGAAAACATATCGATGTAAAGATCTGGTCCTATGACCTATGAAGATACAAAGATAATGCCACTTATCACTCTGTTTTACCCTGTACTTTTAGTGCATTGTATTTAAAAAATACTGATCAAAGGCTTCTACATGTCCTTCATTTAGTATTAACTGCCTCAACCTTCTCCACAGAAAACCATAGGATACCTGTAATCTATATATATAAAAGCCTAAGCAACCGTTACAAGCAAACGACTGGAACTACCAGTCAACCAGTTGCTATGACACGCACTGACCACCAGGGGGCAGATGCTCAACGCAGGAGCTGCCTCCTGGTGGTCATTGCACTCACACAGCCAACCTCCTACAGCTGGCTGGTGGCATCAGCGTCTGGTGTCCATTTCTTCTTCTCCAGGCCCGGCAACCATTGCCTCCTCTTCCGACCCCACTGCAGCCTTTGGGCCCCAGGCTGGGATGGGGACCCGGGGGTAGGTGGCAGCAGACGTGGCCCATTTCCCAGGGGGCTGGCGGCCAACCTCCCACTCCTTGCTCCTCCCTCCAGCCAGCAGGCCCTGATCGGCCCAGCCCTAATCGGCCCTAATAGCCGGCCAGGCCTAGGGACTCCATCGGTGCATGAATTCGTGCACTGAGCCTATAGTATTACATATAATAGGCTGTGCAATATTTATTATGTAATACTACAGGCCTGATGCATGAAATTCGTGCAAGTGTAGGCCTTCCTTCCCCCAGCTACCTGCACCAGCTTCCCTCTGGCACCCAGGACCCGGGCTTCCCTCACAGCCCCAGCTTCGTCCAGAAGGTTGTCCAGTCTAATTAGCATATTATTCTTTTATTATTATAGATTATATACTCTAAAATTAATGTAAATTTCAAACAATAAAACCAAATGAAAAGATTGTCAAGGGGATTTCAGGAAGACAGAAAACAAAGTAAAGTAGGAGTAGCAACATTAATAGCAAAAAAGATAAAATATAAATTTAAGTGCTAAATAAAATACAGAGTAAAATTATGTGATAATAATAAATAGAGTTTTTAAATATGATTTAATATTCACAGACTAATGTGCACCAAACATACAGGAACTAAAAATATGAAGAAAAGATTTTTTTAATGCAAATTTGATTACACTCCAATTAAAGGAACTTCCACTCCCAACCAAGATGGAGTAACAGGAATCAAATTTACCCTGATACCAGAAACAAGTAAACAACAGTCAAAATATAGAAAAACAGTTTTAAAAATGCTAGACATTAGGCAATAGAAAACAATGATCCCTGAGAGTGAAAAACAAAGTAGATGAACCCTAAGATTATTTCATCTTCATACCTTAAGAAAGTTTCTAGGCCAGAGTAAATACATAGAGTTTTTTTCTTATTACTTAAATAATAATAAGTTACTTGACTTAGAACAAAAATAATTACAATGTAATATATTTCACATATGTAAAGGTAATATACACATACTCACACATGTATATATGTATTTTTTTAAAAAACCAAAAAAACAAAAGTAGTATAAAGGTCAGGAAGAAAAATATAGAATATGCTATTATAATATTTTAGTATATATAGAGAAATATACACTATATTATATACCCTAACACAACCGCTAAAAAAGAAAAACAACGATCTATGGCTGACAAACCAAAAAGGGAGATAAAATGGAATCATTAAAAAAGAAAGGCTCAATTATTCCAAAAGAAATAAGGAAAAAAGGAAAAAAAACAAATAGGACAAATAAAAAAAAAATATCAAGATGACAGATTTAAGTCCAACCATATCAGCAATCATATTAAATGTAAATGGTCTAAATACCCTAACTAAAAAGCAAAGATTGTCAGGTCTGATAGAAAAGTAAAGCATAACTATATTCTGTCTACTAAAAACACGTTTTATTTTATTTTATTTTTAAATATATTTTTATTGATTTCAGAGAGGAAGAGAGAGGGAGAGAGAGAGAGAAACGTCAATGATGAGAGAATCATTGATTGGCTGCCTCCTGCACACCTGACACTGGGGGTGGAGCCCGCAACCCCAGCATGTGCCCTGACCAGAAATCGAACCGTGGCCTTCTGGTTCATAGGTCAATGCTCAACTACTGAGCCATGCCAGCTGGGCTACAAAACACATTTTAAATACAAAGTCACATATAAGTTAAAAATAAAAGAATAGAAAAATATACACCATGCTAACACTAATCAAAAGAAAGCTAAAGTGATGATAATATTCAGACTATTATTATTAGATTTCAAAGTAAAGAATATCATAGCTACATAGGGATCAACTTATCAAGAGAACATAATAATCTTAAACTTTTATGCACCTAATAAACATAGCTTTGAAGTCCATAAAGAAACAATTCACATAACTGCAAGAAGAAATAGTCAAATACAAAGTTATAGTTAGGGATTTCAATGCCAATCCCTTTTTTTTAAAAAATATATTTTATTGATTTTTTACAGAGAGGAAGGGAGAGGGAGAGAGAGTCAGAAACATCGATGAGAGAGAAACAATCAATCAGCTACCTCCTGCACACCCCCTACTGGAGATGTGCCCGCAACCAAGGTACATACCCTTGACCGGAATTCAAACCTGGGACCCTTGAGTCCGCAGGCCGACACTCTATTCACTGAGCCAAAACAGTTAGGGCTCAATGCCAATCTCTTAATAATTGATAAACACATAAACACAAAGTCACTAAGGATACAGAAGACTTGATCAATATAAACAACCAACATGTCCTAATTAATTCTTTCCAACAACAACAGAATACACATTCTTTTCAAGTGCACATGGAACATTTACCAAGATAAACCCTATCGCCCTAGCCGGCTTGACTCAGTGGATAGAGCGTTGGCCTGGAGACCAAAGACAGACCATATCTTGGAGGCATAAAACAAATCTCAATGAATTTTAAAGACTTAAGTCATACAAAGTATACTCTCTGACCACAATGAAAAGGCATTAAAGGAAACATACACAAAAATTATGGAAGGTGTTAATTATAACATCAAGCTCTACATACTTACCCTGATATATGCTCTAAGTATAAGTTAGGAGTAAGTGCTATGCAATACCCTACAAGTACCTTTCCTCTCCCATTCATAAAGACCACTTGTGCCCTTATTACCCTGGCATTTGGAGCTTGCAACTGGGTTCACCTCAGGGTCTATGCCACTTAGAATGAAAAGAAGACACTTCTTTCACATTCCGGTTAGCTCTTCTCATAATTCAATCTTGTCTATAGAATATTTTACAAATGTCCCTCAAGTTTCTGAATATTAGTAACAGTATATACTAGTTTCCAGCACTGGCATACCTTTTTCTCTAATTTTATATTCCTTGGGTCATTTCAACTAGAATTTAGAAATAACATTTAAAAGCATATATCAGCAATCACTTTTTAAAATCTTTATTGTTGGGAGTATTACAATATGTCCCATTGACCCCTTCTAGCCCACACCCACCCCCCCCCCCCGCCCACCACCCCACCCCACCACCACCCAGGCCTTCACCACACTATTGTCTGTGTCCATCCATGGGTTATGTACATATGCATATAAATTTTTTTGTTAATCTCTTCCCACCCACCCACCCCAGCCTTCCCTCTGAGATTCGACAGTCTATTTCGTGCTTCTATGTCTCTGGATCTATTTTGTTCATCAGTTTATTTTGTTCAAATCACTTCTTTAAATCATAACCTACATGACTTTCCTAATACTTTGGATTGGTTGGGTTTTTTTCTCAAACTTTCTTTGGTTCATGAAACTGCAGATTTATTTTTTTCTCTATATAATTACCTTCAAACGTCTAATTAAAGTAAAAAGTCCTCCCCCTCCCTTTTTTTAAAATTTATTTTTATTGTGGTAAAATACACATAACATAAAATTTACCATAATAGCCATTAAAAGTAAAAATAAAGAACAATTCAGTGTCATTAAGCACGTTCACAGCATTAAGCAACCATCACCACTATCTAATTCCAGAACATTTTCAGCACCAAAAACCAAAACTTCATACCCATTAAGCAGTCACTCCCCATCACACCCTCACAGGCTCATTTTGACTATTTTTTCTTCACTTGTGGAATAATGATCTCAGTTCAAAAGTATAAGGCTAAAAGCATATCCCTTGTTCACTCAGCAAACAGGCACTGAGTTCCAAAATGACACCAGGCATTGAGAAATGCTGGGTCCCCTTGAATTCAAGGAGCTTATAGAACTAAAACTCTAAAAGTAGAGAAAGCGAGAGTCAGAGAGAGATATCATAATCACACCATCCAAGGCATTAAACTGCTGTTACCTTTTTTTGTGGGTACTTACGTCTTTTGTGTATTTGTGATTGTCTGATTTTTTATTTATTTTGTAAATATTTTTACAAAAGCTTTTACATAGTTGCACTCATACTACAGAAGTCACTTGGCATTATTTTTTTCATTTATATTGTGGCATAACTTTTAAATTTTCTCATCAGAGATATAAGGTAGCTCTCCCAAAAATTTTACCAGAAAATAATAGATAGACTTTAGAGGCATATACATTCTGTATTGCCTGTATCCTATCTAATAAAAGAGTAATATGCAGATTGACCATCACTCCAACACACAAGATGGCTGCCCCCATGTGGTCAAAGATCCTGTCCCCATGTGGACACAAGATGGACACCACAAGATGACCAGCAGGGGAGGGCAGTTGGGAGGGACCAGGCCTGCAAGGGAGGGCAGTTGGAGGCAATCAACCCTGCAGGGGAGGGCAGTTAGGGGTGACCAGGCCGGCAGAGGAGGAAAGTTGGGGGCAAACAGGCTGGCAGGGGAGTAGTTAGGCATCAACCAGGCTGGCAGTGGAGTGGTTAGGGGGTGATCAGGCTGTCAGGCAGAAGCGGTTAGGGGCAATCAGGAAGGCAGGCAGGCGAGCAGTTGGGAGCCAGCAGTTCTGGATTGTGAGAGGGATGTCCGACTGCCCAGTGGGATCGGGCCTAAACGGGAGGGGTCCCAGATTGGAGAGGGTGCAGGCTGGGCTGAGGGACACCCCCCTCTGTGCACGAATTTTGTGCACCGGGCCTCTAGTTAAAAATAAAACTTAAGGATTTTCAGAATTTTCAGAAACACAAAGTTAAAGAAAGACACCTGAGGGAAAAAAGGATGGAACTGATGACAGACCAAATAACTAAAGTCCTTGTTCAATCATAGCCATAAATGTGTGCAAGTGCGAGCGCACGCACACAGACACACACACACACACACACACACACACACACACACACACACACATCCTACTTCTTTATTAAAATGCATAACACAGCCAGAAGCAGGAGCACCAATAAATTCTTCTGTATAAGCAGAATTTTTAATGACTCCCTGAACACTAATAACCACTGCTCTCTTATGTGTACTTGACTCTGTTTAACCTTTTTCTGGTGCTTTTTAACTTCTCCAAGTCAGGTACTAATATGGAACTAATGTGGGGTTTATTTTCCCTATAGGAATAGCAAAAAGAGGAGTGCACATTATTGTAATCACACAAGTCCTTCTAGCAACGACAGGATTTTAGATCAAAGCCTATGCATTACAGCCCAGGAAAAGAATTTAATAACAATTGCAAGGGTAAGCAATCTTGTTTTTAAACATCAGCTAGTTCACTGAATACTAGTCATGGGGGTAAAAAATACTGTTGGCAGGCCAGAGACCCAGTAGGAGGGAAAATGGACATCCTTTCAGTTCTAAGTTGCCATTCACTTTAGTGGCAAGGATACCCATGCAATGGCCAATCGTCACAGCCTGATATTGATGAAGGATTGCTAGAAACATGAATTTCTTTTATCTCTGGAAGATGAATTTTTGAGGTGGTTCTCACTGCTGGAAATAATACAATTTAAATGAATGGGGTTGAAGCAATGTCAAATTTCTGTTCATATTAATCATGCACCTCAATATTCCAGGTTCCTATGAGCTGCTAACTTGAAATGTATTAAAACATATCCCAGATTCAGCATTTATGCCTGTTTCATCTTAATTTAAGAGTTTTGATGATGATGATGATGATGGTGATTTTTCTCTCACAGATACCTTAGAGATATTACAAACACTTCCTTGGTGGAAATAAACAAGATGCATCAAGATTATTTTCCTCCTTACTTTTAGCTGCTGGATACCTTTTTCAATTCTCTTAGTTTTCAAATACGGAGGTCACCTTACGTCCTGACACTATAGTAGTGTTCCACCTGCATTAATCTGTTTCCTGCTGAGCTTCTGCAGAAAAAGGAATTCATCTGACACCAGCAGGGAGAAGACAAGGGAAAAATTAATGTTGAGTGAATAAATAATTTAAACAAAGGAGGAAAGAAAGAACAAAGTAAATGACTATCTGTGGATGTGCATGTATGTATAAACTGGAGGACATGAGCAAAACTGGATAGAAAGAGAAACTAACATATATTACTTAAAAAAAAAAAAAAAAAGCCCTGGCTGATGTGGCTCAGTTGGTCATCCCTCATCCCACGCACTGAAAAGTTTGCCAGTTCGATTCCTGGGCAGGACACATGAGAAGGCAGCTAAATGATGTTTCTCTTTCCCTCCCCTTCTCCCTTCCTCTCTTTTTAAAAAAAGATCAATAAATTTTTTTTAAAAAAAAAAGGAAGAAATGGCCGAAACCGGTTTGGCTCAGTGGATAGAGCGTCGGCCTGCGGACTCAAGGGTCCCAGGTTCGATTCTGGTCAAGGGCATGTACCTTGGTTGCGGGCACATCCCCAGTAGGGGGTGTGCAAGAGGCAGCTGATCGATGTTTCTCTCTCATCGATGTTTCTAACTCTCTATCCCTCTCTCTTCCTCTCTGTAAAAAATCAATAAAATATATTTTTTTAAAAATATATTTTTTTTTTTAAAATGGTCTTCTGTAAAATGTAGCCACCCTAAGGTTTTTCCCTGAATCCAATTTAAAAACCATTTTGATATGAAAACCTAGTGCTTCACTTCTATAAGCTGAATAAGGATATGTCTACTGAGCCCTAAATATGTTCATCATACTTAGAAATGCAAAATGTTTGCACTCACAATTATTTTCAGGCACAAGATAATGGCAACATTAAAATACCCTCTTTTAAGACACATATCTACAGAAAGAAAAAGTTGAAACATGTTTCCTTGTGGTTTGTTAATTCTAGGATAACTAAAATGACTGGAATAAGCAGATATACATGGTAAATAAGCTTAAGTATTGCTAAAGCAATTTTGAAAATATAACCCTAACAAGATCATTTAACAACATAATATCCAAGAAAACTTGTAACTATAGAACTGATGATGATAAAATTAAAAAGATACATATATCTGGTTAATTAGCCAACATGAATTTAACTTACACATCTCATTTCCTTAAATTATATTTATGTAGCAAAAAATTACATAAAACCAACATATTTATTTTATGAGTAACTTCCCCCTCACCTCCAAATATAATAATTAGTAGCTATCAAAATTAGAGGATTTCTATGACCTTTCTTTCTCTCCTTCTCTAAAGTGAGGGACAGCAGAAAGTAAAAGCTCAAGATCCTAATTATGCAGAAACTAAAATATTTGGTAATCATTGAGTTAAGAAGTACAACTTGAATTAGGATGATGGTAGTACTTATTGGTATGATAGCCTCCACTTCTGAGAACTCATCTGTGTGAAAGGCACAGATTTTGGTGTGATTTTATTATCTGCAATATATAAATGAAGAAACTGAGATTTGGAGAGGTTAATGATTTTCATTTTTTTTGTTTTTTTTATTTCTTAAATAAATTTTTATTTATTTTTAGAGAAGAAGGGAGAGGGATAGATAGAAACATCAATGAGAGAGAAACATCATTGATTGGCTGCCTCCTGCACACCCCCTACTGGGGATTAAGCCTGTAACCCCGGGCATGTGACCTGACAGGGAATAAAACCTGTGACCTCTTGGTTCATGGGTTGACGCTCAACCGCTGAGCCACATTGGCCAGGCTGATTTTTATTTTTTAAGATCACAGAGAAGCTGGTAGCCACAATTTTAATGGAGACCAGTCTAACTGCAGAGATGATCCTCTTACCCACTACACCTACTTCCTCTCTAATACTGACACATCCTAAGCCAAGGTACAGAAATAAATAATCCCTATGCACAAGTGTTTTGATATTAATGTCAAACGTTACATTCTTCTATGCAACCTGGAGTCTGTTTCATCTAAATCTCAAGGGTCAACTTCTATTTTTTTAAAACCGTATTTCCAGTTTGACCTCTAATACTTCCAAGAATTAGAATTGTGACTTACATGTTATACCTGGAAAATAATCACTGATAGCATCATCTTCAAAAATGAAGAACAGTAACAAGAAATCTGAATAAGCCATTTTTTTAATTATTTTTTCTACCACTTAGCTATGTAAATTTTTCAAAACATCAAACGCTTTCAACTCCTGCTATGGCAATTCTGCATTCCTGGTCAGCTTTTACAAAGGGCAGGTAGGGTTTCCAGCTCCACACAATAATAATAGTAATAATAATACCTTGTGTTTCTATAGCACCTTTTCTTCAAGGCGCTCCAAGTTATTGGATTAAGTCTACCAGTTTCCCTTGTCAACACACCTCCAAATATATTACCTTTTACTACTGTGCATTATAAGGAGAGAGAAAGTATTTGAAGTGCAAATAGTATGCTAAAGAATCAACAAATGTAGATTATCCCTAATGCAAACACATTTAAAGAAAAATATATATTTTAACACATATTCAGGCCCATTATTAGAAAAATTCTTATTTCTTTTCACCTTTTACTGAATTATATTCCCATAAACTTAATGGTTACAGGTTAAGTTTTAACTATTTGAATGGTTAATGCATAAGGAGATAATCCATTTGGCACTGTACCTAATTTATTATGATATTAAATATTGAGAACTATTTCTGAATGTGGAAAAGCTCTTTTCTCTTTTAATTAAATGCCATCTTGAGAAAATATCCTACATAAAAGAGAAAACCCAAGATAGTTAAACTAAGAGATAGTTAAACCCAAGATAGCTACACATTTTGAGGCAACTAAGCAACTGTGTTTTTGCAGTTAGCCAAGATTGTAACCTGTAAACTAAATTTCTTCTACCACAAATATACCCATGTCATATTGAAATATCCAAACACTTTAATTTGCCTACACAATGCTGATCAAAATACAGTGACTAATTACTTATCATGAGAGTGAAACTTATCCAAAGACTCAACCAAGAATTTTTTTTCACTTCTTAGAAAATATTGTAATTATGTGGACAATACGATGCTGACTGATCCACATGGCTTCTTTCTTTCTTTCCAGAAATATCCACTCAAGTAAGGATCCAGACAGCCAGATGTGGAGTATTTACTTTTGTGATCTCATTGTTTATGACAGTCAAGTCAAACAGAAACTTTTCTCTGAATCAACCCCAGTTTCCCAGTCGCTTAGTATGAATACTCCTGTGGACATTTGTTGTAAATAGTTTGACCACATTTGTCACGTGTCTGGAACTAACTTCAGAGGCAAAATGGGATATGCAGCATATGGGCTTAGAATGCACAAAAAGTTCTCTCTCATGAGGGTAAAGATTAGAATTACATGATCACAGCAGAGGAAGTTGTTAACTCAACAATTCCAGACAGTGTGTGCTGCCAAGCAATGGAAGGTGAATTGGGGGAGATGAAATAGGCTAAGAAATTAAAACATGAGACCAGAATATCACAAATTAAAAATGATAATGCTGAAGTGAAAGTTAAAACAATGATTAGATACACTAAATGCATATAGTTTACATATGTCTACAAAAAGGGTAATGCCTGTTAAGACTCTATAATTAGAATTAACCACAGTATTGTATTTCTTCCTCATACAAAGAATTTCTAAGATAAAACAAACTGATTTCACAGATATTATACTATATGACATTTGCAAATAGTTATGCAGTGCCCTACCATATGCCTAGTAGTGTGCTAGAAGTATGTCTAAATAAATATTGAAAAGAAATAATGAATTTTAAACCACCTGTATATGGTTGTTGATTTTTAATTTGAAAGACTACTATACTGTAATAGAAGGCCAATTCTCCATTTCCAGATTTATTGAACATGACAAGATCATGTATTAGTAGCACAGATTATAATATTACCGTGAATTATAGTCTACTATTCAAAGTGAATGGTGATGATTGGTCTACATTCTCTTATCCAAGCTTCCTTGTGACAAATAGCATAAAATCTGCTTCATTAGATCCTGTTGCAAAGTACAAATATATGTACATGTATGAAATATGGAGAACTCAGCATGATTCCACAATATAGCTTTTATCTTTCTTTTGAAAGTGTTATCAAGGCTGGCCCAATCAAGAGGAACAAGA
Organism: Cnephaeus nilssonii; assembly: GCF_951640355.1. NCBI lineage: Eukaryota > Metazoa > Chordata > Mammalia > Chiroptera > Vespertilionidae > Cnephaeus > Cnephaeus nilssonii. The sequence goes on from NC_137091.1 coordinate 12,184,576, forward strand.
TTCCTGGCTGATTTTGCTCAGTGGTTAGAGTGTTGGCCTGAAGACCAAAGGATCTCAGATTTGCACACGTACCTCGGTTTCAGGTTCCCCAGCCATAGTAGGGGTGCAACCAGTCAATGTGCCTCTCTCATATCAATGTGTGTGTATGTGTGTGTGTGTGTGTGTGTGTGTGCGTGCGTGTGTCCACCCCTCTTTCTTCTTCCCTTATACTCTCTCTTGAAATCAATGGAAAAAATATCAGGTAAGTATTAAAAAAAAAGAGAGAGAGAGAGGAACAATAAATCTCAGAGGCATACCCAGTAAGGAGCGTATTATTCAGAGATGAAGTTTTTCTTCAAAACCTAGTACACCAAAGAAAACCCACAATTTTATTATCATCACTGTCTTAAAAGGCTCTCTATTCTCTACTGGTGATAAAATTATGACAGTTTTTCAGGATGACTTTTGGGGTAGGTTATGTTTCCAAAGATGGCCACAACACACCCTTTGCAATGAGTCCTCTGTCAAAAGGAAGAGTTTATTCCACTCTCCTGAAATCAGAATGGTCCTGTGACCTATTTGGATTACAGAACCAATCCAGATGTGGTAAAAGTGACACTGTACAACATCATAAACTGGGCCTTAAGAGATTTGCAGCTTTTGTCTGACCTCCAAAATGCCCCATGTGAAACCAGCTACCAAGCTATGAGAAAGTGGGAGCAATTCAACCCATCTTCAAAATATGATCTTCCTACCTTATTTATAGCTAGAGATGATTTTAAATAACTAGGGCCACTTCAAACTAGGGCCAATAGCAATAAGCTTTAATGCCAAAATAACTCTTCTAAAATAAAAAGCATATTAACTTCCTTAAATTTTTGAAAAGGCTATCCAAATAAAAAGGGCCCAAACATCTTTTTTACTTGTTTAGGTAGGAAAAATCCTCTGGATTTAAAAAAACCTGTGTTTGAATCCCATTTATGCCACATTATTTGAGTCTCTATTTTCTCACCTCTAAAATAAAAAATAAAAAAACAAATAAAAATTGTGAAAATTCAATAAGATAATATCTAGAAAAAGGCTTGTAAATGGTATAGTATTGTGCAAAAAAAAAAGTGAGAAATTCTTTTTCAATAGGCCATTCTATACATAGTAAGACTGTAATCCCACAGAAGTGGCTCTGGTTTGCTGTATCCAGCTTTCTGGAAGCATGAATTTGGGTTATGATTTTCCCGGAACTAGGGCACCAAGTTCAAGTATGAAAGACTCAGCAGGCACTGGCCTTTGTGTATTCATTCAATAAATACTGATTGGGCACTGATGATACAGCAGGCACTATTCCAGGTACAGGAATGCAGGGTGCACAAAACAAAATCTAGGCTCTCTTGGAACTTTCATATGCATTACTAGAGACATGTTATCATGCTAATAAGTGCTAAGAAAAGAATAAATCTAGGTAAGGAGACAGACAGTAACCAGGAGGGGAAGGGACAGTTTTAGGAATTTCTCTGATAAGGAGAAATTTATTTGGAGACCTGAATGAAGTAAGGGTGCAAACTGTGCACATATGTGTGGAAAGATATTTCAGGTGGTGAGAATAGCCAGTGCAAAATCTTTGGGCTGGTATCATGCTGTGTGTCCACAACCAGCAGGGAGGCTGAGATGGAGCAGCAAGAAGAGTGGTAGGAAATAAGAGCAGAGAGCCAGAGGGATACAGATCAAGTAAGGTCTGCTGGGCCATGGCAATAACTCTAGGTTTATTCCAAATGAGAAGAGACACCAAAAGTGGTCTACAATAGAGAAGAAACATAATCTGATCTATCTTTTTAAGAGATCATTCGGCTGGGTGTAGAATACATCATGGAAGGAAAGAAGGAGCCTAAATAGAAAGTGTTTGCAGCAGTCCTGGCAAGAGGTGATGCAACTACAACTCAGGTTGTAGTAGTCTGGGGGTAAGAAGAGGCTGCATCCTGGATCTATTTCCAACCAGCACCAGCGAATTTGCCAACAGATTGGGGGTATTGAGTGGGAAAAAGCAAGGAGTTAAGAAAGAGATGGATTATACTGTTGCCAAGAAAACAAAAGAAAAATTTTAAGGTTGGTTTTGCTGAAAGATAATCAAAAAATAGGTCATTTTTAGTATCAGGTTTTCAATGTCCGGACCCTCCCCCCAAAAAAGTTTAAATGGCAGTAAGCTCTTTAGAAATTATTTAACTGTCATATAAATATACTGATTTGAGGAAATATTATGAGATGCATAAAAGCAACTCAGATTCTATTTTCTTTAGTTAAAGCTTTATAACTAAGTACAGCTGCAGACTGCCCAGGCATAATTATAGCTCCACCTGGCAGGCAGGCCTCTTCATTTGAAGCATAGCATTACATTAATAACATGAAAGAATGTGTGAAATTGTATTTTTAAACAGCTGAAATGAAAGGAGACTTGTAGGAGGCAGGCTCTCTTGGCTCATCCACAACCCAGTGGGTTGAAATGTCACGTGAACATTGCCTGTCACACATCCCATCTTAGCATGAGTGAAGCTGGCCTTACCCTGAGGTGGTCAGGCAATACACTGGGTCTTCTTAATGTATGCTGTTATTTTCAGAGCATTCCATGGAAGGAAAAGGCACAACTGAGAGGAATCCTATTGCACTCACATTCTGTAAATGTCTTTGTTTTTTTGAGACTACCAGATTACCAAGAAGTAGTCAGGAAATCGAAGATGGCTGCCAACGGGAAGGCAGGCTGCAAGATAGGGTGAGAGTGAGAGAACAAAAGGAGAGTGTGTGGATGTACGGGGAATGTCTATTTGTGAGTGTGGGACAGCTATATTCTAAGGGACTGTTGGGGACTGACAGACTGGGCTCCCCTGACTGGGCAGCCTCCACTGCTGCTAAAATCTCTCCCGGAGCGACCGGCTCTGCCACAGAGATCACACCATCTTGAATGGGAGAGTGGCTGTGATCAAAAGCCTAGCCTTACCTTCCACCAGGAAGAATCAGATACCAGCTGGGACCCTACAACCACAACACCCAGGGACCAGCTGCAAACCCATGAACAAGCAGCACGAATACGCAGACTCAGACGAGCTCTGTACCTTCTCACGAAAAGGTCAGATTTCACCCAGAGAAAGGTGAGGTTTGCAATCCAGGCTGGAGGGAGAAACACGCGCAGCGGGATCTAGAGGTACAGAGGAAGTCTGCACCCCACAAAATCCACAGCCGTTAGGTCCAGCGTAGTCTGCGAATGTGGAAGTTGGTCCACAGGGCTGCTGGCATAAGGGAACTCTGGAAATCAACCCATAGCTGGGCTGGGCACAAAAAGGCAGCCTGAAGTTTTACCAGTATACCAGCTTTGCTGTGCCAGGGGAAAAAAGACATGCGCAGAGTCATGCACAGAGCTGGGGCGAAAAAGTCTCAAGTTCTCGAGCTTACTCTGGCTCTTTTTTCTCTTTAAATCCTTGCTTTTGATTACTAAGCCCAGTACATAGGATCACCCAATTAAAAACACTCTCAGAGCCTGGAGAGGAAAGTTGTTTTTGTGGAACCTGGGGACCAGAGTGGGGAGAAACGATCAGAAAACCAGCTCTGGGGAAGTCCATTCCCCCAAACCAGTATTAAGTGTGACAGGGAAAACAAAATCTAAATGCTGGGTAGAGAGGACTTATAGCCCTGGATGTCAATACAGAAACACTGCCACCCAGGGGTTGAATCACAAATTGACTCTTGTGTCAATACAACTAAAGACAGGCTGAGAAACAAATACGGCCTGCTTGAAAACAGGATTGTGGTTTACAACACAGAGGAGCGGTGAAACGCAAGGAACTTCAATACTGTCCTAACTACCTGACAGGAAACAGGCGTGCCAAACAAAACAGTAGAGGAAGTGAATGACCTTCACTACTGCACATTTTTATTTTTTCTCTTTTACTTAAGAAACTAAATTTTTTATTTTTTTCTCACTTGATTTTACCTTTTTAATTATATTATTTTTAATCCATATTATTACGTTTTTAAAGTTGGATTTTTATTTTCTCTTTATTTTATTTTGGGATTAATGTTCTACATTCTATTTTCATTTTTCCTTTAGCATCATTTTACTCTATCTCAACTTTACCTTTATGCCAACACTCTCTTCCTCACTTTTCCCCTTTTGTTGCCCTGTTTCTCTTACCCTATTCCTGCTTTAGATTTTCCCTATCCCTTCTTTTTATCCCATGAAAAATTCATCCTACTTATATATCTAATTTCCGATCCCCTGCTCCAAGTCCATACACACTTCTCTCTTCTCTTTCTTCACTATCCAATTTTCTTCTCTCTTCCCTTTTTTTTCTTGTTTGTTGTTGTTTTTTGTTTTGTTTTATGTTTTTTGTTTTATTTTGTTTGGTTTTGCCCTTCTTTCTCTCTGTATTATTGTTATTGTTTGTTTGTTGATTAGATTGTTTTTTTGTTTGTGCGATTGTTTCTCTTTTTTTTCTTTCAGAAGATGTTTTATTTTATTTTAAATTTTTTTAATTGTTTAAAATATTACATATATTAGTACATATATCTCCTTTTTTTTTTCCCCATTGACCTTCCCCCAGGCTCCCCTACCCCTTGTCGCATGCCCTCATCCCACCCCCACCCCCAGTGTCTTGTGTCCACTGGTGTGCTTATATGTCTCTCTCTTCTTTTTATTCTGTTTTTCCTCTCCTTGCTTGTTATTAGTTGTGGTTTGTAGTTTGCATTCATCTCTGGGTGTTAGTTATTTGCATTTTTTTGGATTAGTTCTTGTTCTATTGAGTTTTCTCCCCATATAAATAGTTTTTTTCCCCCTTCTTTTTTATTCTCCTTCTTTTCTCTCTTACTTTTTTTGCTTTCCTCGATGTCAGTTTTGCACTCTCTCTTTTTTTTATCCCCTAATTCTCTTTTCTCTGATGGTGACCATTATTTGGGGTTATTACTATTGTGAATACATTTGTGTTCAGTACCTTGTGCGTTGTGCCTTATTGTGTTGTATTTTGTGCCTTTAAGTCAACACAGGAGAGAGAGAACTACATAACCAGACACCCAGAGAGGAGAGATCATGGGGAGACAAAGAAACAGCCCACATACGAAAGAAAAGGAGGCATCACCAGAAAAGGAAGTAAACAAAATTGAGGCAAGCAATATGTCAGAGAAAGAATTCAGAGAAATGGTCATAAGGTCGCTGAAAAGGTTGGAAGACAAACTCAATAATATGTGTAAGAACCAAGAGGAAATGAAGAAGAACCAAGAAGAAATGAAAAATGCCATCACTGCAATAAAGAACTCAATAGAAAGCATCAACAATAGACTGGAAGAAGCAGAGGACCACATCAGTGAGCTAGAAGACAAGGTAGGAAAAAATACCCAAGCAGAGCAGCTTCTAGAAAAAATCTATAAAACAGGAGGAGAGCCTAAGGGAACTTTGGGACAACACGAAATAAAACAACATCCGCATAATAGGGGTGCCAGAAGGAGAGGAAACTGAGCAAGGAATAGAAAACCTGTTTGAAGAAATAATGACAGGGATATAGGGAAGAAAAAACTCCAAGAAGCTCACAGAGTCCCAAACAAAATGAACCCCAAAAGACCGACGCCAATTCACATAATTAAATTGGCAAACACCAATGACAAAGTAAGAATCTTAAAAGCGGCCAGACAGAGACAGAAAGTTACCTACAAAGGATCCCCCATCAGACTAGTGACTGATTTCTCAACAGAAACACATCAGACCAGAAGGGAATGGAATGAAATATACAAAGTCATGCAAACCAAGGGTCTGAATCCAAGAATACTATACCCAGCAAGGCTATCAATCAAAATTGAGGGTGAAATCAGGAGCTTCAGAGACAAAAAAGGAATAAGGGAGTTTATTACCACCAAACCAGCAATTTGAGAAATGCTAACGGGTCTAGTGTAAAAAGAAGAAATAGGAAGCGAAGAAGGCACACAGGCATAAAGAATAAAAATCGCGACAAACAAGTACCTATCAATAATAACTTTAAATGTAAATGGAATAAATGGCCCAATCAAAAGACATAGGGTAGCTGAGTGGATAAGAAAACATGACCCATATATCTGCTCTCTACAGGAAACCAACCTCAGAAAAAAGGACTCACACAGACTGATGGTGAAGAGATGGAAAAAGGTTTTTCAGGCAAATGGAAATGGAAAAAAAAAGCTGGGGTATCAATACTTATATCTGACAAATTAGATCTCAAAGTGAAGGACATAACGAGAGATAAGGAAGGAAACTTCATAATACTAAAGGTAGCAATCCAACAAGAAGATATAACTCTGGTAAACATATATATGCACTCAATACATGAGCACCCAAATAAATAACAAAACTTCTGGAGGATATCAAGGGAGAGATTGACAGCAATACAGTCATAGTAGGGGCCTTTAATACCCCACTAACACCACTGGACAAATCCTCTAAACAAAAAAACCAACAAAGAAATATCAATCCTAAATGACACACTAGATCAGATGGAATTAATTGACATCTTCAGAACATTTCACCCCAAAGCCACAGAATATACATTCTTCTCAAGTGCACATGGGTCATTTTCAAAGATAGACCATATATTGGGACACAGGCAAAGTCTCTTCAAATTTGAGAAGATAGAAATCATATCAAGCATCTCCTCAGATCACAGTGGCATAAAACTAGAAATCAACTACAATAAAAACAATTTTAAAAAATCAAATGCCTGGAGGCTAAATAGCATGCTATTAAACAATGACTGGGTTACTAAAGAGATCAAAGAAGAAATAAAAAGCATCATGGCAACAAACGACAATGAAAACACAACAATCCAAAATCTATGGGACAAAGTGAAAGCAGTCCTGAGAGGAAAGTTCATAGCTCTACAGGCCTACCTCAAAAATACAAGAAGCAATGGTAATAAATTATCTAACCATACAACTCAAAGAGTTAGAAAGAGAGCAACAAGAAAAGCCCAGTGTAAGCAGAAAGAAGGAAATAATAAAGATCAGAGTAGAGATAAATGACATAGAGACAAAAAAAAATACAAAAGATCAACAAAACCAAGAGCTGGTTCTTTGAAAGAATAAACAAAATTGATGAACCTCTAGCCAGGCTCACCAAGAAGCAAAGAGAGAGGAACCAAATAAACAAAATCAGAAATGAAAAAGGCGAAGTAACAACAAATCCCAAAGAAATACAAACGATTATGAAAAAAATACTATGAACAACTTTTGGTTCCTATAAGTGTATTCCTAGTATCACGTGAGCTCACTCATCTAGGGGAAGAGATGAACAACATAGACTGAAGAACAAGAACAGCATTGATCAGACTGTCGGACCTCGGAGGGAAGGTAGGGGAAGGTGGGGACAAGGGAGATAGATCAACCAAAGGACTTGTGTGCTTGCATATGAGCCTAACCAGTGATCACGGACAACAGGGGAGGGGGGCACGCGTGTGGGGGGGGGGTTGGGAAGGGAACAGGGGAAGGGGGTTGATGACAAATATGTGATACCTTAATTAATAAAGTAATTTAAAAAAACAACAACTTTATTATAACAAAATGGACAACCTAGGTCAAATGGACATAATCTTAGAAAAATACAAGCTCCCAAACTCAATCAAGAAGAATAAAAAAACCTGAATAGATGGATAACTACCGAAGAAATTGAAACAGCGATCAAAAATCTTCCAGCAAACAAAAGCCCTGGTCTGGACTGCTTTACAGGAGAGTTCTTCCAAGCATTCAAAGAATAACTAAAACCTATCCTCCTCAGACTATTCCAAAAAATTCAAGAGGAAGGCACACTTCCAAGCTCTTTCTATAAAGCCAGGATTACCCTAATCCCAAAATCAGATAAAGACACCACAAAAAAAAAGAGAACTATAGGCCAATATCCTTGATGAACAAAGATGCTAAAATCCTCAACAAAATTCTAGCAAATCAGATTCAGCAACACATTAGAAAGATCATACACCATGACCAAGTGGGATTTATTCTGGGGATGCAAGGATGGTACAATATCCGCAAATCAATAAATGTGATAAATCACATAAACAAACTGAGAGACAAAAATCACATAATCATATCAATTGATGCAGGAAAAAGCATTTGACAAAATCCAACACCCTTTCTTGATAAAAACTCTCAGCAAAGTGGGAATAGAGGGATTATACCTCAACATAATAGAAGCCCTATATGACAAACCTACAGCCAACATCATACTCAATGGGAAAAAACTAAACTAATTTTCCCTAAGAACAGGAACAAGACAAGGATGCCCACTTTCACCACGCCTGTTCGACATAGTACTAGAAGTATTAGCCATAGCAATCAGACAAGAAGAAGAAATAAAAGGCATCCAAATTGGAAAAGAAGAAGTAAAACTGTTCTTATTCGCAGATGACATGATACTATACATAGAAAACCCCAAAGACTCCATCAAAAAACTACTAGACCTAATAAATGAATTTGGCAATGTAGCAGGATACAAGATTAACACCCAAAAATCCATGGCCTTTTTATACACCAATAATGAATTCACAGAAAGAGAAACAAAAAACAAAAAATCCCATTTATCATTGCACCAAAAAAATTAAGATACCTAGGAATAAACTTAACTAAGGAAGTAAAAGACCTGTACTCGGAAAAGTATAGGACATTGAAAAAAGAGATAGAGGAAGACATAAACAAATGGAAGAACATACCATGTTCATGGATTGGTAGAATTTACATCATTAAAATGTCCATACTACCTAAAGCAATCTATAGATTCAATACAACACCTATTAAAATACCAATGGCATATTTCAAAGACCTAGAACAAACTCTCCAAAAATTCATCTGGAATAAAAAAAAGACCCCGAATAGCTTCAGCAATCCTGAGAAAGAAGAATGAAATTGGAGGGATCAAAATATCAGACATCAAGCTATATTACCAAGCCACAGTTCTCAAAACTGCCTGGTATTGGCACAAGAACAGACATGTAGACCAATGGAACACAATAGAGAACCCAGAAATTGACCCAAGCCATTATGCTCAATTAATATTTGACAAAGGAGGCAAGAGCATACAATGGAGTCAAAACAGTCTTTTCAATAAATGGTGCTGGGAAATTTGGTCATATACATGAAAAAAAAATGAAACTAGATCACCGACGTACACCATGCACAAAAACAAACTCAAAATGGCTAGAGGACGTGAATGTAAGATGGGAAACCATCAAAATCCTACAAGACTCCCTAGGCAGCAAAATAGCAGACATATGTTGTAGCAATATCTTTACAGACACAGATCCTAGCTAGGGCAAGAGAGACTAGCAGAAAATAAACAAATGGGACTACATCAAAATAAAAAGCTTCTGCACAGCAAAAGAAACCATCAAATACAATAAGAAAGCCCACTGCATGGGAGAACATTTTCCAACGTTATCTCCAATAAGCGTTGAATACCCAACATTTACAGAGAACTCGAACAACTTAACAAAAGGAAGATAAACAATCCAATCAAAAAATGGGCAAAGGACCTAAATAGCCACTTTTCAAAAGAGGACATTCAGAAAGCCAAGAGACATATGAAAACATGCTCAAAGTCACTAATCATCCGAGAGATGCAAATAAAAACAACAATGAGGTACCACCTCACACCTGTCAGAATGGCTATCATAAACAAATCAACAAATGACAAGTGCTGGCGAGAATTCGGAGAAAAATAAACCCTCCTTCACTGCTGGTGGAAAACAGTATGGCGTTTCCTCAAAAATTTAAAAATGGAACTGCCATTTGACCCAGTAATACCACTTCTAGGAATATATCTCAAGAAAACAGAAACAGCAATCAGAAAGGATATATGCACCCCTATGTTCATAGCAGCACAATTTACAATAGCTAAGATTTGGAAACAGCCTAAATGCCCATCAGCAGATGAGTGGATTAGAAAACTATGGTACATCTACACAATGGAATACTACTGCTATAAAAAAGAAGGAACAGCCCTGGCCGGTTTGGCTCAGTGGATAGAGCGTTGGCCTGCGGACTGGAGGGTCCCGGGTTCGATTCCAGTCAAGGGCATGTACCTTGGTTGCAGGCACATCCCCGGTAGGGGGTGTGCAGGAGGCAGCTGATTGATGTTTCTCTCTCATCAATGTTTCTGGCTCTCTATCCCTCCCCCTTCCTCTCTGTAAAAAAACAATAAAATATACTTTAAAAAAAAAAAGAGAGAAGGAGCAGTATGGATGGAACTGGAGAGCATTATGCTAAGTGAAATAAGCCAGTCAGTGAAAGAAAAATACCACATGATCTCACTCATTTATGGAAAATAAAGAACATTATAACCTGATGAACAAAAAGATAGATACAGAGGCAGAGAAGCATCAAACAGACTGTCAAATTATAGCGGGAAGGCTGGGGAGGGTTGGAGGGGAGGTAAGAGATCAACCGAAGGTCTTGTATACATGCATATAAGCATAATCAATGGACGCAAGATACTGGGGGTGGGGGGGGGTGTGAAGGCATGTGCTGGGGGATAAGGGAGGCCGGGGGAAGGTCAATGGGGAAAAAAAGGAGACACATGTACTACTATTTGTAATACTTTAAACAATTTAAAAAATGTAGTCAATAATAATTATATTGACCACTGACTGATAATTTCTCATTTATTTATTCACTCAACTTTTTGCATTTCACAACACTATTAAATTACTGCATATACTAACTAGTGCCACAACTCCAAAAATATGACATTTTCTACTCCTCCTAGAGCTACCAACAAAATCCAAAATCTTTTACAAAAGCAAAAATCTATGTTTGTACTCTATGGGGTCTAATCCTCAATAAAGAGAAGAAAATGTAATTTTATATTGTTTTAAATTATCCATCTTACAGATGAGAACAGATTTTCTATCTGGACCCTAATGTTATACACTAAATCATAATCCTTCAAGATAAGTAAACTAAAATATGTTTTTATAAATAAACTGACAAACCACTACTACAATAGCATTCTTTTTTTAACACAACTCTATTAAAAACCTACAGATAAATAAATAAAAATAAGTAATGTTAATAACAATTTAAGAATTGATTTAATAACTCTATAGAATTCTTTTCAAATGCTCATAAAACATTTTTTAATTGGTAATAGCAATGGTAAGCCATAAAGAAAGTCACACAGATATATTCTCTGGTTATAGGGAAAATAAAATAGAGAAATGAACAACAAAAACCAAGCCAAAAACTAGCGACTTAGAAATTTCAAAACACTTTTCTGAATAACTCAACATCTAAGAATGAAATTATAGAGTATTTGGAAATTAATGATAGTTCCCACTAATAAGTACCAGAACTCCTTGGGGAAATGACAGATTCTGGATCGAGGGTAGGAGTTGTACAGATAAACCTGGGACATCTTGTTGTACCAGAAAACAAACAAAAAACTATGAAAGAGTACAAGGGTCACATGAAACGGGCCTAGCAATCCATGCAAATGGATTCCCACTGTCCTAAGATGGGACAATGTGAACACTGAAAAAAATAATGACTATAGTGGATTAAACACATCAAACATTAAAATCTATACACTTGTAATAATACCTTAAAAGTGGTCACTTCTGGAAGTTTCTAGAGCACCAAACCATTCTAAAAAAATGGTAAATAAAATATTCAAGAATTTATCATGCTCTTCTCTATGAAATATATTTCAGAGTAAACATTTAGTTAATATAAAGAAATAACAGAATTTGAAATGCCATTTTGCAACCCCTAATGAAATGATGTATCTGGGCAAGGATCAAGGATGGCTGCTAAAGCCATTAGATAAGACTGATGAGGAACCTTATAATGAATGGATCAAGCTGGAAACAATCTGAACCACCAATCAATCTTAATATCAGGAGGAGAAAGAATCAGACATTATGAGCCCCTTGATATGATGTAATAGGAAGTGCATAGCACCACCTATGAAAGATTCTTGCCAAAGGTATTAAACTCAAACCTGAATTTGATCAAGCTATTAGTTGTAACCAACAATTTACAGGAAATACAGGGACAGATGAACATTTTAAACAACAGCATGAAGATACACTCAGTCAAATTTTACAAAACAAATGTCCATTTCATTATAAAAAATAAAGAACAAAAAGGATGAAGGTCTGATATAAACTGAAAGAGACATATCAATGAAATTACAAATGTGGTCCTTATCTAACTGCTGATTCAAACAAACCAAGTGCAAAAAGATGTTCATGAGATAAGTGGGGGGAATTTAAACACTGACTGGCAATTAAATGAGACAAGGAATTTTTGTTATTTTTTTCATTTGGATATAATGATGTTTATTTAAGAAACCAAATCTGTTAGAAATGTAAATAAAAGTATTTACAGATAAAATAATTTGTCTAGCTTTGCTTTTAAGTAAGTCAGATGGTTGAAGAAATATGTGTTAGATAAACAACACTGGCTATATTTGTGAAAACTGGTGGTATAAAACTAGGGCTTCATTATTCAGGTGTCTACTTTTATAATGATTACAAACTTTTATAATAAAAAGTTTTTTAAAGAAATTAATGACAATAACAATATCATACATCAAAATGTATGAGATGTATACAGATGGCAAATAAGCATATGAAATGATGCACCACATCATATGTCCTTAGAGAAATGCAAATTAAAACAATGCAAATACTACTATGTACCTATTAGAATGGCCAAAATCCAGAACACTGACAACAGCAAATGCTGGTGAGAATGTGAAGCAAGAGGAACTCTCAAACTTTGCTGGTGGGAATACAAAATGGTGCAGCCATTTTAGAAGACAGTGGCATTTTCTCACAAAATTAAATATACTCTTATCATACAATCTAGCAATTACATTCCTTGATATTTACCCAAAGAAGTTGAAAATTTATATCCTCATAAAAACTTGTACATGGATGTTTACAGCAGCTTTATTCATAATTGTCAAACTTGGTAGTAATCAAGATGTCCTTCAGTAAGTGAATGAATAAATAAACTGTGGGACACATAGACAATTTCAGCACTTTTTAAAAATATAGCTATTAAACCATGAAAAGATATGGAGGAACCTTAAATGCATACTTCTAAGTGAAAGAAGCCAATCTGAAAAGGCTACATACTATATGATTCCAATCCTATATAACAAAAACCTAATATGCTAAGTGTCCGGTCGACCGGTCAGCCGTTCAACCAATCAAAGCATAATATGCTAATGATATGCTAAGATCGATCAACCACTCGCTATGACGTGCACTGACCACCAGGGGGCAGACGCTCTGACCAGTAGGTTAGCTTGCTGCTGGGGTCGGTCCGGCCTATCAGGACTGAGCAAGACAGGCTGGACATGCCCTGGAACCCTCCTGGGGTCCCTTCCTGGCTGGCCAACCTCCTGCGTCCCTCCCCAGCCCCAATCGTGCACCAGTGGGGTCCCTCGGCCTGGCCTGCACCCTCTCACAATCTGGGACCTTTCGAGGGATGTCAGAGAGCCGGTTTCAGCCTGATCCTGCAGGCCAAGCCGAGGGATCCCACTGGTGCATGAGTTCGTGCACCGGGCCTCTAGTTATATATAACATTCTAGAAAAGGCAAACATCTGCAGACAAAAAAAATCAATGGTTTCCAGGGATGAGGAGTGAGGAGAGAGATGAATAGGTAAAGCACCAAGGAGTTTTAAGGCAGTGAAAATATTTTGTATGATATTATGATAGATATATATCATTATACTTTTGTCCAAACTCATAGAATGTACAACAAAGTAAAATATTGTAAACTATGGACTTTGGGTGATTATGATTATGTGTTGCTATGTAGTTTCATCCTTGGTTTAAAAAAAAGTATCATTCTGGTGAGAGATGTTGGAAATGGGGAAGGCAATGCATGTGTGGGGGCAGGTGATATATGGGAAATCTTTGTACCTTCTTCTCAATTTTGTTATAGGCATAAACACAAAAAAAAAGTCTTTAAAAATTTTACACTAATGTCAAAGAAATTTATGTATTGTTCACAATGAAAATAAAAATAATTTTAATTCATGGGAAATTGTTACATTGTGAATATCTATACAAAGAAATACAACCCAATAATTAAGAACTTAAGAAATGTCTATTTATGCCAAAACCGGTTTGGCTCAGTGGATAGAGCGTCGGCCTGCAGACTGAAAGGTCCCAGGATCGATTCCGGTCAAGGGCATGTACCTTGGTTGCGGGCACATCCCCAGTAGTGGGTGTGCAGGAGGCAGCTAATCGATGTTTCTCTCTCATCGATGTTTCTAACTCTCTTCCTCTCTGTAAAAAATCAATAAAATATATATTTTTTTAAAAAAAGAAAAAAAAGAAATGTCTATTTATATTAACAAAGAACAATATTCAGAGTGCATTAAGAGAATAACTTAAGTTGCATAATTGCATGTACACTATAATAGTCAACTTCTCAGAGTGTGAGCTGAGCCTAGTGATTCACTTCTAATGAATAGAATATGGCAAAAAGTGATGGGATAGCACTTCTGAGATTAGATAATAAAGAGACAGTGGCTTCCTATTGCTTACTGTAATGGAAGTCAGCTGCCATGTTGTGAGCTACCTTATGGAAAGGCCCATGTGGCAAAGAACTGAGGTAGGTCTTACTTTAGTCCAACAGCCTCCTCACAAATCACTGAATCCTGCCAACAACCAATTGGGAGAGCTTGGAAGCATACCATTCCCTATTTGAGCCTTTCCATAAGACCACAGCCCCCGCCAATACATTTAATGCAGCCTCATGAGAAACCTCAAAGCAAAGGATCCAGCTAATAAACCATATCCAGATTCCTAACCCATGGAAACTACGAGATAATAACTGCTGTTTAAGCTGCTACATTTTGCAGGAATTTTTTCCACAGAAATAGATAACTAACATGCTCCCATTTTTATCAAAAAGAGTTCAACTATGTTACGTATGTACATGTGAAAAGAGAGTTGGGAACTTTTTTCATACAGGGATAGATGTATGAAAAAAACATCCAACTGCTAATAGAGGCTTTTTCCTGAAGCATGAAATTAGGAAAGAGGGAAAATTATACTTTTTATCTTCATACTGTTTAAATTTATTACAACAAACCCATATGGCTTTCATAGTCCAAATATGTATTTTCTTTAAGTTTTTCTCTGCATTCTTTCGTGTATCGTCTTCTTGACTTGTCAGTAATAGTGAGGTACTAATTTCAGTTGTTTAGCTAAATGTGGTGATGGATTTTCACCAATCCACTTAATTGCATATTTTCTGGCAATAAATATTATATTATTTCAAAGACAGAGACCCCACCAAAGAAATGGAGAAAAACTAATCGACCTTTATAGGACCTTAACCTCTGGTTTTGTCAGATTAAAGAATAAATTTTTGTAAAAAGAAGGTTGCAAGGTTCTTTACCACCAACTCCAGTAACCCAAACCTTAAATGATCAGGGTGACTTTTTTTATATTCTGAACAATTTCACTCTTCCCATCTCAGAAAATGGCATCACCGTAGCCAAGAAACCCTAATTCATATATCATTCCTTTCTTTCCTTCACCAACCACATATACTCATTAGCAAGTCCAATCAACAGTATATATTTTGAATTGGGCCATTTTTCTTTACTTCTATTGCCACTGCCTCAATCCAAGCCACTGCCATTGCTTTCCTAGACCACTGCGATCATTCCCTTACTGGTCTCCCTGCCCTCACATTTGCTCTCCTATAAATCATACAGGCCAGTATAATCTTTTTACTTTTTTACTTTTTAGTTTGAAATCATTTCAGACTTACAAAAAAGTTGTAAGAATAACAAGAATAGCCCCAGCTGGAAAAAAAACCAAGATGGCAGCCTAGGTAAGCACCTAAACTGCTGCCTTGCACAACAATTTCCAAACAACAACTAAAAGACAGAACGGACATCATCCAGAACCACAGGAAAGCTGGCTAAGTGGAAATTCTACAACTAGAAGGAAAGAGAAAAGCTCACGGATAAGAGGAGCTTCAAAGCGCTAAGGTACGGAGACGCACGCGCAGAGAGGAAGGTCGGCCGAGTGCCTGGCTGGCAGGAGGGGAAAGGAAGCCCCTGACTGCACTGAACCCCAGTTCCAACTGCACTGAACCCCAGCTCTGGCAGAAACCTCGTGGACCCAGGCTCATACGGGTGGAGTCTGGACTGTAGAGAAAGGCACACGGAGACTCAGAGACTCAAGGGAGCCACAGCAGGCAGGGGTCTGAAGGCGCGCGCACGCGTGAGTGCGCGCAGAGAAGTCTGACTGTGGAGGTTGCCGCAGGCTTTCCATAGCAGAAGGAGTCGGAAGCTCCTGACTGCACTGAATCCCAGTTCCGACTGCACTGAAATCCGGGTGAGGCCCTGGGGGACCCACGCCCTTACAGGGGGAATCTGGACTGTCAGGCGGAAACTCAGGGGATCCATGGAAGGCAGAGGTCTGGAGGTACGTGCGCAAGGGCAGGGCTGATGGGAAGCCAAGACTGTCTGCTCAGCCCTGAGACTCCACCCCATCCAAGCTGAGTGCAGAGGCTTTTGCAATTTTTCAAGTCTGGTCCTATAAGGCTGTCTCCAGCACAGAAGTTCTCCCATTGTAGACACAGCTGATTCTCACAGCCAATTGGCCTGGAGGCCAATTCCTCCCAGTGATACCAACAACAATCAAGGCTAAACTACAACAAGACTGTGCACACAGCCCACAAAGGGGTGCACCAAGAGTGTCCACCTCAGGTAACTGGGGAGGCTGAGCCACTGGGCCCTATAGGACACCTAGCACACAAAGCCACTCTGTCAACACAGGGAGGCAGCCAAAATGCCGAGACAAAGAAACAGGTCACAAATGAAAGAAATGGAGGAAAGCAAATGACTGGATATAAAGTTCAAAACCATGGTTATAAGGTTTTTTTGCCGAAACCGGTTTGGCTCAGTGGATAGAGCGTCGGCCTGCAGACTGAAAGGTCCTGGGTTCGATTCCGGTCAAAGGCATGTACCTTGGTTGTGGGCACATCCCCAGTAGGGGGTGTGCAGGAGGCAGCTGATCGATGTTTCTCTCTCATCGATGTTTCTAACTCTCTATCCCTCTCTCTTCCTCTCTGTAAAAAATCAATAAAATATATTTATAAAAAAAACCACGGTTATAAGGTTTTTCAAGAATTTTCTAGAAACCGCCGATAAATTTAGTGAGAACCTCAAGGATATGAAAATGGATCAACTAGAAATTAAGCATACACTGACTGTAATAAAGAATAATATACAGAGATCCAACAGCAGACTACAGGATCACAAGAATCATGTCAAAGATTTGAAATACAAAGAAGCAAAAAACACCCAACCGGAAAAGCAAAAAGAATCCAAAAATATGAAGATAGTATAAGGAGCCTCTGAGACAACTTCAAGCATACCAACATCCGAATTATTGGGGAGCCAGAAGAAGAGAGAGAGCAAGATATTGAAAACCTATTTGAAGAATTCATGACAGAAAACTTCCCCACCTGGTGAAAGAAATAGACTTACAAGTACAGGAAGTGCACAGAACCCCAAACAAAAGGAATCCAAAGAGGACCACACCAAGACACATCATAATTAAAATGCCAAGAGTGAAAGACAAAGAGAGAATATTAAAAGCAGCAACAGAAAAACAGTTAGTTACCTACAAGGGAGTACCCAAACAATTGTCAGCTGATCTCTCAACAGAAACTATGCAGGCCAGAAGGGAGTGGCAAGAAATATTCAAAGTGATGAATAGCAAGAACCTACAACCAAGATTACTTTACCCAGCAAAGCTATCATTCAGAATTGAAGGTCAGATAAAGAGCTTCACAGGTAAGAAAAAGCTAAAGGAGTTCATCACTGCCAAACCAGTATTATATGAAATGCTGAAAGGTATTCTTTAAGAAGAGGAAGAAGAAAACGGTAAAGATAAAAATTATGAACAACAAATACATATCTATCAACAAGTAAACCTAAAAATCAAGTGAATAAAAAATCTGATGAACAGAATAAACTGGTGAATATAATAGAATCAGGGGCATAGAAAGGGAGTGGACTGACAATTCTTGGGGGGAAAGGGGTGTGGGGGGTGCGGGAAGAGACTGGACAAAAGTCGTACACCTATGGATGAGGACAGTGTGGGGGTAAGGGCAGAGGGTGGGGTGGGAACTGGGTGGAGGGGAGCTATGGGGGGGAAAAAGAGGAACAACTGTAATAATCCGAACAATAAATATTTATTTTAAAAATAAATTAATTGATTAAATAGTGTAGAAGCAAAAAGATAAATAGATTCTTCTGAAAAAAAAAAAACACACCAAAAAACCAAATGCAACCTTACCTTAATTCAATAATGAAGTTCTTTGATTATAAAATATGATTCTAAGGACAAAAATCAAATATTTTATTTCAATAATTATATATAGTCAAGGTTAATGTGTTTGAAGGCATTTATAAAATAAGGTATTCTCTAAACATTGCTCAGAACCAGAGCAGCTACTTAGAATCATGAAGATTGTACCACAGGACATCATTTGAGTTCTAAAAACGACAAGAGAGAAAGTGGAAAATGATTACTGCTCTTATTTTGGGCTTTCTGTCATTTCTCTATAGTGACATCCTGTGTTACCCCCTAATCCTGGTAGCAATCTCTCTATTTCCCACACTGAATGACAAGGATTACATGTTTGAATAAAATGTCAACATCCCACATTATGCAGTGTAATGGGATTCCATCATCCAAATATCATTATAACTAAGGACTGTCATGTTCAAATTCTCCCTCACTGTTCATAGCTGAGAGCTACATCTTTAAGACCTTGCCTGAGTTTTCAGCTTAAACCCACTTGATTTCAAGGTGACAGAGTATGTTCTTAAGAGCTGTTACCACCTTGGATAATTATAAAGCTAGAGAAAGGCTGCAAGAGGGAACAAAAGAAGATTAACACCTCTGCATGTTGATGCACAGTAACTGAGGCAGAGTCAGTCACTGGTGACCCAGAACTAAGAAAGCTGCTGCAACCACTGCCAATTGTGAAGAAAACTGAAATAAGGTGGAAGTGAGGAAACCTTTATCAACAATTAAAAACAAAAATCTCATTTTATCTTTTTTAAAAATACAGACATCTGTGGCTAAGAACAGAGGATTTTGAATACTGTCAAGGTCACAACTGCAAATAGTGAGTTGGTTGACAATACAAAAAGTACAAAGAACAAAGAAATAGAAGTAAACAAAAATATTGTTGAAATGAAAAACACAGGGAACTGGGAAGAAGATTTCACATTTGGCCTTGCATATGCATGGAGAATGGAGAAACTGATTATCAAACTGCTTCCTGAAGATTTTTGCTAGCTGTATTCAGTGCTACTCTTTTCAGGTTAGTTCAACTGAAATACATTCTAAACCAGTGACTTCTGAATCAAACCCACTAAGATATGAGAAAAATATGTTCAAACATTTTATATTTATTTTTATCTCACTTTTAAAATATCTAAATATGTTATAAAAATTTATACTAAAATACAACAATAATACGTATAAATTACTAACTATATGAACAAGCTTCTAATGAGGATAAATTATCAAAAATTATTTACTGATAAGTGGTACATGATCAAGAAAATATAGACATTTTTATTAAATAGCTCTATGGTGGGGACCAGGTGATTCTGGTGAATGTGTTTTACATGTATTAATTCGTTTTAATCCTTACAACAATTATACCATAGGTTGAATAATATAACATACTGAGGCAGGTATTATAACTATCCCCATTGTACAGATCTGAAAACAGGCATAGAAAGGTTAGGTAATTCCCCCAAGATCACACAGTTAATGAGGGAGAAGCAGAATTCAAATCCACACATTCTGGCACCAAAGCCAGTGTTCTTAAGCACTAAACAACATAGTCTCAAGAAGTTAGGAAACTATGACTGACCCAAAATAAAGTTAAGAAGAATCAAAAATCCCAAGTAAAAGAGATGAGTGGGCATCCAGATTGGGCAACTTCCTAACACAGGGTGTTCTCATGCATGAACATGAACACAGACTCCCCAACAAAATACATCACGTGTTAATCATATGTGAGTGGCTTTGTGAGATGGGACTACTCCAGAAACACAAAAATTGGAAATAATACACAAAAATTGTTTCAGTAAAATATCACCCAACCAGAGCAGCTCACTGTCATTTTTTTTTAATAGAAGCCTTTCCCCATATGGAACTAATTATCGCCATCTGCCATTCCATACTTCTATTTCCTCTCTAACAGCTCATTCTTCAAAAACTCAGTAGCTTCCTCCCTTTACATTTGTAAATGCTGTTGACTATGGATAAAATCCATGTTTACTTTCTATTCAAAACCCCATAGGAAAGCTTGTTTTAATCACCCACAGATGTTTCATTCAGTTCTGCTTAGCTTGGCACAGAACTTCAGAGGGAAATAAAAGAAAAATCTTTATTTTATATTTCAATTGTAGATTGTTACAGACTAAATAAAACGCCAAATTGTTATTGGAAACAACACAGCCACTGTAATAACGATAGTCGACATCTCATTTTTACAATTATAATTTTTTCTGGCATTTGTTTAACTCAAGATGGTTTCCATATTTTACAAAAGGCTGGTGTGTGTTTTTTGTGTGTTTTTTTTTATCCTTCTCTGAATGAACCTGCATTGAAGCCACAGAACTTAGTAATTTATTTTTAATACAGCCTTAAACTTTTGAGAAATATTGAAATTGTTGTATGATATTTAGTGATTAGGCTCTTAAATACTTTCCACCTTTTTGGTGCCATGTTTTAACATGCTAGTTATCTTTTGTGAATTTCTTTAAAAATACCCACTAACCCCAAAGACCATTTCATACACATCTAATAGCACTAGGGGCCAGTTACTCCTGTTCCCTTTCATTTTTTATTTCTTAATTTAAAAACAATTTATGATATATTAACATTCACTATCAAATACATTTACGCTTCACAGTTATTAAGTTGGGGGAAGGCAGCTTTTCTAATGGAACAAATTATTTCTATGAATTTAATGTAGATTCTCTACTTATCTCTAAAAACTGTAACATGAGTGCTTAACACATCATTTCTTTATAATCTCACCCCTCCAACCAACCCAGAGCTTTTCACTGATATCCTGAAATTTTCTAATGAGGTGCTTTGTAACTTTTTTTTCACTTTGCTAATGCCAAGAATCAAACTACACTCTCTAAGTCCAAATTTTACCAAACATTTCCCATTTCCCAAGTCCATCCAATCACATGGCTCCTTCAGAAGCATTTCATTTATATTTACATGGCAGAGTTCATTTTGACCTTCCTTCTCATTCCAATGTGTTAAAATATCATCAATATTAACTTGAGTATTTTGTTTTTTGTTCAGTACACATGGTTCTAGGTGTAGTCCGTTAAAGTACTAGAAGGAGCTTCCATACACAGTTTTTAAACCTGCTTAAATAAAGATGACTCAAACTGGCTTGAAGAGAGGGCCACTTATGGCTCCTTACAATCATTTCAATACATATCAATAAACTCTGGTTTGATCATGTTTATTTTGCTCTATCAGATTTCTACTCTATTGTTCTTCTTCATATGCCTATTCAGAATTCCTGGGTCAAAGACATCATGTGTTACTAGAAAGAAAAGTGAATATATGAGAGGGAATGATAAGAGACTATGTATAAGCCACCAAATCAAGTAAAAAAATTTTAAGTCAAAGTAAAGAAGAAAAGGGTTTTCTTTACATCACCATCTTTTCCTATGTAAAAATGACAGCTTTTCAGAGAACAGTTCTGAATTCTATGTTGATAGTAAAAAGGAATATTTACTTCCCCAAACTATCTGACCTATCAGCTATGTGCATTTATGACCCAACATCAAAGACAATGAACAAATCCTTTAAAGATCTGAGGGTACTTTTTGATGTCAAAGTTGTACATAATATTTAGTGTAACTGATATTTTCTGCCTTTAATTAATTAAAGCTATAGTGGCTATGAATAACTTAAGGGTTTTTTTAAATTATTGTTTCACAAGTCTTTCATTTCAGAACAGGGAGTACGGCTTAGTCATCCTTTGATATACAGACACTGTAATTAAGACAACTGCATTCCTATAAGCCAAAGACAGCAAATTATAATCTATCACATCATAATAATAAACAAAACTTGAATTCAAAAAGTAACTAAAGAGTTTTTCCTGCCATAGACTTCTGTCACCATTTACATGATAATGACATTAAATCTTGTCCTCTGGACATGAGTCCCTTTTAAAGGAAGGGGAGACTTGCAGTACCAATGCTCACTTGAGCACTGTTTCTCTATGAATATATAATACTAGAGGTCCGGTGCACGAAATTCGTGCACAGGGATGGAAGGGTGTGTCCCTCAGCCCAGCCTGCACCCTCTCTCCAATCTGGAATCCCTCTCACAATCCAGGACTGCTGGCTCCCAACCACTCACCTGCCTGCCTGTCTGATTGCCCCTAACCGCTTCTGCCTGCCAGCCTGATTATCCCCTAAGCACTCCCCTGCCAGCCTGATCGACGCCTAACTGCTCCCCTGCCAGCCTGGTCCCCCCTCAACTGCCCTCCCCTGAAGGCCTGTTTGCCCCCAACTGCCCTCACCTGCAGGCCTGTGTCCCCCACAACTGCCCTCCTCTGCAGGCCTATTTGCCCCCAACTTCCCTCCCCTGCAGGCCTGGTCCCCCACAACTGTCCTCCCCTGCAGGCCTGGGTCCCCCCCAACTGCCCTCCCCTGTAGGCTTGGGTCCCCCTGCAACTGTCCTTCCCTGCAGGCCTGATCTCCCCCAACTGCCCTCCCTTGCAGGCCTGGTCCCTCCCAACTGCCCTCCCCTGCTGGCCTGATCACCCACAGCTGCCCTTCCCTGCCAGCCATCTTGTGGTGGCCATCTTGTGTCCACATGGGGGTGGCCATCTTTGGCCACATGGGGGCGGCCATTTTCTGAGTTGGAATGATGGTCAATTTGCATATTACTCTTTTATTAGATAGGATTGGAGGATCCTTTTTTAAAAAAGATTTTTTTATTGATTTTTAGAGAGAAAGAAAGGGAGAGAGAAACATTGATGTGAGAGCCAAACATCAACTGGCTGCTTCCTGCATGCCCCCTAACCAGAGATCAAGCCCTCAATGCTGACAGGGAATCAAACTGGCTACCTTTTGGTGCACTGGATGAGGCCCAACCAACTGAGTCACACCAGCTAGGGCTGAAGGATCATTTTATGAATATAAAATACAGGTAGCAAGTTTCTGTAAAAATAACAGGAGGCATAAATACAGAGTGGTCAACTTTCAAAGGAGATTATGATTAAAATGAAAAGCAGAGGTAAAATAAAAAGGCTATAAATCTATAGTAAGAAAGGCATTATATTTTCTACCATAATTGAAAGTTAGTATAGTTTAGTTCATTTTTAAAATTCAAACATAAGGTTTTTAAGCACCTCAAGCACAGGCATGTACTACCTTGTGGGTGGATTGATCTAGACAATGTCAAAAAATTTACAACCATTTTTACCCAAAAAAAGGCAGATGGTTATGTATTGTAATCTGTGAAATTGCCTATATAATAGCATACTTCCTCAAATATAAGATTCCATCAATTGTAAAACATACTATTATTCTATTTACTAAAAAAAACATGCCAATTAAGTTATAATAGTCCATCAATTGTAAAACACATCCCAATTTCAGAGATATTAAAATGTGAAATACAATAATGTCCTTTCCATATATTCACATAGAAACAAAATCCTAAACTTGAACACATTCTAATACTTGCTTCTTAGGAATATCAGATATATAATAAATGCATTAAAGAAAAAGAAAGACATCTCACAAATAACATAGGAAATTAACTTGTCTATACAGATTCAGAAATCTGTTTAAACTTTCCAATACATTTTTCCCATTGTGGCCTTACTATCTTTTTATTTTAACTTTAATGCTGACTATAAAAAAGTATTTATAATTTAAAAAGAAAAACTTTAGAAAATGCAAAAAAAAATGGAACCTGATAAAAATCTGGCCTGATTTTGCAGGCACTATAATAAAAACTCTCCTCTTTTTCTTGTTTTGTTCCTTACTTCCATATGGCTTATTCCCAGCTGTTACAGTTGCTGCTACAGACTCCCTTAACCCCTACATTACTCACCCAGCTTCAAGAGCCTTTTTGCCCAATTTGCAACAGAAGACATTTAGCCTCAATCCTCCCATTTGATTCCTCTAAAGAAAATGGAACCTTTTATCTTATGAAGCAACAGTCTTAAGTCACTAACTGAGGGACAACAAACCTTGTTGACCTCAGAGTCCAGGAAAAAATCCATCGCTTATGAGGAAAGAGCAGAAACAGAAACCCTTTATCTCTGGCGTACAGCAGGAAACCTTGAACCCAGGATTCCACAAGAGAAACAACTTGGCTCCCATGGGAATAAGAGAAAGGAACAGGCGCCTAAGACTGAAGCTGGACCAATACAAAAGAGAACTTCCTACATCCACCATGAGCCCAACACCAATTCATGCAAGAGCAGCCTATGGGAAAAGCAAGACCATGAAGAGAGACTGCTCTATAGCTCAGGCAAGCAGAGTAGAATGGAAAATTTAGGAAAAACCCCCAGTACCCCAAGTCCTTCTCTAAGTGCAAGGTAACAGCAGACACCACTGGGGGAACTTGAAGCCTGTGATGAACTGAAGATAACCACAGCAACAACAAAATGCAAATCTAGTGCAATTCCTAAATAGGCTGACTCAAGGTCCACACTTATGGAGAAGAAGAGACGTGCAAAAAATTTTGCCATTATCAGGCAAAAAATACTATTTAAATCAGTCTCTTCAATTCTTCTACATAGTATGTCCAGGATTAAATAAAAAGTATAAGACATCCTATATAATAAAGAGGTAATATGCAAATTGACCATCACTCCAACACACAAGATGGCCGCCCCCGTGTGGTCAAAGATGGCCACCCCCATGTGGGCACAAGATGGCCGGCAGGGGAGGGCAGTTGTGGGCTACCAGGCCAGCAGGGGAGGGCACTTGGGGGCAACCAGGTCATCAGGGGAGGGCAGTTGGGGGTGACCAGGCTGGCAAGGGAGGGCAGTTATGGGTGACCAGGCTGGCAAGGGAGGGAAGTTAGGGGTGACTGGGCCAGCAGGGGAGGGCAGTTTGGGGGACCAGGCCTGCAGAGGAAGGCAGTTAGGGGAGACCAGGCCTGCAGGTGAGGGCAGTTAGGGGCAACCAGGCCTGCAGGTGAGGGCAGATGGGGGGGACCAGGCTGGCAGAGGAGGGCAGCTAGGGGCAACCAGGCTTGCAAGGGAGAGCGGTTAGGGGTGACCTGACCAGCAGGGGAGGGCAGTTGAGGGTGACCAGGCCTGCAGGGGAGGACAGTTAGGGGCAATCAGGCCAGCAGGGGAGCAGTTAGGCATCGATCAGGCTGGCAGGGGAGTGTTTAGGGGGTGGTCAGGCTGGCAGGCAGAAGCGGTTAGGGGCAATCAAGCAGGCAGGCAGGCAAGCGGTTGGGAGCCAGCAGTCCTGGATTGTGAAAGGGGTGTCCGACTGCCTGTTTAGGCCCGATCCCACCAGGCCTAAACGGGCAGTCAGACATCCCTCGAAGGGTCCCAGATTGGAGAGGGTGCAGGCTGGGCTGAGGGACACACACCCCACCCCCATGCATGAATTTCATGCACCGGGCCTCTAGTATTTTAATAAAAAGGATAAAGCAAGCCATTGTTAAAGGATAAACCAACAGGAGCAAACACCGAGATGACTTAGATTTTAGAACTATCAAACAGAGACTTTAAAATAACTATGATCACTGTATTAAAGATTCTAAAGGAAAACATGGACATATATAAGCAGATAGAAAATCTCATCAGAAAGATGGAAATGACAAACCGTATGAAATGCTGGCTGTGAGGATGTGCCTCAGCCTCCCACACCTATTTAGCATAGGGTGCAAAGATTTTATGAGAAACTTAAGAAAGTCTGTGTTTCTCTGCACTACATCCCAAAGAGATTTAGTACTTGTCAAAAAATAATACCTAGACATAGTATAGTCAAGCTATTGAAAAAATACTGAAAACAAATGGAGAGAAAAGAAACACTACAGCCCTGGCCAGTGTGAGAATCAGTCCATGCACTGAAGGGTCACAGGTTCGATCCCCGGTTAAGGGCATATGCCTGGGTTGCAGGTTCCATCCACAGCCCTGGGTCAAGACGGATGTGGGAAAGCAACCAATCAATGTGTCAATGTGTCTCACATTAATGTCTCTGTCTCTCTGTCTCCCTGTCTCTCTATCTCTCCCCCTCTCTCTTTCTAAAAATCAATGGGAAATAACTAAACACCTAAAGTAACATCACTTAAATAATTTAAAATAATAAAAATAAATTGCAACACTCAACTAGGCATCTTATATTATGTGCTTGATGCTTCCTCAGAATTTTTTTCTCTGATTTGACTGTACTAGTAGAAGGAAAGAGACCTACTCTTATTATTTTATTAATATTAACTTTATCTCTTCATGTAGTACTGGTCAAAGCATGGGAGACTTGCTTTTTCCATGATTTTTTTTTTTTTGCATGGTATCAGTGAACTTTTCTTTCAAAACATAGTTTTAAAATAAATGTATTTCAAATTAACTTTATGAAATTTTTTATCTTATATTCTCTACCTTTAATTTTTCTAAAATAAAAGGAGAGGTAAACATTTATGGGACTAGCTCTTCATTTGGCAAAATGAGATTATGGATTCTCCCCACTTTGATATTTCCTTTCCCTAGCACTTACATAATGAATTTTAGATAATACTATATGCATTAATGTATTGTCTTATCCTACCTAATAAAAGAGTAATATGCAAATTGACCCTAACTCTGCTACACCCACAAGCCACGCCCACCAGCCAATCAGGAGCAAATATGCAAATAAACCCAACCAAGATGGCTACAGCCACAGAGAGCAGGAGGGAGGCTTGGGTTTCCCCAGTAACAAAGGAAGCCAAGCTTTCCGCCTGACCTTGCCAGCCTAAGCCTCCACTCAAGGCTACAAAGTTTCAATTATAGAAGATAAACAAATCCAAATAGAAATGGCAGCAGCTACAAAGTGGAAAGAGCAGGAGGCAAGGGTTGCCCCCGGCAATGGAGGAAGCAAAGCTTCTGCAGCCCTGGCTGGCCTAGGCCTCCGCTCCAGGCTACAAATTTTCAATTATAGAAGATACACAAACCCCAAAAGAAATGGCTGCCGGCACGGAGCAAGCAGGAGGCTTGGCTCTGTTCCAGGCTATAAAGTTTCAATTGTAGAAGATACATAAATCCCAGATACCAGGGCCTCTGCTTGGGTCACCAGGGGGCGTGGCCGGACTGCAAACCACCACAGGCCCTTCACCCAGGCCACCCCACACCCCAAGGGAACCCCCACCCTGATCCAGGATACCCTTCAGGGCAAACCAGCTGGCCCCCACCCATGCACCAGGCCTCTATCCAATCTAATAAAAGAGTAATATGCAGATTGACCATCACTCTAACACACAATATGGCTGTCCCATGTGGTCAAAGATCCTGCCCCCATGTGGACACAAGATGGCCGGCACAAGATGGCCAACAGGGGAGGGCAATTGGGAGGGACCAGGCCTGCAAGGGAGGGCAGTTGTGGGCAATCAAGCCCGCAGGGGAGGGCAGTTAGGGGTGACCAGGCCAGCAGAGGAGGGAAGTTGGGGGTGACAGGGCCTGCAGGGAAGGGCAGTTGGGTGGGACCCAGGCCTGCAGGGGAGAGCAGTTGGGGGGGACCAGGCCTAAAGGGGAGGGCAGTTAGGGGCAAACATGCTGGCAGGGGAGCAGTTAGGCATCAATCAGGCTGGCAGGGGAGTGGTTAGGGGGTGATCAGGCTGGCAGGCAGAAGCGGTTAGGGGCAATCAGAAAGGCAGGCAGGTGAGCAGTTGGGAGCCAGCAGTCCTGGATTGTGAGAGGGATGTCTGACTGCCCTCAAGGGGTCCCAGATTGGAGAGGGTGCAGGCTGGCCTGAGGGACACCCCCCTCCCCCACCCCACCCCTGAGCACGAATTTTGTACACCGGGCCTCTAGTTATCTATAATTTCCTATGTGTACTTTGTCTCTTCCTCCACAAACAGGTTATTGATTCTTCAAATAAGATATGTAATATTTGTATTTTATATTCCATACACAACAGACGTATACTAAAATGTTTGTTTACTAATGTTAATATGATTCAAACATCTAGAAAGGTCCAGCTCTTCCCTGCTACTTTTAGGTCCCAGACCCAAGAGGAGTGATTCTAGAGTAAGCAGATGTATAGTCTACTGTTGAACTTTCCTCTGACCTTCATTCATTCTCTTAGCTACTTCTTCCCAGCTGGCTCAGCTTCACCTTTCTATCCTCCTATCTGTTCCAGCCCATGGTTAGATTTGAGTTTCCTTGGACTTCTTTATCTCTCTGGTTCCTCTACCATCACTTACTTCCACAATCTATAGCCTGTTCTCTTCCAAGAACTGTATTTGTTCAGACAAACTTTCTAGAATTTTCCTCATAAGTTACAAACCAGGTTCTAATTCCAGTTCCAGGAGTCAGACTCTGGACAAGAAGTAATCTTAAAAGGTATGTAAACAAACAAATCTCTGCATAAAGTCAAAGTAGGAAGGTGATATTTCCAGGTATGTAAATCATTCTTTACTAGAATTATATTTAAGAAAAATGTAGCAAATTTTCATACAACATATATCTATAAAATCAAACAGCATAATTCCAAAATTAGTAGTTTAGCAGAATGTTTAAATAAATGCAATGTTCAGCCTGCCAACTTCTCATACAAGTAGAATAATTACTTCACAAGAACTAGGATAGCACTTTAAAATCTAGAATTTGTCAGTGTGTTCTTGAAAATAAGTGCTATTAAGAGAATTCTAAGGATTTGAGCTTACAATATGAGAAACACTAAAGCGTCCAATCTATTCTTTGACCCACCCAAGGTATTACAGTCAGTTCTCATTATTCATGGTAGTTATCCTATATAATAAAAGGCTAATATGCAAATAGACTGAACGGCGAAACAACCAGAACAACCGAACAACCAGTTGCTATGAGGTGCACTGACCACCAGGGGGCGTGTGCAGAACATGGCAGGCATTGGCTACAGCAGGATGGTGGAGCAGGTGAGCGGGGCACCAGACCAAGGTGGGGTGCCGGTCCCTATCATCGGGGCAAGCCTCTGGCGGTTACTGAAAATCCTTTGCTCCCACATGCTGCAGTCCTGCCTGGTGCTCGCACTCACTGCCAGCACCAGCCACTCTCACACCTGCAGCCGGCACTGGAGCTGCCACTTGCACCCGCTGCCGGTGCCCGGCGCTAGTCCCGATCACTTGGTGCCATCAGCTGTTGCAAGCAGCAGCTGCAGGCCCTGATCATCCCTGAGGGCTTCTCCACCTCCTCCTGCTCCTGAGGGGAAATTTGGGCAGCAGCAACCGCTTGTGCCCACTGACAGTGCCGGCCCCACTCTCACCTGCTGCTGGCGCCTGTCCCAATCGCTCCTTGCCATCAGTGGGTGAGAGCAGGCCCAGCATTGTCAGCGTGTGGGAGCGGCAGTGGGAGCGGGGCTGCCATCAGACAGGAGACTGGGGGCTGCAGTGGGAGGGGTCGGGTGGGGGCACCAAAGATGGGCCGAGACCCGCCCTTATGCCTACCGCAGCCTGGCAGCCCACAGTTCCTTTCAAGGTGCATGAATTTGTGCACTGGGCCCCTAGTAGTCTATAAAGTTGCTGCAAACATTGAATTAGCAAATACTGAATCACTGTCCCAAGGGAAAATATAGAATTGGGTTCTTGTGAGTTTTTGGTCACATTTCCATTAACCAATCAACACATAATCTTGTTTTGTGTGTTTCTATTTTTAAAAACATCTTATTTAATACATATTGTCAAGTCATTAACAATGAACTCATGGCCAACAACACTATAACTCATGCCTGAATGAAGCTTATCTAACATACATGTCCTCTCTGTAAAACACATCACAGCCTCCTTGTGCTTAGAACACTAGACAGCACATCAGTTTTACACTTGGGGGGAATTCTGAACAGCAAAATCACCAACAAAAAGCACAAATATGTGGGCAATGCAACACTAAATATACTACCAAAAAGAACACTTGTTTTTGCATGAGCACCGAAAAAAGAATGCATAGCTTCAGCTTATTCAGCTTCAGCTGGGAAGGTATATAGGGTGACTCAATTTTTTCATTACTCTGTGCATGTCCTCAAATGACTGCAAAGCAGTATGAGCATTGATTTTGGAGTTGCAAATAAATTTTAGCAAATGGAAAAATTCACAAGTATGGAATCTGTGAATAATAAGGATCAACTGTATCTCCATTTCAAATGTCCTCCTCAATGGCCCAATTTGATATATACCTTGAACCTCACCTCACCTCTCAATTTTCTTGTTACTTATTCATCAGCCTCAATCCTTGGTTTCATATCTTCATTCTTCCTAACCATTGTTTGGTTCCAAGGTCCTTGTTCCAACAATGCATTCATATGGATGCGACTGGGAAAGGCACATCCTGCCTCACACATAGGCCCTGCCATAGAAAGTACTTCAGCTCATGGACAGCTCATGATTTTCACCATTTCAACAACATTTATACAAAACCTAAATTCAAAGCCCATTTTGCTTTATTCTCCAATCTACTATATGTCCATAATCTATAACCTCTCATTGAAAAAAACTTAAAGGGTGAGTCTCTGAAATAAGTATGACTATCTGGATCATTTGGTTCTAAATCACTTAGGTCATTTACTTTTTTTTTTTAATTTAAGAAATCCTCCATAAATATCCTAAGTCTACTTCCCTTTTCTAAGGGAATCTAACCTACTTGGTCAAATATTGCCTTCCAGAGAGAAGTATTAAGTCTATTGGCCTCTGCTTTACTTTGGGTATATTGAAGATAACCATAAAAATCGATAGATTAGATAGATGATAGATAGATAGATAGATAGATAGATAGATAGATAGATAGATAGATGATAGATAGATGGATGGATGATAGATAGAATGAACTATGATTATTCACTGATGAGCTAATTTATTTTATCAACTGATTTAGTTCCCTCTGTAACGGAGAGGGAAGAGGAGATCGGGAAAACTAAAGCACTGAAGTCTAGATAACTTGAGCTGCTTGAACAGAAGTGTGAAGAAAGCTTGACAGGACACCAAAAGATAAGATGTCTCTGATACAATATCTATGTCTAAGGTTTTGAAGGAATCTTAAAGATCTTCACCTCTAAACTGTGGGCACCATCAGAGTAAGAGGATCTAGGTTTTCTCTGTTCACCCTTGTGAGCCCAACATCTATACTGTGCCTAATACATCATAAACACTAAAAATGTTTAGTTGTCTCTAAGCAATAAAATGAATGATATATAAATCATGTGGACAATTTTCAAAAGCATGCTAAGTGAAAAAAGAATCCTTTAAAGAAAGACACATACTGGATGATTCCATTTATATGAAGATCTAGAATAGGTGAAACTAATCTAGAGTAGGAAACAATCATAGTGATTCCCTGGATCGGGTTGGCAGCGACATGGGTTGGAAATTGCCTGGGACAGGTGTAAGGAAATCTTCTGAGGTGACGATAATGCTCTACATTTTGAAAGGAGTTTGGGATTCACAGGTGCATGCATTTGTCAAAATTCAGAGAATGGTACAATTATGTTTGTACATTTCATTGTATATAAACTTTACCTCAGTATAGATGTGACAAAGTAAGTCTAGCAAAATGTTGTTAATGAGAGAAACTAGATAGTGGGTATACGGGTGTTCACTGTAAATTTCTTTCAATTATTCTGTATGGTTAAAAACATTTTTAATAAAAGATTTGGGAGGGGGGCAGGAATTCCAAGTTCTAAAATGTCATGAAAATATATTTAATGAAATGAAATAGAATTTCCCCCAATCTTCCACCTAATGCCTGGATTCCCCCCTATGATATTCTCATTAAGTGGTCATTTAGAGCAGTGACTTGGCTCATGGACCTGCTGCATCAGAATTATCTCAGGTACTGACAGAGATACAGATTCCAAGCCCTACCCAGACCTACTGAGTCAGAACCACTAGAGTACTTTTAGCAAGCCTCTCCCCCAGGTTTTCTGATGTGTGACAAGATTTGGGAATGATAGATCTGGACTACATACAGCCACTGCAATTATTAGAAAGTCCACTTTTGGGCTGGCCCATTTCATTTTTTGGAAAGCTCTATTCAAATACTTTTTTCCTTCCATCAAACTAGAATCTACCTTATTAGGATTTACCACTCATCTACTCTTATTTTTGGAACCATAAACTGAATCCTTCTCCCTCATTATTCTAATTATAGTTTTCATTATGAGAATGTATTACATTACTAGAGGACCAATCCATGAAATTCCTGCAAGAGTAGGCCTTCACAGCCCCGGCTTCGTCCGGAAGGTTGTCTGGACAGTCGTTCCGCTGTTCGGCCATTCTGTCGATTTGCATATTACACTTTTATTATTATAGATATAAGGTAGCATGTTTTGTGCTGCCCTCACTGTGCATTATCTCACAGCAGCCTTTCCAATTTCATATATGCCTCCTTCCACTACCACCCCCCTTCCTATCTTCCTTCCTTTCTCTACACCAAGCAGTCATGGCAGCTTCAACTTTTATAAAGTTTTTGTGACATGGTTTCTAGTCCCCTCACCATGTTTCAGAAAGTAGAAATCACATTTTACTCTGTGATTGAGTTTATCAGCTCTTTTTCTGAAAGTAGGTTTTGACAGAAGTGGACAGTAAGCACCATTAAAAGTCTGGAAAGAAATGGAAAACAACTTTTGGCTACTTCGCAGTTCTGTCTGACACCAGTTCTACTTAAAAGGAGATAGTGTGTTCCTCAATTCAGCCAAACAAAAGATTTCAAGTAATCTGGAAACTATAGTTTCTACTACTTACAATTTAGACATGTTTGACTGAAATTTAAAATTAATGCTCAGGGCCTACTCAAGAAGGCAAACAATCCTTTCCACTAATATACACAGGGTAAAATAAGATTGTTGGTAGAGTGTTGAGTTGACAGTAGAATAGTAGTCAAGTTTTCAGAGTAAATTAAATTGGCTAATTGAAATAAGCAAATATTCTAGAAAAATTGAATGTAATGTACAAAAAGCTGTTCCTAAAGTATTAACAAAAATCTTTATTGGCAGTTCATCTCATGGTAAAATTGCATAACATGTAATGAACCTAAAGCAGTCATAATTTAGCACAAAAAATTAAAATGTAAAAGCTATCAAGACTACATTATAAATTTCCAAAAGCCTCCTAATATTGAAATAAAAAAGGGGGGGTGATAGTAAAAGAATATCATGTAAGGAAAAATATCCTATAAGTAAGTTACATCTAGAAAATTTGTACTTTAGAAAATTAACTTTCATTTGTAATGCTAACAGCAAGACACCCATGAAAAACACACATGGTGTCAAAACAAGCCAGAGGGAAATCATTTGGGCAAAAAATGAAAAAGGATCCCAAGTCAAGGTTATGGAAAATATTCCTTTATTAACTTTTGGTCGAGAATATGTTTGTATATTTTCAGAAAACAACTCCAGGACTATGTGGATTCCTGCAACAGAGAGGAATTGACAGGACTGCTCCAGCCATGAAGACAGAGGAGAGAGACAGTCCAGAGATGGAAGACGCTGATGACGCCTTGCCGTGCTAGCAGACAGCAGCTGTGCGTTGCTGAAGGATGCCCAGAACCAAACCAGAGACGGACAGACCTACATCACCACCATTTGTCCACCATCCAGAACTGAAATATCAATGCTGACATCTACACATAAGGAACTGCTTGACACTGAAATAAGGACTCAAGGGAACTGTTGGCCCAGAGGGAAACTCACTACAGACTGATTCATTTTCCTGTCAGCATAACCATTATGGCTGGTCTCATTTTCGGTTCTTACAAGTGTATTTTTGTATTTCATGATCTCACACATCTAGGGGAAATAACGAGCAACATAAACGGATGAACAAAAACAGACCCAGAGACAGGGAAGCATCGATCAGACTCTTAAACCTCAGAGGGAAGGTAGGGGAGGGTGGGGGAAAGGGGGAGAGATCAACCAAAGGACTTGTATGCATGCATATAAGCCTAAGCAGGGGTCACGGACAACAGGGTGGTGGGGGCATACATGGGGAGGGGTATGGGGTGGGAATGGGGGATGAGGACAATTATGTGATACCATAATAAAAAAATAAATAAAATAAAATAAAAATAATAAGTAGAATCATATAATAGATAGACTACTCTGTCCTACTCTTTTCACCCAGCATAATGTCTAAATAGCTTTTTATTGCTGAGTATGTACCACAGTTTTTCATCCATTCTCCTGTTCATGAACAGTTAGGTTGTTTATTACTAGTATATTTAGCTACTATAAATCAAACTGCTATAAGCATTTGTGTACAAGTTTCTTTATGAATAAAAATTTTCATTTTTGCTAAATAAATAAATAAATAAAATTAAAAAAATAAAACTAATCTTTTCAGATGCCATACTCCATGGGCTAAAAAAAAAAATAAATTTCATAATATCTCAGGGTAAAATAATGTCACCACAAGGTTTGTTTAATTTTGCTCTTTGAATATGTTCAAACATCCCTGCTAAATGCATAACTTTAAATAAGCTGGATTGAAAGATTTTTAAACTAAGATTTGTGGGATGAAATCACCAAAGTTCCCTTTTTTCTATAATCCACTTGAGATTTCTCAATTTTATAGTTTTTATATGAAGTATCATTGTACTCTGCCATGAATCAGATGGACAGTTTAACTATTTGGTGCCGTAAGTCCAACCTTCATAAATGTTACTATGTTTGAATGGGATAGATTTTTTCATGAATGTGATATTCTTAATATATTTATGTTTTGTTAATGTATTCATAATATTTCTTCAACTGCTAATTTCAATATTGGAGTGTTCTAAATTTCGGGTATATTTAACTACTGTTAGATTGAATCCTTTTAGCCAACAAAAATAGCAATTTATGATTCAACCTAATACTAACTTAATTTGGAAAAAGATAAAGCAGAAGCACCCTAACTGGTTTGGCTCAGTGGATAGACCGTCAGCCTGCAGACTCAAGGGTCCCAGGTTCGATTCCAGTCAAGGGCATGTACCTTGGTTGTGGGCACATACCCAGTAGGTGGGGTGCAGGAGGCAGCTGATCGATGTTTCTAACTCTCTATACCACTCCCTTCCTCTCTGTAAAAAATCAATAAAATATATATTTTTTTAAAAAAAGATAAAGCAGAAGTGTTGTCAATTAGCAATTTTACTTTTGCCTCGCATTGGAATAACTCTCAAACACTTTCCTCTCCACTATGAACGAAAGTATAATTTTCTACTGTAGATATTTTTTCATATTTTTTAAAACATACACCTGAATTTACCTCTAAGATTATCTTTTCACTATCTTGAACCAGCTGTTCTTAAATAGCCATCCATCCCACTTTTGAAGGAAGCACAAGTTTACATGCAAAATTAAGGATGGAAATAAAGGTGTTTTATATTCTTTTAATCCTTTAAATTCTACTTCAAGTGGCTTTAAGGATTTTTATCGAGTGCTTACAATTCTCTCATGATGTGGCATAGAGCCCAAGGAACCCAGAAAAATTCAGCACCTGCGAAGATCAGACCTTGATAGTATAGAAAGAATTTTAAATGGTAAATAAAATCTTTCCATAAAGATATTTACTTTTGGATAACATCTAGATATCAAGAAAAAGATTTAGACAGAAACTGCAGAAAAGACATATACTTGTCAATATAAAAAAAATACTATCTAGAATAGTTTACTTTAAATATTCTTTTAACCAATGCTTATAACTTACATTTTCCAACTTGGAGCAAATATATGTATTTTGCATCTTTTAGTGACTAATTCCTTACCAGATTTCACCAATATAAAATACTTTTCATCATCTGTGTTCCCTGCTATTACCATTCATTTGACCCTGGTGCTGTCTTATTAATTGATTTTGATATCCACATACATACTTCTCATCTATTTGAATACACCTATGGAGAGAGACTATGTCATAAATGTGTCTGTTTCTCCCTCAAAGTCTTGCACATTGGAAACAGTCTTACACCCAGACTGTTTTTCTCCTTGACCAATTTAATTACTTTTATCTACATCTTTCCTATTCTGTCTCTGCTATTTCTAGAGACGCTATGACTAAACAATATATAGTGGTCTAGGTTCAGATACAACCTGTATTTCAAACCTATAACTTGGGTGATAAACAGATTTGTGCACTTAAAGCAGCTGTGTTCTGTTTAATCCCAGAATGTATACAGGTACTGCATGAAAAATTACTTAGGCATTCCCTGAAAACACCTAGTGACCTATTCAGATATTTCAGGTCTCAATTTGAGTAATACAAAAATATTTAATATTGCTAATCTTTCAGAACTATGTTAATAAGATTCATGTGTGGATTGAGTCACTTTGCTAGAGAAATCCACTCTCCGTGGGAAGATGTGAGGCTAGGAAATTCAAAATTTTTATACCAGATCTAAAGGAATCTCCATAGGAAAGATACCTTTCAAATAAATACTCAAGTATTTTCTACCTTAATTTTTATTATTACTTTTGAGTAGAATATGGACAGATTTCCAAGGCCAAAATCCAGATAATTAAAGTAAAAAATCACCATAAGCATTTAGATAATTGAAATAATCCAGTCATTATCTAGATGTGGAATCAAGGGGTTCAATTCCTGGTTCTGTCACTACCTTAAGCTGGGTGGACTCGGACTAGTCATTTAATGTGTGTTTTCTCATATCTAAAATAAAGAAATGACTACTACCTATCCATCTACTTGAGAGGTATTTTGAGAACTAAATTAGAGTGGGATTTCTCAACGCTGGCAGTACTGACATGTTTGGGCCCAATAATTCATTGCTGCAATTCTGTGCATTATAGGATTTTCAGCAACATGTCTGGTCTTTACCCACCAAATGCCAGTAGCGCGCGCGCACACAGACACACACACACAGTTGTAACAACCAAGGTGTCTACATGCACTGCCAAATGTCCTTTTTGGGGGGTTGGGGAGCCAAAATCACCCTCCACCCCCAGTTGAGAATGACTAAATTAAATGGTTTTTATAGAAGTCATTATTTACACATGAATATATATACTGATCACCTACTATATGCTAGACACTATGGGCAAGTCAAATAAATGTGATTCACACTCTCAAATAGTTTACAGCCTAGTAGGGGAGATGGATAAACAAATCCATGTTGGCAATGCTGGCAGTTTGAGCGCCAGTGGGCAGGGAGGGAAAGAATGGGTGATCATAGTAACATTCATGAGCAGAATCCACAGCAATTGGTGACTAAATGGACATGGGGATGAGTAAAGGTAGGAGAAAAAACATTATGTCAACAATGGTTAATTATCATTTAGTACCTAAGTCAAAAGAGCTTTTCCACAAAATCAGGAACGTTTCCCAGAAAAAAAAACTTTCACCACATAAATGTTCATAAAATAAATGTTGACTCTGCTATTACTGCTTTAATTTTAACCAGTGGAGAAACACATGTAGGCAAACTATTCCATTTCTTCCATCCAATTTGCACTCCTATCACCAGAATTATCAAGACCAACAGAGGTCAGTTAATTCCCACACTGTAACTGCACTATCAAGGTGCACAAAATATTACAGTAATGTGGTAAGAAACAACATTGTCGTCTATGGTTTATTTCATTCATGGGAAAACACATCATTTTAACATCTAAGGATTTTATTCGATAGCAACTTTGAAAGCCCAAATCCAATGCATCTGTGCCAGTGCCAAAAGAAAATAAAACCTAAACCAGGGTCAGAAACTGCCGTTCCCCCAAAACAGTGGAGATGTATAGCTTTTCAGAATATTATCTGCACATGAGCTCCACACAGAGGTGACTCTATTAGCTCCCTCTCACTGTGGTACAGCAGAGCAAACAACTATCCCATTATCTCATGGCATTTTCTAGTTTGTGTGAAACCAGGAAAGTGCCATTTTGAGACCCAGTACACAGCATTAATTAGAGGAGAGCTAGTTAGAGGCTGCTAATGGTCCTGCATAGGTATTTGGCTTCTGGTCCTGCAGAGGTATTTGGAGGAGATCCAAGTGACTAACCACATTGATTTCAGATGAAATTCTCTTTGCAAATACATGTTACCCAGGACTCTAAGATATATGAAGGCCTTCCTGGTTTTTAGAGTTTATAAGCCCCTTCACAATGGAATTCTGTGTGGAAATATCAAAAGTCAAGTAACAAAGACAATTTTTGAGAGGATCAAAAATAAAAACCACTATTGGAATATAAAAACATTTTAGTCACTTCAGAATCCACAGTTCTAAGAAAAGCAGCCTTATTAAGTGGCATTTGCTCAATAGGCATTTTCCCCCCATTTAATTTTCATAAACAGATCACTTTGAAATTATTTCCCCTAACAAAGACAGCATATTAACAACAAATAATACATCTTTAAATTTTAATTACTGTCAAGTGCTTTATTTTGCTTCCAAGCAACTTACAGAAACATGTATTAAAATAATTTAATTTAAAGGGGGTAGGCATTTGTTTTCTATTTTTAAAAAGGTGGTTCTGAAATTCTGGCCCTGTCAACATCATTTAAACATTCTTGTTCCATGCCTCAATATAATAAATTAAATCAGCATTTTAATTGTGCCCATGCTTTGTGGTTCCTGGCAGTACAAAGATTCTCTGTGAGTGCACGATTTCCCCCTAAAAAACCCTACTGAGTGATTAATTACTAGTCTGGAAGATATAAATATGTCTCTCAATAAGGACAGTATGGACTGCTAGAAGCTCTGGCCTTATACATCTCCATAGGGTGCCTTAACTTAGCAGACATCCTCCTAATTCAAACAAGATTCTGGCTCCAGCATTCATGGACAGCTCCACCTTGATACACTGTTCCTCTATTGAACAGTATATTTATTTTAATTAGCATCATTTTATACATATATAAGAATCAGAGGGAAATCACGCTTTTTATGTACAAATATATGGAAGTCTTATGGTATCTCTGCTCCTTAAATAAGAAAGAACAGTGAACAATGGAGAATAACCTCGAGTTTTTAAAAAGCACCATCTCTATATATAGTGTTTTAGGTTACACCCTGACATGATTTGTTGGAGACTGGGTGTAAGCTGACAGAGTCCTTGCAACCGAAGGGACTGGCAAGGCTTGGTCCCCTACCCACACAGTTTTCCCAGGCTTGTTTGGATGGCGATTATCAGTAGAATGAGAGCAACCTTTGTAGAATGAGAGTAACCTTTCATGACTTACCAAGAAGTCTGTAACTATTTACTGAGATTTGCTGTACTGAGAATTTGTCCTTCTGCTCTGTCTCTCCCTTAGAGATTAAGAGGAACAAAGAGTACATTCCTCTTGACAGACCTCCTATTCAAGTGTTTGTGTATAAAAGACATCACGCCGTTAATAAAGCTGCTGCAGTCTCTCAATGACTCGTAGTCCTCCCGATCCCACTTTCCTGTCTTTCTTTCTTTTCTTAATTTCCACCTCCCTACCTCAGCCCGGTTCAACCGTCAGGCTGGCCCTGGCAATTGGCGCCCAAAACCAGGGACCTGAGGACTTGGGAAGCAGATGGTGAGGAACTCCTCCAGATAAAGAGTGCACTCAATAAGGTAAGGGAGGGGCAATTTATTGATAGTCGGGAGTAAAGCATGGGACAAAATGAAAGTGCCTTTAGAGGCAAATGTTGAAGTCTATGTGATCACAAAATAATGTTTCTTGTTCAAATTAGAATCTTAGTGTGTGTAGGGAATTTAAAATCTGTAATAAGTGGAACTCCACTGCTGAAACTGCCTCTGGTACGTGTGGTACGGAGAAATTCAAAGGTGGCAGGAGAGGGCAGGGCTATCTGCTCTCCCACAATAAGATTAGTTGCAATAAGATTACTTAATGTCTTGTTTAAAAATTATAAAGGAACTCGCAGGAAAATGCAAATCTTGGCCAAATTGGGTTAGTTATTACTTCAGAAAGCGAAAAAGAAAGAAAAAATTTGAGATCTGTCTTTATCTATTAAGCATGAAAAAATGTATGGCCAGATCTGTTGCTGATGCTTCCCCTGAAGTAAGCAGGATGTGGAGAAAGGGAGAGACACGTGGCAATCCAATATAGAAGCCCACTCTCCTAGTATGTTAAATTAAAAGTTTTCTTTCTCACCATGAAAAAGTTTTAAAAATTTAGAAATGCGTCTGGGATATCTGTACACGTGTAAAGAGAAAGCTAGTGTAAGACAAAATGTGCACACAGTCCGATTTCGGATATTAGATAGGTCTTGAACTGGATTTAACTCTTTACAAGGGCTACAGAAATAAAAAACCCAAGACTAGTTTTTTCCTAAGAAAAAAGTAAAGAGGGGAGAAAAAATGGCAAATTTGATCTAAAGGAAAGAAATTCAAGCTGTTCCAGCAACAGGATTCGCATTTCCATAATAAAGAGTTGTTTTTAAAATACTAATAAAGGATGTTAAAAAGTTAACTTTCAAGAAAATAAGTAAATTTATCTCTGTCATAAAATTTATCCAAAGTAAATACTATAAAATAATTATAATTGACTCTAGAATCTCAAAGAAATTGCTGCAATATAGATAAATAATGTATTAATTATAAAAATCTAAGTAGCCCAGGTAACTGGCTACGCCCTTTGTTAATAGAGGAAGGGGTAGACGCCCTTCCCCCAGCAGACAAGTCAGTTTCCTGCCAGTAGCCATCTTAAGGAATGTGGTAATTTACATTTGAATAAACCAAACCTGTTTTGCCATCTTTAACCTTTTGCACTCGCTTGCTTTTTTCTCGATTCCTTTATTCTACTCGGGATTTAATTTTTTAAATACCCCAGATTTTACAAAGCATGGCAGTAGAATAAAAAACTGGAGTTTCTTTTCATACAAACTTATTTATTTGGATTTTTTTATATTTCAAATTATTGATACATTCAAAGAGTATAAAAAGAGCTGCTACCGATGCTAACCGTGTCGAGTCACACTCGACATGCGAGTGCAAAAGGTTAAGAAAAGTAGGTTTGGCAGCTTAAAATTTTAAAAGTCTGTGTTAATTATATAATAATAAAAGTTTATTAAATATCTAGATATTTTAAAATTTAAAAATACTAAAATATTAATCTAAATTTGCCTCATGAAAAATTTAAAGGACAGAATTGAATCTATTTGATTATGTCTTGTGTTTTAGAAATTTATTCTTAATAATATAAAAGTGTTGTTAATCAAAGAACTACTAAATATTTGACTTGCAAGCTCTGAAAGTTTAAAGTACATATTGAATTAGAAGAAATTATATAAATGTAGTAATTTAAATACCTAAAATATAAGAATGTGGTTTTGAGAAAATAAAATGTTGTGTTTTCTCTAATAATTAGGAATTCAAAATATATTAGTTATTGGTCTGATTTTAAAAAGAGAATTAATTCTATGATCCAGTTTAAATGTAATTGATATTCTTTAAGATAATTTAGGTACATAATCTTTGAATCATATATATATATATGTATGTGTGTGTGTGTGTGTGTGTGTGTGTATATATATATATATAGATATATATATATATATATATATCTATATCTATATATATATATATATTTGATCTTTCCAAGTTATTTTAAGGCTGAGAGTGACTTTTAGACATTTCATGGTCCCCGAAATGTTTTTCAAAAGTCTGTTCTCTCTTAAAAGAAATATTTTTTTAATTAAACCGAGTGATACTTGAAATCACATGGAAAGCTTTATCAAATAAAAATTAATATATTTCACTTATACATATATATTAAATATTACAAAGGTTTTCACCTGTAAGAAGGGCAAAAACAATATATTTCTTAAATATAGCCAAATTTTTCAACAGCAGTAGAATTTCTAAAAAGACAAAAGCCATGCTTTTAGATCAGACCAATAAAGTATCAGACCTATAAGTTTTACTAAATAAATTTACTTTATTTTAATTGAAGATACCTACTTTAATTACTTAAATAAATTAGCTTATTAAATTGTAATCAAGGTTTTCAACTAATAAAAAGCCAATATTTCTATAAACAATTCTAATAAAGACCAGAAACAGCTAGTAAAAGTTTTATCTACAATATAAATTTGACTATCTTTTAAAAGAACAGATTAAGCAGCTGCCCTCCTAGCCACATGGCTTGCAGCCGCCATCTTAAAATAACAAAGGCCAACTACCTTCCTTTAAATAAGCCCATGATCCCTCTGTATATACAAATAAGCCTAAGAGGATACTTTAAAATATAATTATAATTTTAATAAAAAGAAGAAATTTTAAAATTTTGAATTCTCTTTCACTAATATTTACAGTATAAACTATGATTGTTATTAAAATGTTAAATTTAAAAAGTAAATTAGTGATCAG
This sequence comes from Cnephaeus nilssonii, assembly GCF_951640355.1. Lineage (NCBI taxonomy): Eukaryota > Metazoa > Chordata > Mammalia > Chiroptera > Vespertilionidae > Cnephaeus > Cnephaeus nilssonii. Next base: position 12,227,082 of record NC_137091.1, read on the forward strand.
CCTTACTGTAAAAGTACTTGTAATATAACTAGCTAGTTGCCTATAGGCTTGACCTTCAAACTACAGCCCTACAGGTTATGTATTATAAAAAGAAAAATAAAGATTCTTAAATAAAACTCTCTGTAGCCTAAAAATTATTCTAGAAGGAAATAAAGAGGTTTCCTTCAAATATTATAAGAATTGTAATTAAAAGCCTATATGTTTAGCCTTTTAAACTAAGGTAAATAATTTATGTTTTTCCTCTCTAGTAAGTTTTATATAAAATTAAAGATTAATAGCAGAAACTTAATGTCATTTATTGTCCATAATCTAGGACAAGTAAAGTTAATAAATAAATTAATCTTTATTTCAGATTAATTTAAATTAGCTAATTAAAATAAGTAAGTATTCATAAAAACTTAATTGTACTAGACAAAAAACTGTTCCTAACGTATTAACAAAACTTTATTGATAGTTCATCTCATAGTAAAATTGCTTAACATACAATAAATCCAAAGCTGTCATATTTCTATACAAAAATTAAAAATAAAAGATTATCAAGACTACATTAAAAAATTTTACAAAAACCTCATAATAATACAAAAAAGGAGATTAATAGAATAATATCTTAAAAGAGTAAAAGAAATATCCTGTAAATAAATTACATCAAGCCTTAATTGCTTTAAAATTTTTACTCAAATATTAATTTTCATTTATAATACTAATAACGGGACACCCATAGAATCTTATAGTATCAAAATAAGCCAAAGAAAAATCATTTAGACAAAAATCAAAAGGATCCCAAATCTAATTTATAGAAAAGATTTCTTTATTAACTTTTGGTCAAGAATATGTTTATATATTTCCAGAAAAGTCCATGTAGATTCCTATAACAACGGATCCCAGAGAGGACCTAATAAAACTATTCCAGCCACAAAATAGGCAGTAGCCCACAAGAACAGAGAAGAAGTAGTCCAGAAATAAAAATAGTGAAGACACCTTACCATACTAGCAGTCAGCAGCTGTACATTACTACAGGCTGCCCAGGACCAAAGGCAAGGAAGGTCGGTATGTGTGCTTCCAAATCCTATGTACACACCCTTCTACATAAAAGTCAAAATATTTAATATTTTATGTTCTACCGGGACCCCTGGCTTAGGGCTTGCTTTATTTCTAACAAGGGAATAGTATTAACTGCCACATTAAAAGAAATATTTTACCTCAGGCATTAACCATTTTTACAGATAGATCCAGTTCTAAAAAGGCTGGATCTACTACAGCAGGTAAAAGACATCAGGCCTCCTGTACAATAGCCTCCACCGAGTCAGCTAGGTGGAAGGAAGCATAAGCCAGAAAAGAGTTTTATCAGATGGAATAATGTAGGGAAGAGGTTGTGTTTTACATCTTTCCAGAAGGAGCAATACAGCCAATTCGGGTGCCAGAGCATTACGTGTGTCACCACAATAGACTCAGACAAGCACCTGTGTCCCTTCACTCAAAAGGACTAAGTACTGCCCTAATAACAGCCAAGTGGAGAAAGAAGAAAACTAAAAGCTACGCAAGAGACTGAGGTGCCAACATAGAGTCATCTGAAGAAGTTAACAACTGAAGTGCAGCAGATTGTGGAAAAGCAAGAAGTTGAAGCTACTTCTTCAACCATATTCCTACTCATGCTAGCATCTGTTAGCTGCCAGTCTTCTACAAAGTCTTGCGCAGCCAAGTCCAAGGACTCTGAGTAAATATACACAAACAACACAAGAGATTTTCTTTCATTTAGTAGCTAAAAATGTTGACATATTCATAGTTTTAATTTCTCTCTTATTGTTTTGTTATTTAATAGCCAGAGTTTTACTCTTGACATTCAAGTTTTAAAAATAATAATACGTATGTAATTTAATTTTACACTAACATTGTTTACAATTGTTTTTATATTAGAGCTTTATTATTAATGTTTAAATTTTACTTTTATTATTAGTAGCCTAAAAAACAAAAAAAGGGGGATCTGTTGGAGACTGGGTGTAAGCTGACACTGTCCTTGCACCCAAAGGGACTGGCAAGGCTTGGTTCCCTACCCACACAGTTTTCCCAGGCTTGTTTGGATGGCGATTATCAGTACAATGAGAGCAACCTTTGTAGAATGAGAGTAACCTTTCATGGCTTACCAAGAAGTCTGTAACTATTTACTGAGATTTGCTGTACTGAGAATTTGTCCTTCTGCTCTCTCTCCCTTAGAAATTAAGAGGAACAAAGAGTACATTCCTCTTAACAGACCTCCTATTCAAGTGTTTGTGTATAAAAGACATCACGCAGTTAATAAAGCTGCTGCAGTCTCTCAATGACTCGTAGTCCTCCCGATCCCGCTCTCCTGTCTTTCTTTCATTTCTTAATTCCCACCTCCCTACCTCAGCCTGGTTCAACCGTCAGGCTGGCCCTGACAATGATTCATACATCATTCCGAGTTAAAGATTTGGCCAAGGGAACCACAACTTTTTATGAAGACATGAAGCAGCAGGTCTATTTGGCTCTGCCTAAACCTCACATCTCCTGTCTGAACCGAGAAGCTGTCATGATCACTAGAAGGGAGAGAAGCTTAGAGAAAGGACTTATTGGCCACTTCTAAACAGTAAAAACAAGAATTGATGAAATTTCTAGAACTGTTTCTATAAGACCAAAATAAGGTAAGAGGAATTATACCAATCATTTATTATTTTTTTAAATGTATTTTTATTGATTTCAGAGAGGAAGGGAGCGGGAAAGAGAGATAGAAACATCAAAGATGAAGGAGAATCATTGATCGGCTGCCTTCTGCATGCCCCACACTGGGGATGGAGCCTGAAACCCCATCATGTACCCTGACCAGGAATCGAACCATGACCTCCTGGTTCATAGGTCGATGCTCAACCCCTGGCCAGGCTGTACCAATCATTTAAACCAGCGGTTGCCAACCTTTCGGACTTCATGGACCACCAGTTGGCGACAGCTGATTTAAACCATAAATTGAAAGTAAAATCTACTAACTTGAGAATAAAGATGAATATAAGAAACCAAGACTAGAAGCTGGCTTTTTAAACTGGAGAATTGTGATGTATAGCTTTCTTTATTTAATGCCTTGCATTTATGATCATGACATTATTGCCATAACTAAACACCACATCTCCTTCACCCTTTCAGTATGTGTTTTAAGATAGTGGGCAGGAGGCAAGATTATCATAGGTCACTCTGGCTAGTCTAGAAATCCACACATCATATCCCTAATAATCTTTTTAAAAATAAGGTGAAAGAAAAGTTCCCTAAAAGCCAATACACATTTGGCCAAGATAAAAAAGCATTTGCAGACTTCTACTCAACTGTTACTTACATTCCTACCTGACCTTATGAAAAACAGATTTTGAATATGATCATCGCACATAACTATGAGGATTAACTCAGTCAGTTAACATAAGTCTGAACTGGAATTCTGCAGTAGGCAGCAAAAATGGCCACAATGCTTTAACATCCCCCATCAAGAGGTAAAGTATGTTTTCCTACCCCTTGGATCTCAGCTGGTCTTGTAGCTTTGATCAATAGAATGCACAAAAATAGCAGTATACCAAACCTGAGACAAGATCACAAGAAGCCTTGCAGCTTCCATTCTCAAACTCATGCATTTCTATACCCACCGTGGAAACAAACCCAGGCTAGCCTGCCAGAGGTTGAGAGCCCATATGAAAAAAGGCCCTAGTCTGCGGCCATCATGAGACAGTCAGCACAGGCAATTGATCAGCTGACTACAAATTCATAAGTGAGCCCAGCCAAGATTAGCTAAGTTTAGCCTATTCCAGAATTGCCTAGCTGAGCCCAATGGATATTATGAACCTGCAATATTATGAGCTAAATTAAATAGGTACTTTTTTAGGCCACTAAGCATTGGGGTGATTTTTTTATACAGAAATACAGGGTGTCCAAAAAAATGTATACACACTTTGAATAATTATTAATTCCAATGGGTTAAATCTAAAAAGAAAGAAATATAAATTGAGCTTCAGCTGTAAAGTGTGTATACATTTTTGGGGACACCCAATAGATAACAAACACAGGTCCTATAACCTCATAACTAAATCTTTCCTGGGCTTTAAACTCCAATTCAAGTTTCCACTATGATGATCATAGCCTACTCTATTGGCCTAGTTCCTTTTGATAACACTTTTTTTTTCTGTAACAAAATTCAGCACTTAGCTAAAATAATGCCCAATATAATTTTCTAAGGTATATTTAAGTATTTGTGATTCATATGCAAATGCCCTGAAGGCAGAGACCGAGTTTTATATTTCATTTTTTAATTATCATCACACTGAGCACATAGTAGATATTAAATAAATACTTGTTGGTTTAATTTGAAAATAGCCTCTTTCACCACAAAGGATATTGAATAATTTTTAAACTTTCACATTCCTTTACAAATTAATATAATGAACTTCATAATAAGAAAGCAAAAACTAGAAAAATTTAAAACTTCTATATATAGCCAAAGATACAAAAACACAATTAAAAGACAGCAACTAGAGAAAATAGTTGATATATTTAAGAAAAGGCTAAAATCTATAATATACAAAGAGCACCCGTAAAGCAATTTAAAAGATGAATAACACAAAATAAAACTGAGAAAAATATATAAATTGACAGTATTCAAAATTAAAAAGGAAAAAACAACTGAAAAAATGCTTGACCTTACAGATAATCAGGAAAATATAAATTAAAATAGGAGATGCTTATCCATCAGATTATTAAAAAATAAATAGACTAAAGAAGATTCATTAGTGGTGATATACCTGTAAAGAGAAATAGGCCTTCTTGAACACTGTTTATGAGAGTATAATGTGGCATAGCTTTTAAAAGGACATTGGGTAGTATATTAATGTTAACCCCTTTAACCCCAAAATACTCACTGAAACCTTGTTTTTAGTATTAAAAACTAGAAAGCTAAATAGTCATCAATACTCTCAAGGTAAATAATGATTCACCCATATATGAAAACTAAACAAAAATTTTAAAGGATGTGAAGGATTTGTACATACTGACATAAAAAGATCAAGATATGTTAAGTTGAAAAGTCAGGTCACCAAAGAATAGTATAATGCCATTTTTTAAAATAATAAGTACATAAATGCATAGAAAAATGCTAGAATGATGCACACTACTAGGGAGGAATGTGGTTGGCAGTGTAAAGGAAGACAGATTTTTACACACTTCTATATCATTTGAATTTCCCACAAGCATGGATTATGTATATAATTTATTTATATTACACATACCTGGGCAGCAGAAAGAGGCAGAGCAAAGATGGATTCAACTGAGGAGCCAAAAATAAAAGGCTGTGCATTCATGCAGGAGGTCTCCACTTTTATCCTGGCTCAAGGAAGGGAAGTGGTTGGCACTGCACACAGATGTGAGCAGGGATTACCATTAGATGCCCTTGCAACATGACTTCCTCAATGGCAGACAAGACTGAGCAATTAACTGTGCTGAGGACCCCGTGTTCAGCCTCTCAGAAGCACAGTGAGGCATCCTCCTGGAATCTGAAATGAAAAGGAACAAGATGAGCCTCTGAAAGTTAAACTTGAACATCAATACAAACTGGATCAGAGAAGAGAGATGGGATGCCACCTAAATAATAACAAAGTTAGCAGTCACCAAGTGATCTCCTGTGCCAAGCACTGAAGACTTTTACACACTACATCTCACTTAATCTTCACAGCAGCCCTCAGTTGTTTTTACTTTATTCAAGGGAAAATGAGCTTAGAGAGGTTAAGGAAATTAGCAAGGGTCACACAGCTTGTATGTGGCAGTGCCAGAAATTTGAACCAAGTCCTATTTAATTCAACACCTATGTTCTTTGTGTGTGTGTACATATATATCTTATTGATTTCAGAGAAAAAGGGAGAGGGAGAGATAGAAACATCAATGATGAGAATCATTGATTGGCTGCCTTCTGTACGCCCCACACGAGGGATCGAACCCGTAACCCGGGCATATGGCCTGACCAGGATTCGAACCGTGACCTCCTAGTCCATAGGTTGACGCTCAACCACTGAGCCATGCCTTCTGGCCTCAACATCTATGTTCTTAACTAACATGGTATACTCTCTCCTGTTGCAGAGGCAAAAAGTCTCTGGGTTGGCAATACTTGACTATATCAGACTGATGACTTAGGCCCCCTCCCTGTGGGGAGCCCAAGCTGGCAGTTGAACACCCTTAGTGCTGCCACTGCTGCCACCGCCACCGCGCTCGCCAGCCATGAGCCAGCTTCTGGCTGAGCGGCACTCCCACTGTGGGAGTGCACTGACCACCAGGGGGCAGCTCCTGTGTTGAGCATCTGCCCCTGGTGGTCAGTGCATGTCATAGCTACTCGTTGTTCCACCATCCAGTCTATTTGCATATTAGCCTTTTATTATATAGGATATGTATGTATAAATATGTGTGTGTGTCTATTTTACATCTACATGATATTTTTTGAAGAATGGGTTTCATTGCTTTAAAGAAAAAGTTTGGATACCAATGAAGTACAAGGAAAGGAAGGATAATTCTCTGTTCAGTAATGTAATGACTATTGTTTCTTTGGAAATCAACTTGCAAGCATTCACGGCTATGACTGATTGAGACGTGTTGCTGGGAATGGATTCCAAGGACTTCTCTAGAATGGTTCTATTCAATATTTTCTTAAGAGTTTGACATGTAATCATAAAAGAGCCCTAATAATTAAAACCCTCACCCAAACTTCAATATAAATAGATATAGATTTTTTTGAAGCATTACGATGGGCACAGGGAATGCAGTTTTCTAGAAATGCTAAGCAATCCCTTTGGAATAGAAGCCCATTATCAGGAAACAGTAGAAGTTATCAACATGGACTCCAGACTTGAGCCCTTGAATTCATTCTCAGATCTTCTCCTTACTAGCAGTGTGGTCTCAAGAAAATTATGTAACCTCTCCAAGCCTCAGAAGTTTTATACATAAAATGTAAACCAGATAGGAGTATTCTGAGGATTAAATGCTCATACAGTGCTTTGTACTGAGGCTAGCACAGAGTAAGCCCCCTCAAATGTTAGTTTGTACATTAGCACAGTGGGAACACAGATTTAACAATAAAATGGAATGTGGTTTGGAGAACAGAAAGCAGTACAACACAGAGATGGCATGAAGTGAAAAGAAAATAGGGAGTATGAAGAGAGGAGATGGGGAGCTAAAGGAGATTTCATGATCTCAAGGTTTGGGCTTCAATCTTCACGGTTATTTAGAAATTCACTAGTTCAGAAAAATATGTTTACACCAAGCACCACTTTAGTGGGGTGGATAAAGGTAAATAAAGCAAGATTCCTGCCCTCAAGCAATTCTATTTATTAGAAAACACAAATAGTTACAATCCTAATAGTTGGGGGTTACAATAAAAGTATGTACAACTTGCTATAGGAAACAAAGGATGGAGTGATTAAGCAGGGAGAGATCTTCCTAACACTATATGAACAGTTGGTCAGAGATAGGATTATCCCCAAATAAAGAGAGATCTTTAATAAATGTAAGAAGAAAAGAAGACAAAGCTCCTCCCATATTTGTGCCTCCAGGCATCCAGTTGAACCTAAAGCAATGAATCCTAAAACTCAGCTTTCTCAGAATCTTAAAGATGCAGAGAAAATAGTCCCAAATACTAGGGAACTGTAGGAATCCCTTTCACGTCCCGCGTGGTTCAAGGTTCCAGTTCAGAGTTCGAGTTCTGGAGAAGGGCCGCACACAAATGAAAGGAGACTTGAAGAAATTCAATTTGGCGAAATGGGGGGCCAGGCGGTAGTCCACCTCTAGTGGGAGAACTACTGACTGCTCTGGCCCCGCCATCCCTTTTATTGAGGTTTTGGGGGAAACACCTTAGGCAAGATAAACAGAAACTTACATGTAGCCCTTAGGCAGGAAATAACAGAAACTTACATGTAGCCCTTAGGCAGGAAATAACAGAAACTTACATGTAGCCCTTAGGCAGGAAATAACAGAAACTTAATGGGACAAACCAAGGTGGAGGCTGCTTCAGCTAACAATGTCTCAACTAAAGGGTGAGTGGTTAGAGCAATTAAGGTTGTTGACCAGCCTTCCTGGCTTCCTGTCAACATCTCTCTTTTAGTGAAACTGATTGGTTTCCGGCAGGGAACCACACCTGAAAGTTTACTCCTGTGAAGCTGATCACTATTTGACTCTTAGGAGGAACTTTGAAGATGAGACCAAAACGTTTCTCTTATTCATTTCAGAAGTGTACAGTCATTGCCAGTTGAAAATAGAATGAAATATGCATCCACAAATAGAAAGAAACAGAATGACAATTATAAAAATGTTATGTAGTATAATTTTGAAGGTGGTGGTAAGATGAATAATGCCTCCCCAAAAGATATGCATGTCCTAATCCTCAGAATATGTGAATGTTACTTTACATGGTAATGGGGACTCTTCAGATGTGATGAAGTTAAGATCTTGAGGAGGAGGATATGGAACAATGGAAGTAAAGTTGGAGTGATGCACTGTGAGGATGGAGGAGGGGACCCTGAGCCAAGGAAAGCAGAGAGTCACTAAGAGCCGGAAAAGACAAGGAAACAGATTCCTCCCCGGAGTTTCTAGAAGGAACACAGCCCTGCTGACACAGCCGCATCAGGCTCATTTTGGACTTCTGGCCTCCAGAACAGTAAGAGAATAAATATGTATGTCTTTAAGCCACCAAGTTTGTAGTAACTTATTACAGGCATCAATAGGAAACTCATATGAGAAGTGTTTTCCACCAAAAACCTCAAAAGCCCAAGCAAATAATTTCATCAATCCTCTTATAGCACCCTGGAGAAGAGAAAAAAAAAATTGAAAAGAAGTTAGAACAAGTTACCCAAGACTAAAGCAAATAAATAGCAGACAGGGCAAAAATACTAAGTTTAATACCTAGAGGAAGACATGATCCTACCAACTCCAAAAATACAGCTCTCTGAATGACTCCTAAGTTTCCTCTGAACAAGAGGTTCAGATTCTTGCAATAGGAAAGCCCAGGCATTTCATCTTGATGAGGTCTCAGGATCACAGTAAAGGAAGATGGTGTCCCACATTTGGTTATTTTTACTGCCAGTAGAATGATGTCCATACCATAAGAACTGGTACTAATTGACTAATAGCCAGAAATGCCCAGCCCCATCCCAAATCAAAAGAAAGTGTTGATATTAGCCACAGAGATGGAGAGATAAAATTCCTTCCCAAGAGCAGTCAAAGTTTATACTAGCCCTGACTGGTTTGGCTCAGTGGATAGAGCGTCAGCCTGCGGACTGAAGGGTCCCAGGTTCGATTCCGATCAAGGGCATGTACCTTGGTTGCGGGCACACCCCCAGTAGGGGGTGTGCAGGAGGCAGCTGATCGATGTTTCTCTCTCATCCATGTTTCTAACACTCTATCCCTCTCCCTTCCTCTCTGTAAAAAATCAATAAAATATATTTTTTTAAAAAAGTTTATACTAATGTTTATGGGAGGGAAGAGAGGAAGCAAAGTCATAAGGAAGGTGACTACATCGTTAACATCCCCAAGCAAAGAACTCGAAGGGAATGCCACAATCAGTTCTTTGCATTCTTCCCAACTTGCAGGTCCCTTGCAAATACATTTAAATGCTATTATCAATTACATCACCTTCTAAAATAAACATATTTTCATTTATGAATGCTTCCCCATTTTGACCATGTGAAACCTGCAAATTAAACATACACCAGGAGATGAAGGCAACAGGCAGACAATCTCCAGCTAAGAAATCTGAAAAAAGGGGAGAATACAAAAAAAAATCAATCTCTCTCTCTCTCTCTCTCTCTCTCTCTCTCTCTCTCTCTCTCTCTCTCCTCTCTCTCTCTCTCTCTCTCTCTCTCTCTCTCTCTCTCTCTCTCTCTCTCTCTCCCTCTCCCTTTCTTGTCCCTATAGTGAGGTGCCCTGCTGCTGTGCAGATGAAAGGTCCAGTCTCTTTAAAATGTCATGCAGAGCTCTTCACAACATCGAAGCTTTAAAGGCCTATGGCAAATTCAACATAATGTTACACTTGATGGAAGCAGATAAAAATTACATGCAAAATACACTGTATATTCATTGTCTGAAAATACTAGAGTTACAGCTTCCCAAATTTCACTAACCAATATGAACTGATTTTCATATAAACACAAAAGGCACACCTGGAGTGAGTATTGTAGCAAAAATAAGGATGAAACTCAAACCACCTAAGGTTAGATTAGGGTCCTAGGATGTGTGAATGGTTTTAGTCATAGTTTTCCTAAATTGTTTTAAATATGTGAAGTATGTTTAAAAGGTACCAAAGGATACAAAGGGCAAAAAAAATTTTTCTAGAACTTGTGTATATGATGGGGTTCTTTGCCCTAAGTTATCTATTTTTATAACTCCATAAGAAAAATATGGGATGACTGATTTTTTTATTTTTATGTATAGAATTATCTCAAAAAAATTAAGAGCTCTATCTGAAGATATTGGAATAGAGAACAAAAGCAAGTTTATTAATCATTATTTAATTGTAATAGATGAACTTTAAAGTTACTTTTATATGCAAAGTTTAAAAACATTGTTAATTATATACCTAAATTTTAGGTTTGTATTTTATTGTAGCTATTTTGAGGTGGCCCCATTTAGTTAGACTCATTCATTTGTATTCACTCATTCTCTTCCTTCAAACATTTACTGAACATCTACTACATGCCAGGCACTGTGCCAGGTATTGAGAATGAAAACACAGAAATGTGTGGTCCCTGCCTCCAGAGGGATTATAATACAGTACAAGCAGATGAATACAATAAAAGTGTGATAAAGTTTTGAGATTCTATGGCAAAAGTAGGAGATACCATGGTAGCAAAAGAGCAGTTGATTGGTTCTTCCTGGAGTAGAGAAAATGTTATATCCAGGAGTCAGTCCTTGACTAGAGGTTTGGAAACTAGCTAGATGCTGATGACATAAACCTAGGCAGTAATAGAAGAGTTGGGTAAGAGGAGATAGATTCTGGAAAAATCAAAAGTACAAAATCAGAGAGGAAAACCAAGATGGCGGCATAAACACCTAAACTGCAGCCTCACACAACAATTTCAAAAATACAACTAAAAGACAAAACGGACAACATCCAGAACCACAGGAAAGTTGGCTGACTGGAAATCCTTCAACTAGAAGGAAAGAGAAAAACCACAAGGAAAATCAGAGGAGCTGTAAAAGCCTGAGGTGCGGAGATATGGGCACCCGCATGCGGAGAGGACGGAGCCGGAGAGGACAGGGCAGCTGATTGCCTGGCTGGCGTTCTCTAGCGGGAAGGAGATAAAAGCTCCAGACTGTGTTGAACCCCAACTCCGACTGCACTGAACCCCAGTTCCAGGCGAGACCCTGGGGACCCAGGCTCATACTGGGGGAATCTGAGCTGTAAGGCGGAAACTCAGGGGAGCGGCGAAAGGCAGAGCTCCAGAGGCGCACACGTGAATGCACGCAGAGGACAAACTGTTGACTATGCTGCTGAATTGCCCTAGCAGGAAGGAGACAAAAGCTCTGGACTACGCTGAACCCCAGTTCCGACTGCACTGAACCCCAGTTCCGGGCAAGAATCTGGGAATCCAGATTCATTGGGGGAGAGACTAGACTGTTTGGCAGCGGGCAAAACTCCAGGGCACCTTTCTCTCAGAGGTGCTTGCAGCGAGTACCGAGGAACACTGAGACCCAGGAACCTCATATGGTGGGGCTGACGTGAAGCCAAGGCTGTAGGCTCCACCCTGAAACTCCGCCCCATCCAAGCTGAGCACAGAGGCTTTTACAATTTTGCAAGTCTAGTCGAATAAGGCTGTCTCCCAGCATAGACACAGCTTATCCTCACAGCCAATTGGCCTGGAGGTCAACTCCTCCCACTGATACCAACAACAATCAAGACTTAACTACAACAAGGCTGTACACACAGTCCACAAAGGGGTGCACCAAGAGTGTCCACCTCAGGTAACTGGGGAGGCCGAGCCACTGGCCTATATAGGACAACTAGCACACAAAGCTACCCTACCAACTCAGGGAAGCAGCGAAAATGCAGAGACAAAGAAACAGATCACAAACCAAAGAAATGGAGGGAAAAAAACAACTGGAGATAGAGTTCAAAACCACGGTTATAAGGTTTTTCAAGAATTTCCTAGAAAAGGCCGATAAATTTAGCGATACCCTTGAGCATATGAGAGAGACCCTCGAGGATATGGAAAAGGACCAACTAGAAATTAAACATACACTGACTGAAATAAAAAATATTATACAGACACCCAACAGCAAACTAGAGGAATGGAAGAATCAAGTCAAAGATTTGAAATACAAAGAAGCAAAAATCACTCAACTGGAAAAGCTAAAAGAAAAAAGAATCCGAAAATTTGAAGATAATGTAAGAAGCCTCTGGTACAACTTCAAGCGTACCAACATCAGAATTATGGGGGTGCCAGAAGAAGAGAGAGATCAAGATACTGAAAACTTATTTGAAGAAATAATGACTGAAAACTTCCCCCACCTGGTGAAAGAAATAGACTTACAAGTACAGGAAGTGCACAGAACCCCAAACAAAAGGAATCCAAAGAGGACCACACCAAGACACATCATAATTACAATGCCAAGAGAAAAAGACAAAGAGAGAATATTAAAAGCAGTAACAGAAAAAAACAGTTAATTACCTACAAGGGAGCACCCATACGATTGTCAGCTGATTTCTCAACAGAAACTATGCAGGCCAGACGGGAGTGGCAAGAAATAGTCAAAGTGATGAATAGCAAGAACCTACAATCAAGGGTACTCTACCCAGCCAAGTTGACATTCAGAATTGAAGGTCAGCTAAAGAGCTTCACAGATAAGAAAAAGCTAAAGGAGTTCATCAACACCAAACCAGTATTATATGAAATGCTGAAAGGTATTCTCTAAGAAGAGGAAGAAGAAGAAAAAGGTAAAGATAAAAATTATGAACAACAAATACATATCTATCAACAAGTAAACCTAAAAATCAAGTGAATTAAAAATCTAATGTACAGAATAAACTGGTGAATGTAATAGAATCAGGGGCATAGAAAGGGGTGGACTGACAACTCTCAAGGGTAAAGGGGTGTGGGGGGTGCGGGAAGAGACTGGACAAAAATCGTACACCTATGGATGAGGACAGTAGGGGGGGAGGTAAGGGAAGAGGGTGGGATGGCAACCAGGTGGACAGGAGCTATGGGGGGGGAAAAGAGGAACAACTGTAATAATCTGAACAATAAATATTTATTAAATTTTTTTAAAAAGTACAAAATCAACAGGACTTGACTATGATTACAAGTAGAAAGCATAGAAATGTGGGCTGAATCCTAGGTTTCTAATGTATCATTCACCCAATTCATTCATTGTTCCAACAGTTATTTACCTAAAAGGTGCCAGGCACTATTCTACATACTAGAGACATAGCAAGCAACAAATCATTTTAAAAAAATCCTACTCATTAAACTTAGAGGGGAAAATGGGAAACTAATTAACAAACGAGTAAGTGCTATTAGAAGAAATAAGTGCTCTGAATAAATAAAATAGGGCAGATTCAAAGAACGTACAGAATCCAACAAATGTATGTACACTTTAAGGACAGATCAATATTTGCAATGAAAACATTACCATCAATTTCAAAGTACTTAAAGAGCATATACTTCATGTTTATAAGTTTTTACTTTGTCCTACTATCTTCTAAACAACAACTTCCACTTGACAATGTACTTCATTTACTTTCAAGTATATTTTTATTTTAAATTTGTATCTTTAAATTCTTGGCATCTCAATTGTTGTTTGTTTGTTTTTTCATTTTCCAATGACACTTTAAAACTTCACTTACAAAAAAAAAAGAGAAAACTTCACTTATATTTTCTACATTTTGAGATGTTTCTGTCATTTTTGTTTTCTACTTTTCACCCCTATTATAGTTCCTGGAAGGAATTAGAAGAACTATCCCCAGTGTCAATCAGCGGTTTTAGTACACAACAGTACAAATTATTGTATCTCTATCAACATGTATAAATATCATTATCACTAAGTAGTGTTTTACTGAAACAGTTTATAGATTTGTGTGTGTGTGTGTGTGTGTGTGTGTGTGTGTGTGTGTATGTGTGTGTGACTAGCATTCTCATGAAATTTCAAAATTTGGTCTTCAACAGATACCCAGAAAAAATGAGTATCAGCAAAATTAAATGTTAAAATTGGTCAAAATTAGTACTGACCATATACTAAAATGTTAACACATATGACATAGTAAATATTTTGTTTACTGTAAAGTATTACATATATGTCCAATTTGTATTATTAAATTTAAGAACATATGGCTCTAATGTTTAACTGCCGGATATACCAGTATCTTTATAATGTTAAAATTCCAGGTGAAAGACAATTGAATAAACGAAAAAATAACCTAGATATGATCTGGAAATCTGATGAATTTTTCAAGTAATAACAGATTATAGCTTTTTTTGAACAATTATGAGGTCCAAGGCACAGGGCTAAAGGCTTTACTTTCATCATATCCTTTGCATCTCACAACTGGCTTTGCCTCAACTTGCCCACCACTTAACACATATGGAACTGAGGAAGCTTGTCCCACTGGTGGAGGCCTGAGGTAACAGGTCTAAGAGGATCAAATCTCAGAGCTGGTAAGTGTCAATGCTGAGACCTGAAGCCAAGAAGTCTCCAAACCTAGATTTTAATTATTCTATTCCAGTACCTGGCAGTGAGAAAGTTTATCAAAAATCTTCCCACTGATTAATGAAAAATTAAGGAAAAACAACTCTTAAAATAACCAGACTTCTCTAAAATCATACCCTTTGAGAAAGCAAGACCATTTATGTTGTTTTCACTCATTGAACTTATAAAACCGTACTACTGCCACTTCTCCAGCTCCAGGAACCAGACCAAGTTTTAGGCCCTGAGATTTGCCCTGAAATATCCTATGGGGTCCTTCTCTGCCTAATTCCCCCAAACCTTTGTTTCTATTCGTAAAATATTAACAGCTTTGCCCCATATGAAGCCAACAACATATCATACAACATATGTCCAGCAAAAATAATATACACATGCAAATAGTTTATCCAAAATTACAATGAAATTAGGAGGCAGCTGAATAGGTGCTATTTATTCAAAAGTCTCCTATAAGTTCAGCAGACAATAAATAACACACACTGAAAGAATCACAGAAATGGAATTTACCATAAAAGTTACTATCACAAGGAGAAAAAACTCTCTGGATCAGAAATTCAGGCTTATCTTATCTTAAATCAGACCAAGGGGATTTAAGTTGCTTTTTAAATCTACTGTGCATAATGATCTTTCAGATTAATCATACTGTTTAATAGAATATTATTAATTAGACATGTCATTGCTCCAGGCAGAAAATTATTGGAAAGTAAAACAGCCATACTGAAAGGCTCATAGGAGAAAGATTTCCATTTCTATCATTGCACATCTCTTTAAGTTCCAATTCTCAGTGGAAATTCCTCAATGAATTCAGTCCTTGTACCACTAACAGAAGTGTTTCCCATTTAAAAGACAGCTGAACTAGTTTGCCTTATAAGATATTTTCTGTTATTTCTGAGCCAATTATTTTATTTAGAGTATATGGGTTCAGACGAAAAACCATTAGTGTTGCCCAGACTTTTATCATCTTCTACTAGGAATCTTAGACAGGACCGAGGCATGGAAAAGAACAACTGAGTCATCAGTTTCATCCATCACGCTGGTAGCCTCTAAAATGTTCTTTCTCATCTAGTCGACTCTCACAGGCTACTGCAGCTTCCTCTTCATTCCTGTAAGTCCCATGTATTATATCTGTGCCACTCTAGACTGCTAGGAAAACTCTGCTGTTCCACCTATAGGCCAGGACTTCAGGGGGCTCTTTCAAGCACCCTACACAGACATTTATTTTGCTCCCACACTAAGCTACATGCAAAAAACTTCTAGAATCATGATGCTTTCCAGAGCTCCTGCATATGAACAAGGACATAGGTATTCTCTGTCCCCAGATTCCTCCATTTATGATTTGGCCCTATTGTCCATCCACCCTTCCTTCAACTCTAGGCTCCTCACTCTGAGCATCCAAGCAAATGACCGAACTTCCTATTTCACAGTGAAAAACAGAGACTAAGAACACCGAACTCCCTCAACTTCTGGTACACATGCTGATGACTTTTCCCAGCTTAATGTACAAAGTTAATCTCTTCACTTATATACCTTATCTCATCTTCACCTTCCTTTTCAAGAATCTCCCTCCATCAATTGCCTTCCTCCTCTGTATCTTCTTCCTATTTCTGACTCTTTCCCTCAGCTTATAGAATAAATACATGGCTGTCATTAAAATACACACACAACATCATCAAGGAGAACCACACAAACACATATTTAACTATCATCTTGACCCTTTTAAATCTCATCTGCCCTTCATAGCTAAGCTTCTTTAAAAAATAAGAATGTTCCAGGCAAAAAGAATATGTGAATGAGATGGAAAAGAACACAGACCTTCTAGAAACTTGAAGGTCTGGGTGGGTGAAGAATCATGAGCAAGTGGGGATGGATGGAGATAGACAAGGGCTAGAGAACACTGGCCTTTTAACTTACATCCTGGGTTTGTTTGAAAGATGACCCTGACTTTCCTCTAACCTCATTTGGGCACACTTCAAGGTTATAGAAATGAGAACAATTTCTTTGTAACTAGGATTAAAGTCTAATTGAGTAAGTAGGATACAGATGAAATCTCTCAATTTCAAGTGGAGAGTTCATGTGGAAGCATTTGGAAACAGTAATGGATATACAAAAGTTGTATGTAACATAATTAATATACAATACCCACAAATATACAAAAATAAGGAAAAATCAATCTTGCCCTAAAGCTCCTATTCTGGCAGATAGAGGTTGGATGTATGAAGACATTGGACTGGAAATTATCAATTAAAGATAATGCCATCTCGCCCTACCCAGTGTTGCTAAGTGATTAGAGCATTAGCCTGTGCATGGAGGGTTGTGGGTTCAATTCCCAGTCAAGGGTACATACATGGGCTGCAGGTTCCATCCCTGGCCCCAGTTGGGGCATGTGTGGGAAATGTGTGGGAAGCAACCAATTGATGTCTCTCTCTCACATCGATGTTTCTTTCTCTCTCTCTCCCCACCTCTCTCTCTCTCTCCCCACCTCTCTCTCTCTCTCTCTCTCTCTCTCTCTCTCTCTCTCTCTCTCTCTCCCTTCACTCTCCTCCCCGCTCACTTCCACCCTCTATAAAAATCAATGGAATGGAGTATGTAATACTTTAATCAATAACGAATAAAAAAAATCAATGGGAAAAATATCCTCCAGTGAGGATTAACAACAACGACAAAAAAAGATAATGCCATCTCACAATACAACTGAATTCATAAAGTGATCCTGTACTACATAAAAAAACCTGAAAAGGACACCATTGGGAGAATTGATGAAATTGAAATATGCACTGTAGATTAAGCAGAAGTATTGTATTAATGTTAACATTTCTGAATTTGATATCCTATCTAATAAAAGAGTAACATGCAAATTGACCATACCTCTGCTACACCCACCAGCCAATCAGGAGCAAGTATGCAAATTAACCCAACCAAGATGGCTGTGGCCACAGAGCAAACAGGAGGCTTGGGTTTCCCTGGCAACAGAGGAAGCCAAGCTTCCTGCACACCCTGGCTGGCCCAGGCCTCTGCTGAAGGCTACAAAGTTTCAATTATAGAAGATAAATAAATCCCAACAAAAATGGTGGCAGCCACGGAGTGAGCAGGAGGCTTGGGTTTCCCCGGCGATGAAGGAAGCCAAGTTCCTGGCCTGCCCTGGCCTCCACTGAAGGCTACAAAGTTTCAATTATAGAAGATAAATAAATCCCAGATACCAGGGCCTCCGCTTAGGTCACTGGGGGGCGGGGCCAGCCCGCAAACCACCACAGGCCCCTCGCCCAGGCCGCCCCACGCCCCAAGGGAACCCCCCACCCTGATCCAGGACACTCTTAAGAGCAAACCAGCTGGTCCCCACCCATGCACCAGGCCTTTATCCTATCTAATAAAAGAGTAATATGCAAATTGACCATCACTCCAACACACAAGATGGCTGCCCCCATGTGGTCAAAGATGGATGCCCCCATGTGGACACAAAATGGCCGCAACAAGATAGCCAGCAGAAGAGGGCAATTGGGAGGGATCAGGCCAGCAGGAGAGGGCAGTTGTAAGCAATCAGGCCAGCAGGGGAGGGCAGTTGGGGGGGACCAGGCCTGCAAGGGAGGGCAGTTGGGGGTGACCAGGCTGGCAGAGGAGGGGAGTTGGGGGCGACCAGGCCTGCAGGGAAGGGCAGTTGGAGGGGACCCAGGCCTGCAGGGGAGAGCAGTTGGGGGGGGACCAGGCCTGCAGAGGAGGGCAGTTAGGGGTGATCAGGCCTGCAGGGGAGGGCAGTTAGGGGCAATCGGGCTGGCAGGGGATCAGTTAGGCATCAATCACGCTGGCAGGGGAGTGGTTGGGGGGTGATCAGGCTGGCAGGCAGAAGTGGTTAGGGACAATCAGGAAGGAAGGCAGGCAAGCAGTTGGGAGCCAGCAGTCCTGGATTGTGAGAGGGATGTCTGACTGCCCGTTTAGGCCCAATCGTGGGGTCCCAGATTGGAGAGGGTGCTGGCTGGGCTGAGGGACACACACACACACACCCCCGTGCACGAATTTCGTGCACCAGGCCTCTAGTGATATATAAGAGAATATCCTTATTCTTGGGAAATACACAGAAAGACTGAGGGATAAAGAGGTATGATTTATGCACCCTACTCTCAAATGGTTAAAAAATAGTAATTATACTAGTACACATAGGGAAGAGAGAGGAAAAAAAGAAAATGAGGGAAGTAGGGAAAAGAATATATGAGAATATACTAAAGCATACAGGGTAAATTGGTGTGTCTGTTTGTACTGTTTTTACATTTGGGGTTCAAGGGCTGAACCCTGAGCTGTCCTCTGGTCTCTCACTGCCCCATAGCCTCTGCAAAGATGCCTCTTCCTCTCCTTGTCACTCTGTAGTGCCTCCTGCTGAAGTCCTTAGCTGGTATATCCTCCTGGCACTGTTGGAGACCAGTGGAGTTTTCTTATCTTAGCAGACTTGGCCTCATCTTAGTCCTTGCTTCTTGTTTCCAGATAATCCAAAAGAAGCTTTGGAAAAACATAAACCCCTATTCTCTCTAGACAAAGATTGACTCTAAACTACTGACTTTCCAACTACCACTTAACCTTTAAAGAACTTAATTTGATGCTCAAAGCTGAGCATTGACTGGTGGGAATGTAACTTGGTACAGCCACTTTGGAAAATAATATTCAGGTTCTTTAGAAAATTAAGAATAGAGTTACCACATAACCCAGCAATCCCTCTTCTGGGTATCTACCTGAAATTTTTGAAAACAATTATTTGTGATTATTAAGTACCCCTATGTTCATTGCAGTTATTATTCATGATGGCTAAGACATGGAGACAACCAAAGTATCCTTTGATAGATGACAGGATAAAGAAGATGAGGTACACATATAGGTGGGGCAAAAGCAGGTTTACAGTTGTTCATATGGAAAACAGTAAAATAATTAATAAATAATAATACTAGAATAAATCCTGTGTTTTGCATACTCACAACTGTAAATCCACATTATACCCCCATGACTTATTTATTTTATAACTGGAAGTTTGTACCTTTTAACCCTGTCATCCATTTCACTCACCCTCACCCTCTGGCAACCACCAATCAGTTCTCGGTATCTAAGAGCTCATGTTTGGTTTTTCATTTTTAGAGTCCGTATATAAGTGATATCATGTGGTATTTGTCTTTCTTTGTCTGACATATCACTTAGCATAATGCCCTCAGGACTCATCCATATTGTCACAAATAACAAGATTGCCTTTTTATGGCTGAATAATATTCTATTGTGTATATATTGGATGCCCCCCCCCAAATGTATACATGCACTTTGAATAATTATAAAGAAAATGATTATTAAAATACATTTTATTTTCAAAATTGAACTATCAGGCCTGGCCAGTGTGGCTCAGTGGTTGGGCGTTGACATATGAACCAGGAAATCACAGTTTGATTTCCAATGGGGGCACATGCTGGGTTGTGGCCTTGATCTCCAGTAGGGGGCATGCAGGAGGCAGCTGACAGAAGATTCTCATTCATCATTGATGTTTCTATCTCTCTCTCCCTCCCCCTTCCTCTCAGTAATCACTAAAAATATTTTTTAAAATTGAGCTATCATGCCCATGACTGACCAAGGAGCAGCCACCGCCCGCCACTGCATGAGGAGCAGCCACCACCTGCGACCGTGCAACCCGCCACCAAGCCCACTGCTGCAGCCAAAGGCCCCATGCAACTCGACACCTAGATCCTTTGGTGAGAGCAAAAATGGGGAGACAGAAGAACAACCCTAAAGCAAAGAAAAGGAGGCACTGTCAGAAAAGGAACTAAATGAAAAGAAGGAATGCAATATGTCAGGAAAAGAATTCAGAATAAGGGTCATACAGTTCATAAACCAGATGGAGGAGAAAAATCAACAACCTATGTAAGAATCAGGAGGAAATAAAGAGTGATATAGCTACAATAAAAAACAATATGGAAGCTTTCAATAGTAGACTAGAAGAAGCGGAGGACTGAATTAGCAATTAGAAGACAGGGAAGCAAAACACACCCAATCTGAACTGCAATTGGAGAAAAAATCAAAACAGGAGGAAAGCCTGAAGGAGTTTAGGACAACATGAAACGAAGCAACATACGTATAATAGGGGGGCCAGAATGACAAGAAGAGTAGCAAAAGTTAGAAAACCTATTTGGAGAAATATTGTCAGAAAACTTCCCTGTTTTGGGAAAGAAAAGGTCACACAAGCACAGAGAGTCCCAAACAAGATGAACCCAAAAAGAGCCAAGCCAAGACACGTTGTATTTACAATGACGAATGTTAACAACAAAGAGAGAATCTTAAAGGCTGCAAGAGAGAGACAGAAAGTTACCTACAAGGTATCTTCCATTAGATTATCAAATGATTTCTCAACAGAAACACATCTGGCCAGAAAAGAATGGAAGGAAGTATACAAAGTGATGCAAGCAAAGGACTGAATTCAAGAATACTCTATCCAGCAAGGCTATCATTCAAAATTGAAGGGGAAATCGGGAGCTTCATAGACAAAAAAAGGCTAAAGGAGTTTATCACTGCCAAGCTAGCAATGCAAGAGATGCTAAAGGAACTGTTGTAAAAAGAAGGAAAAAAAGGAGGGGGGAGAAGGAATACAGGCACAAAAAATAAAAATGACTACAAACAAGTACCTATCAATATCAACTTTAAACATAAATGATCTAAAAGTTCCAATCAAAAGACATTGAGTGGTTGAATGGGTAAGAAAACATGACCCATATATATGCTGTCTACAAGAGACCCACCTCAGAACAAGAGACTCACACAGACTGAAAGTGAAGGGATGGAAAAATATCCTTCAGGCAAATGGAAATGAAAAAAAAAATCTGGGGTAGCAACACTTATATTTGAAAAAAATAGAACTCAGAGTGAAGGCCATAATAAGAGATAAGGAAGGCCACTTCATAATACTAAAGGGATCGATACAATAAGAGGATATATCACATCCAACAAGAAGAAATAACTCTGGTAAATATATATGCACCCAATACAGGAGCACCCAAATACATATAACAAAACTCCTGGAGGATATCAAGGCAGAGAATGACAGCAATACAATCATAGTAGGGGACTTTAATACCCCCACTGACATCACTGGATAAATCCTCTAGACAAGAAATCAGCAAAGAAACGGCAATCCTAAATGACTCACTAGATCATATGGACTTAATTGACATCTTCAGAACAATTTGCCACAAAGCTACAGACTATACATTCTTCTCAAGCACACATGGGACATTTTCAAAGATAGATCACATATTGGGTCACAGGCAAAGTCTTTCCAAATTCAAAAAGATTGAAATCATATCAAGCATCTTCTCAGACCACAATGGCATAATATTAGAAATAAATTACAATAAAAACAATTAAAAAATTAAAATACTTGGAGGCTGAATAGCATGCTATTAAACAATGATTGGGTTCATAGCATTACAGGCCTACCTCAAAAAAAAAACTGTTAATAAATGACCTAACTCTACAACTTAAAGAATTAGAAAGAGAGCAACAAGAAAAGCCCAGAGTGAGCACAAGGAAGGAGATAATAAAGATCAGAGCAGAAATAAGTGATACAGAGACACACACACAAAAAAAAAAAAATACAAAAGATCAATGAAACCAATAACTGGTTCTTTGAAAGGATAAACAAGATTGATGAACCTCTATTCAGGGTCACCAGATAAACAAAATCAGAAATGAAAGAGGAGAAATAACAACAGACCCCACAAAAATACAAAAGATTGTTTTAAAAAAATACTATGAACAACTCCACTCCAACAAACTAAAATACCTGGAGGAAATGGACATCTATGGACATCTTCCTAGAAAAATACAACCTTCTAAAACTAAATCAAGAAGAATCAAAAAAATATCTTGCCCTAGCTGGTTTGGCCCAGTGGATAGAGCGTTGGCCTATGGGCTGATAGGTCCCGGGTTCGATTCCAGCCAAGGGCACATGCCCAGGTTGCAGACTCGATGCCCAGTAGGGGGCATGCAGAAGGCAGCCAATCAATGATTCTCTCTCATCATTGATGTTTCTATCTCGCTCTCACTCTCCCTACCTCTCTGAAATCAATAAAAATGCATTTTTTTAAAAAAAATCTCAACAGGCCGCTAACTAAGGAGGAAATTGAAGCAGTCATCAAAAAACTTTCAGCAAACAAAAGCCAGGGGCCAGGTGGCTTCACAGGGGAGTTTTATAAAACATTCAAAGAAGAACTAAAACCTATCCTTCTCAGACTATTCCAAAAAATTCAAGAGGAAGGCACATTTCCAAGCTCTTTCTATAAAGCCAGCATTACCCTAATCCCAAAACCAGATAAAGACACTAAAAAGAAAGAGAATTACAGGCCAATATCCCTGATGAACATAGATGCTAAAATCCTCAACAAAATTCTAGCAAATCGGATCCAGCATTACATTAGAAAGATCATACACCATGACCAAGTGGGATTTATTCCAGGGATGCAAGGCTGGTACAATATCTGCAAATCAATAAATGTGAAATATCAAATAAACAAATTGAGAGACAAAAATCACATAATCATATCAATTGATACAGAAAAGGCATTTGACAAAATCCAACACCCTTTCCTGATAAAAACTCTCAGCAAAGTGGGAATAGAGGGATCATACCTCAGCATAATAAAAGCCTTATATGACAAACCTACAGCCACCATCATAATAAATGGGCAAAAACTAAAATCATTTCCCCTAAAAACAGGAACAAGACAGGAATGCCCTCTTTCACCACTCCTGTTCGACATACTACTGGAAGTGCTAGCCATAGCGATCAGACAAGAAGAAATAAAAGGCATCCAAACTGGAAAAGAAGTAAAATTGTCATTATTTGCAAATGACATGATATTGTACATAGAAAACCCTAAAGACTCCATCAAAAAACTACTAGACCTAATAAATGAATTCAACAATGTAGCAGGATACAAAATTAACACCCAGAAATCTATGGCTTTTTTATAACAATAATGAAATCAAAGAAAGAGAAACTTTAAAAAATCCCATTTACCATTGCAACAAAAAAATTATGATACCTAGGAATAAATTTAACCAAGGAAGTAAAGGACCTGTACTCAGAAAATTACAGGACGCTGAAAAAAGAGAAAGAGGAAGATATAAACAAATGGAAGAATATACCATGTTCATGGATTGAACAATCAACATCATTAAAATGCCCATACTACCCAAAGCAATCTAAAGATTTAATGCAATCCCCATTAAAATACCAATGGCATACTTCAAAGACCTAGAACAAACTCTCCAAAAATTCATCTGGAAAAAAGACCCCGAATAGTTGCAGCAACCCTGAGAAAGAAGAACAAAGTTGTAGGAATCACAATACCAGATATCAAGCTATATTACAAAGCCACTGTTCTCAAAACTGCCTGGTACTGGCACAAGAACAGACATACAGACCAATGGAAGAGAACAGAGAACCCAGAAATCGACCCAAGCCATTATGCTCAATTAATATTTGACAAAGGAGGCAAGAGCATACAATGGAGTCAAGACAGTCTCTTCAATAAATGGTGTTGGGAAAATTGGACAGATACATGCAAAAAAAATGAAACTTGACCACCACCTTATATCATACACAAAAATAAACTCAAAATGAATAAAGAACTTAAATATAATACAGGGAACCATAAAAATCTTAGAGGAATCCACAGGCAGCAAAATCTCAGACATATGCCGAAGCAATATCTTCACTGATACAGCTCCCAGGGCAATGGAAACTAAAGAGAAAATAAACAAATGGGACTACATCAAAATAAAAAGCTTCTGCACCGCAAACAAAACCATCAACAAAACAAGAAGAAAGCCCACTGCATGGGAGAACATATTTGCCAAGTTATCTCCAATAAGGGTTAATCTCCAACATTTATAGGGTACTCATACAACTTAACAAAAGGAAGATAAACAACCCAATAAAAAAATGGGCAAAGGACCTAAGTAGACACTTTTCTAAAGAGGACATACAAAAGGCCAAGAGACATATGAAAACATGCTCAAAGTCACTAATCATCCGAGAGATGCAAACCAAAATGACAATGCAGTACCTGTCAAAATGGCTATCACCAACAAATCAACAAACGACAAGTGCTGGAGAGGATGCAGAGAAAAAGGAATCCTCTTGCACTGCTGGTGGGAATGCAGACTGGTGCAGCCACTGTGGAAAACAGTATGGCATTTCCTCAAAAAATTAAAAATTGAACTTCCATTTGACCTAGTGATCCCACTTCTAGGACTATATCCCAAGAAAACAGAAACACCAATCAGAAAGGATATATGCACCCCTATGTTCACAGCAGCACAATTTACAATAGCTAAGATTTGGAAACAGCCTAAGTGCCCATCAGCAGATGAGTGGATTAGAAAACTGTGGTACATCTACACAATGGAATACTATGCTGCTGCAAAAAAAGAAGAAATTCTTACCATTTGCAACAGCATGGATGGAACTGGAGAGCATTATGCTAAGTGAAATAAGCCAGTCAAAGAAAGATAAATATCACATGATTTTACTCATTTGTGGAATAAAATGAACAACATAAACTGATGAACAAAAACAGAACCACAGTCATAGAAGCATCGAACAGACTGTCCAACCTATGAGGGAAGGTGGGGGGATGAGAGGGTAAGAGATCAATCAAAAAACTTGTATGCATGCATATGAGTGTAACCAATGGACACAAATGGGGCTTGGGGGGTAAGGGTATGTACTGAGGGGTGGGGGCGGCCGGGGAAAGGTCAATGGGGGAAAAAGGAGACTTATGTAATACTTTAAACAATAAATAATTTAAATTAAAAAGAATTGAGCTATCAGCTGTTAAAGTGTGTATACAGCCTTAGCTGGTTTGGCTCATTGGATAGAGCGTCGACCTGTGGACTCAAGGGTCCCAGGTTCAATTCCAGTCACTGGAACATGCCTAGGTTGCGGGCTCGATCCCTAGTGGGGGGCGTGCAGGAGGCAGCCAATCAATGATTCTCTTTCATCATTGATGTTTCTATCTCTCTCTCCCTCTCCCTTCCTCTCTGAAATCAATAAAAATATTTTTTTAAAGTGTGTATACATTTTTAAGGACCCCCTTATATCACATTTTCTTCATCCATTCACCCATAAATGGCCAGATAGGTTGTTTCCATATTTTGACTATTGTAAATAATGCTGCACTAAACAGGGTGGTGCATATATATATATTTTTAGTTAGTGTTTTGTTTTCTTTGGATAAATACTCAAAAATGGGATTGTTGGATAATATGGTAGTTCTAGTTTTAATTTTTTGAGGAATCTCCATAATGTTTTTATCAACATTGCACAAGGGTTCCCTTTTCTTCACATCCTCGCCAACACTTGCTATTTCTTGATTTTTGTTTTTGGTTGTTGTTGTTTTATTTATAACTAGGAGCCCGGTGCATGAAATTCATGGGGGGGGGTCCCTCAGCCCAGCCTGCACCCTCTCCAATCGGGGACCCCTTGG
Organism: Cnephaeus nilssonii; assembly: GCF_951640355.1. Lineage (NCBI taxonomy): Eukaryota > Metazoa > Chordata > Mammalia > Chiroptera > Vespertilionidae > Cnephaeus > Cnephaeus nilssonii. The sequence continues at coordinate 12,253,301 of NC_137091.1, forward strand.
GGGATGTCCAACTGCCAGTTTAGGCCCAATACTCTTGCAATCTGGGACTGCTGGCTTCTAACCGCTCACCTGCCTGCCTGATCACCCCTAACTGCCTCTGCCTGCCTGCCTGATCACCCCTAACTGCCTCTGCCTGCCTGCCTGATCACCCCTAACTGCCCTCCCCTGCCAGCCTGATCTTGTCCCCAACTGCCCTCCCCTGCTGGCCTGATCTCGCCCCCAACTGCCCTCCCCTGCCAGCCTGATCTCGCCCCCAACTGCCCTCCCTTGCCAGCCTGATCGCCTCTAACTGCCTCTGCCTTGGCCCCCACCACCATGGTTTTGTCTGGAAGGAAGTCGGATGTCCAGAAGATGGCCGGTCGACCCGGTCTAATTAGCATATTACCCTATTAGTAGTATAGATAGATTATATAGAATAAGATTGCTTGAATGGGGGGAGGAAGCCTTTTTCAGCAGAAGGAGATGCTCTTGGCAGACAAAAACACATAATCCCTATATCTGGACTGATAGCCAGCCATATCCACTATACTACCAAACCAGTCATGTAAAAATTGAACTGCTTTCTTACACCTTACACCAAACAGCTGTTGCCCTTAAAACCCCTCCTCAGCCCCCACCTTAGGTTCTGCCTTCGCAGCTCACCCACATTAGGTTCTGATTGGTCAGTTTCTATGCCAGTCAGCGTCAAAAGCTCTGCCTCCTAGGCAGCCATTGGCTCCTCGCACTTCACCCAGATTACGTTCTGAATGGTCGATTTCTATGCCAGTCAGCATCTCCGGGCCTATCTCTGGGCCTGATCAAAGAGGCAGGGCTGATCAGCAGCCCCCAAGGAGGCCTGAAGAGAAACAGAGGCACAGCTGCTTGCAAAGCCAGAAGAGAAAGAGAGAGGCAATGGCTGATCAACAGCTGCCATGGAGGCTGGGGATCAGACCCTGCCTCTCTCTCTGCAAGCCTCTCTCTGGGCCTGATCCACAGCCCCCTCGGCAGTCAGTGCTGGGTCGCTGCACTGGCACCGGCTGCAATCAACCCAGCACTGACTTCCGGTGTTCCGTCGAGCCTTGGTCGTTACGGACTTTGGCTCTTTATATGTATAGAAGATAGGTGTTAGGTGATATCTAACATTCTAAGAGATGAGGTGATACCACATTGTGAGTTTTTTTGTTTTGTTTTTAAATATATTTTTATTGATTTCAGAGAGGTAGGGAAAAGGAGAGACAGAAACATCAATGATGAAAGAGAATCATCGATTGTCTGCCTCCTGCACACTCCCTATGGGGCACATGCCCTTTCTAGAGTTGAACCTGGGACCCTTCATCCGCAGGCCAATGCTCTATCCACTGAGCCAAAGCAGCTAGGGCCACATTGTTGTTTTGATTTGCAGTATTCATTGGATTCAGAAAACTTACACTCTAAAATACCACACTAAAGACAAAGGTTCTTTTGTTTTAGTTTATAAACATTTAGATATTATTTCCTGCCCCCAAAACATTCTTTAAGTCCCCATGAGAAAATATATGTGACTAGCACCAGAAAGAAGTTTTCTTCACCAATACTGCCATTTTTATGGACTAACATCATAAGGCCTGAACAATCTTACAAATAAAAATTCTATTCCTCTAAAACTAATGCCAAAAAAAAAAGCTGTCCAGTGTTTCTCCAAATAAGTAAATAAGTTTTTTTTCATAAAGAGCAAATTGTAGGAGTTTTCTGAAAAAAGAAAATTTTTCATTATATCTTTGAGTGACGAGGAATAAAGAGTTATATGGAAATTTTCTTGAAGCTTTAACATTATAATTCATCATGACTCTAAAATGTACATATATGTTAAATCTATATTACACAAGATTTTAAATTATACAAAAAATAGACACAAGCACATACCCTACAATTATTAAATTTTACAAACATACTCATATGTATTTTTCATTGTCTTTTTCTCTAACAAAAATTCCTGTTTTTATATTTATAGTATACCTGATCACAAGATTACCTAAAGTACTTTCACTTTAATAACTTTTACACATTCATAAATATTTTTAAAACCCATAAATGTTTAACATTAGTATAGCATATCAAAGCACTGTTCTTTTCTCTGTAAATAAATCATTTTTAATCTAAAATCTTGGGGGGGGGGGGGGAATAACAAAAGTCCTTCTGGCCAGTGAATCAAAGGACATTCCCACACATTAACTTCTCTTCTCAAATATGAAAAACATATTAAATACATATCTTACAATAAGATGTTTTCCTCCTGTTTCCTTTGGGTAAAATCTGTTTAGTACATTCCCCTGTACATTGTGCTATGGAATTCTTAGTCAAGTTTATCATTTTTCCCTCTGCAAACGGCTGCCTGCTGGAAGGAAGCCAGAATTGCTGTGATATCACTTACTCAACCAAGACTAACCATGTTAAGTTCAGGCAAAAATGAGTTATAATGTAAATGGAAAATGTGTGTGTGTGTGTGTGTGTGTGTGTGTGTGTGTGTGTGTATTATTATATATATATATAAAATACACACACTCCCTCTGGCCATTACACTGCTTCTAAAGAAAAATAGATACTCGCACTGTCTGTGTTTTGAAAAGAAGACAAGCTATGAAAAAAGACCTAGGCTTTTGGGACTGAAATACCTTTCTAAAACTGCTAAAGGTTCTACAGTTTAAGTCCCACCCCCCAAACTCATGTGGCCATCTGTGTGTATAATTAGGAGTGAAATAATAAGAGGTTTTCCAAGTAAACTTTTCCTAAGGCTGCAAAACTGCCATGGTACTTAAATGAGGAGGTGCCAAATGACTTGTGTGTTTCTGGGCAACCTTATTGCAACAAATGGTGGGTGGCCATGTTGCTTATGCTTGTGCTATGTAAGTTAGTGATATTAGTTACACTTGCATCTCACAAGCAAAGAAAGTCCCCATGTTACTTCTATGATATCTTTCTCACATCTTTTGCCTATCACCAAGCTATGCCATCCAATTAGGTCTGTAGCTGTCAATTTTTCTGTATAAACATCCTCTTTGAATAAATATTTTGCATCTGCACTATTATACTTCACTTCCTTTTAGCAGCACTAAATGTTTCAAGAAGACAACTGGCACTTAAAACATAGTACTGGAAGCATCTGGTCCTGTGCACACATTTTAATTTCATGTCCTATGGTGGGGGAGGGGGGCGGGATCATTACTGGCCTTAAACAAAAATTGAGTCTTCAATGTTTTATTGCTTTATACAATTTATCTTTCACATAGTCTATTAGCTCTTTTAAAAGAAAGAGCCTGGCCAGCATGGCTCAGTGATTGAGCATCAACCTATGAACCAGGAGGTCATGGTTCGATTTTTGCTCAGGGCACATGCTGGGTTTTGCAGGCTCGATCCCCAGTGTGGGGCGTGCAGGAGGCAGCCAATCAATGATTCTCTCTCATCAGTGACATTTCTATCTCTCTCTCCCACTTCCTTCCTCTCTGAAATCAATAAAAAAAAAAGTTCAATTGGCACTGAGTATTCAAGGAGCATTCAATCCCCAAATCTGAATCCTACAAATATTTCCCCAACTTATTTTTATGAAAATAAACTGAATTTGTCAAATGTCTCCTCCTACACAGCCTATCCTGTTGTTATCCCAGCACAGTGAGAACTAACATGTTAAGCCAATCCTGGTATGATTGCCAGAGAGAGAAGCATTCAGTTTTTGATATCACAGATTTAGATGGGTTTTGTAGCATGGCCTGTAATTTAAATCTTGAAGAACACAAAGGCCAAAAGCAATGTGGAATTGGAAGCCAGTGTGAAGCAGAGAAGAATAAAATCTAATATGAGCAGGAGAATGGATGAATGTGTATAGATGACCAGGACTGGCTTCAAACCTATTATATGAGTTTTGTTTTCCTTTGACATGGATGTTATTTTCTCTTTGGCAGAAACATCTAGTGAAATGTTGGTCTTTTCCTTTCCCCATGTATATATTAAGGATCTAAAGTCATGAGTTAAAAAAAAAGTCATGAGTTAATGAAAACACGCCGCCCTGGTCGCTGTACCACTAGCCCAACAACATTAACTCTGGCAATTAGAAACCTATTTTTAGAATCCAGAGGAGAAAAATGATGAGCAAAGCTGAAGACTAACTGCCCAGAAAATAAGAGAAACATTAAAAATCAAATGAAACTATTTGAAAGGGGAATTTTTTTTTAAAAGTATGTATGGAAGGAAAAGTGCTTCTTCCCATAAAGACTATTTTTTGAAAACTTTTATTTACAGCCCAGACTTTCCTGCCCTCTTGTGGAGAAAACATAGAGCTCTCTATCAATATAAATATGATGATAGCATTTTGAAACTTGCAGTTGACTTTTCCAATGGTATATGTGATTTACTGCCATGGTTGGATACCTGGGTTTACAGAACTTCACTATGATGTACCAAAAATAAAACATAAAATCTGAACAACAAAGTAGAGCTAAATTAGGTGTTAGGCGGCAAGAACCCATCTAATTTGGGGCAAGGGAAAACTGCAATGATCAGTTTTTAATAATACTTATTTGTATAAATAAGTATTTTAAACAAGTAGGAGGAAAGAGAAGAGTTTTCAAAATGGCCATCAAAAAACTCTAGTTCTGCCCTAACTGGTTTGGCTCAGTGGATAGAGCGACGGCCTGTGGACTGAAAGGTCCCAGGTTCGATTCCGGTCAAGGGCATGGACCTTGGTTGTGGGCACATCCCCAGTAGGAGGTGTGCAAGAGGCAGCTGATCGATGTTTCTGACTCTCTATTCCTCTCCCTTCCTCTCTGTAAAAAATCAATAAAATATATATATTTTTAAAAAACACTCTAGTTCTGTTTACATCTTTCTACTCAGAGAGTAGGCCAACATCTCTCCATTTGGGCTGCCACTACACATTGTCATTTGGGCAGGACCAGCCTGGGACAAAGAATATACACATTCCATCAGCAACTCCTATAAAGTCAGAGAATTCCCAACTTCCCTTAGGTTGTTGTTCTTTGAATTTTGTAGACATTTAAATAGACACAAGGAGACCTAGCTGGTTTGGCTCAGTGGATAGAGCATTGGCCTATGGACTGACGGGTTCCAGGTTCGATTCCGGTCAAGGGCACATGCCCAGGTTGCAGGCTCAATCCCCAGTGTGGGGCATGCAGGAGGCAGCCGATCAATGATTCTCATCATTGATGTTTCTATCTCTCTCTTCCTCTCCCTTCCTCTCTGAAATCAATAAAGATATATTTTAATTAAAAAATAAATAGCCACAAGGAGACAGGAGAAGGAGGTCCTGAGCCCTACATTCAATGCCCAAGTCCAACCAATGGCCAACTTATGCTGTGGTTTAGACACAAATCTACCCTGACCATGCACAAGAAGATGCTAAATTTCTTTTTATTTTATCTAGTATTCTAAATTATCAAATGAAAGGTGCTCCGGTGAAATCAAGGTTTTCTAAAATGGGTTTTATAAATTGAGGAGGGGGAGAAAAATTCATTATCCTATATAATAAAAGGCTAATATGCAAATTGTCCCCTCTGGAGTTCCACTGACCAGGAGTTTGAACGCCCGCTATGACGTGCACTGACCACCAGGGACCGGCGTGGAATGAAGGAAGGCCCCTATCGGCCCTGATTGCCAGCCAGGCCTAGGGTCCCTACCCATGCACGAATTTCGTGTACCAGGCCTCTAGTAATAGATAAAATTATCTTGGCGATGTCTTAGAACTTCTGAAAGGCAGCATGATCTATTGTAGATAGAACTCTTTCAGAAGTTTTAGATATTCCCTGAGCTTTCCATAGCATGGTGCTAAGCACCAAGGCAACAGAGAAGAAACACAAATCTTGATTCACTAGATGTTTACCAAAGCACCAACCATGTGCAAGGGCTCGGTCTATTTGGGGAAACACGGTATATTCAACACCTGGGCTACATGACCCAAATGGGCAAAGCAAACAATAATAAATGGGCCAGAGATGAGAGACTGAAGCATCTTATATAATAAAACCTAATATGCAAATCGACCGAACAGTGGAACAACCGGTTGCTATGACGCACATTGACCACCAGGGGACAGAGGCTCAATGCAGGAGTTGAGTGCGCTCCCACAGCGGTGAGCACTGCTCAGCCAGAAGCCAGGTTCACGGCTGGCAAGCACAGTGGCAGTGGCAGGAGATTCTCCCACCTCCACTGCAGGTGGGTGGTAAGGAGCAAAGGGTCCTGAACTGCGATAGCCCCAGACTACGAGAGGGATATCTGACTGCCAGCTTAGGCCCGATCCCTGGCAGGCAGACATCCCCTGAGGGGTCCTGGACTGCGAGAGGGCACAGGCTGGGCTGAGGGACCCCCTACCCCATGAGTGCACAAATTTTGTGCACCGGGCCTCTAATAAGGAATGTTTAAAGAGAGAAGGAAGAGAGAAACTTGCACCATGCAGCACAAACTGGGAATGACTTATAAAAATATTAAGTATGTTGGATCAGAAAGACCTCCAAAACACAGTTCTCTAAGTAAAAAGTTCCTATAGCAAAAAAAAAAAAAAAGGCAAGTTAGGTTGCATAGGTAGAATGAACCAGGTTTGCATGGACTGCAAAGCTTGAGCCTGGATTTCATCAACGGAAAACCACAAATGACATCTGAGTAGGGGTTTATTGATGACATTTCTGCAGATGATTCTGAAGAGAGTGTTTTCAGTGCCCTAGATGCCCACACAAGGAAGGGAGGCACTAGGGAGGTTGTTAAAGTGATTCGGGCTGAGCTACAGGGAAGACAATGAATCCATAAGCTGTTGTCTAAAAAAATATATTAAGTACATACAGTGATTGGTTGACTATAGGAAAGAGAACCAAAAAAATGCCTGAGGTTTAAATCCCATGGGAAGAGTGGGATATGGCATTGAAAGAATCAAGAAAATGAGCAAATAGTAAAGTCACATATTTTATGTTTACTGACTTCTCTCAGATCAGCCTTAAAAGTGACTTTACAAGAATGGTAATTTTCCTTCCAAATTGTTTTTTGTTTAATCTTAGGTTTTTCAAACTGCCTGAAAAGAAACTCAGCAGAGATACCGTCTTTGTGTCCATGCACAGAAATTGCAAGTTCTGGCCTGTCTGGTGTGGCTCAGTGGTTAAGCGCCGACCCATGAACCAGGTCACTGTTTGATTCCTAGTCAGGACATATGCCCGGGTTGCAGGCTCCATTCCCAGTAGGGGGCGGGCAGGAGGCAGCCAATCAATGATTCTTATCATTGATATTTCTATCTCTCTCTCCCTCTCCCTCTCCCTCTCCCTTCCTCTCTTTAAAAAAAAAAGAAATAAAAACACATTTTTAAAATAATTGTAAGTTCTGGATGCCATCAAAACTTGCCATCTATCATAATTAAATACCCACAAGATCACTCTAGCCCAGTGGTCGGCAAACTCATTCGTCAACAGAGCCAAATATCAACAGTACAATGATTGAAATTTCTTTTGAGAGCCAAATTTTTTAAACTTAAACTTCTTCTAACGCCACTTCTTCAAAATAGACTCACCCAGGCCATGGTATTTTGTGGAAGAGCCACACTCAAGGGGCCAAAGAGCCGCATGTGGCTCGCGAGCTGCAGTTTGCCGACCACGGCCCTAGCCGGTTTGCCTTAGTAGACAGAGCATCAGCCTTCGCCAAAGGGTCCCAGGTTTGATTCCCTGGGCACATACCTTGGTTGCAGGCTCCTCTCCACTCAGGCCCTGATTGGGGCTCATGCAGGAGGCAATCAATCATGTGTTTCTCTCACATCAATGTTACTTTGTCTTTCCCTCTCTCTTCCACTCTCCCTAAAAATCAATGAGAAAAAATATCCTCAAGTGAGGATTAGCAACAACAAAAATATCCACAAGAAATAGTAATAATAATGCCAATAATTTATCAATACAGTAGTGGTCCAGTGCACAAAATTCGTGCACGGGTAGGGTCCCTAGGCCTGGCTGGCGATCAGGGCCGATCTGTGGGGTGACTGGTGGGAGAATGGGGGGATCGTGTTGGCACCGCCTTGGCTGGCCTGGCGCTGTCTGCTGGCCGGCCCCGCCCCCCACTGCTACTGCTGGTGTGACCGGCAGGGCAATCGGAGGGGCCCCCCACTGGCACCCACCATGGCTGGACTGGGGCCTGCGGGCTGGGGGCAGCTCCTGCATTGAGCATCTGCCCCCCTGGTGGTCAGTGCGCATCATAGCGACCAGTCATTCCACCGTTCGGTCAATTTGCATATTAGGCTTTTATTATATAGGATTTTCATTTAAGTATTAATAACCAAATGTATGCCCAGCACTGTACTAGGTACTACAAGGAATTCTAAAATAAAAAAATAAAATGCAGTCCCTAATCCCACACAATTTTTCATCTGTAAGAATAAGACAAGTACGTTACTATAAAATAAGGCAGAATGTGATCAATGCTGTTTTAAAAGAAGTATGAATAAAGTACACAGGAAATCAGAGAAAATAAATCATTTCAAGTAGAAGTCAGGAACAGGAGCATATGTTCTGGGTCTTGAAAATCAGGGAGCATGAAATGTTGAAAGTCTCTCCCACTCCTTATATCTCCCATGTTATCTATGCAAATGAAGGGAAAGCACATTCCAAGGTAAGAGACAAGCTTTTTTAAAAGGCTTTTTTTAAAGGGAGGCAAGAGTTCTACTCAGGGTTCAAACACTGTACTTGAATCATGAATGATGAAACAGGAAAGGTCATTACTACAATGGACTTTGATTAGCAGATAAATGATCACCATGTAATTCCACAGACAAGGGCAGCCACTCAAGATTTTGAACAGGATTTTGGTATGATATGGTATAATCTGTCTATAATTCAGAAAATTCATGTTCTTTAGTACAGTTAATCTGGCAATAATGTTCTTAGAACAGGGGAAACACACACAAAAAAAGACTGTAATAATCGAGTAGGGGGTAACAGAAACAATGATTCTCTTAAGTACCGTACTTTCCGGCGTATAAGACGACTGGGCCTATAAGATTTTCCTGGGTTAAAAAGTCGTTTTATACGCCGGAAAATACGGTATATTGGACTATATTGTTGGGATTAGATATAATGGATTAGATATATTGGACTACTGTATTTTCCGGCGTATAAAATGACTTTTTAACCCAGGAAAATCTTATACGCCCAGTAGTCTTATACGCCGGAAAGTACGGTAACCACTACCAGAGACTTAGATCAACAGTGAGAAACCAATTGAATAATCAAATATCATGTTTTTGGCAAATACCTCCCATAACCTCAGTCGTGTGAGTGACAACAGGCAGACTTCCAGTAGCATTTTAAGAGTAGATACAAGCAGGATGCCTCCAGGCTACAGTTTCTCACTGGAATTCCCAATACCCAGCCTGATCTTCCAACTACGCTGCCAAAATAAATGGATATAACCTTTTAACAGACTTCAAAATTGAGCCATGAAGTCAATCCATGTACATGTTGGTGAACTTTTCTTACTGAACTAGAGGCCCGGTGCACGAGATTCGTGCACTGGGGAGGGGGACGTCCCTCAGCCCAGCCTGTGCTCTCTTGCAGTCCAGGACCCCAGGGGGGGTCAGGCTTAAGCTAGCAGTCAGACATCCCTCTTCCAGCCCAGGGCTCTCACAGTCTGGGACCCCTCACTCCTTACCACCCACCTGCGGCGGAGGTGGCAGAAGAGGTTCCTGCCACCACCATGAGCCCAGCTTGCTGCTCCTTAGCACTGCATCGGAGGCTGACGAGCGCAGTGGCAGTGGCAGGAGCATCTCCCACCTCCAAGGCAGAACTAAGGAGCAGTGAGCCTGGCTTCTGGCTGAGTGGCACTCCCCTGTGGGAACACACCACCAGGGGGCAGCTCCTGCATTGAGTGTCTGCCCCCTGGTGGTCAGTGCACGTCACAGCGACCGGTCATTCTGCCATTCAGTCGATTTGCATATTAGGCTTTTATTACATAGGATATCCCAGCCTAAACAAACATCTTTATTATTATTAACAGCAATTCTTCTAGAATAATATAAATATTGATTAATTAGAATATCGTCTTTTCATACTATCTGACATTCTTCTCTACACCTAGGAGTAAACCCAATCAATCAAAATTATTTATTTATTCTTGGTTATCCTCTGGCAAAGCCACCCTTTCAATTCTTAATTTTAACCCCCAATCAGACTATTGAAGTCATTAGACTCATGGGACAGTATCAATCTACAAACTACCCATGATTAGTTTTATAAATATGTTTGCTAATTAATTATTAATTAAATACAGGTAAAATCTCAATCAATTTAATTAAATAAAGTGTGGCAAAATATCCCTGTCTCAAGAGAGGATGGTTCTATCATATTGCTGAGTCCACCAATACAATGATTTCCACAGCTATAGAATTATTACTAATCCTTGACATAAAATAATTGTTTCTTTGAAGGGATTCTTGCAACAGAAAAGGAGAAGAAGATTTTCTTTTGTTCCTTTATTCTTCATCAAGAAATTACCTGTAGCCCTGGCAGGATAGCTCAGTTGGTTGGAGCATCATCCTGATGTGCAGGGGTTGCAGGTTTGATCCCAGGTGAGGGGCACTTACAGGCATCAACCAATGAATGCACAAATAAGTGTGAACAACAAGTCGATTTTTTTAAAAATACACTTAAAAAGATATACTTCATATGAGATTAAAGTGGAATTTCAAATCAGTTAAAATTTCATATGCTAAGTGAAATAAGCCAGTCAGAGAAAGACAAATATCACATGATCTTTTTCATATGTGGAATCTAATGAACAAAATAAACTTATGAACAAAACAGAACCAGAGACATAGAAGCATGGAATAGACTGTTGAATCTCAGAGGCAAGGGTGGGTGGGTGTATGGGAAGAGCTTAACCAAAGAACTTGTATGCATATATGCATAACCCATGGACACAGACAATAGTGTGGTGAAGGCTTGAGGCAGGGGTTGGGTAGGGAGGGAGAAGCGAGCTAGAAGGGGTCAATTGGAGGGAAAAAGAAGACATATGTAATACTTTCAACACTAAATATTAAAAAGAAAAAAATCAGTTAAAATTTCAAACAGTAAATTACTGATTTTTCTCTATAAATTTAGCAAATATACATAGTTGAATGAGAATGACTGGCTTTCAGAAACATATGAAAATATAAACTGGTGCATACTTTCTGGAGATAAATTTAACAATATATATACAAAGCACTAAAATGTGCATACTATTTGATTCAGCAATTCCATTTATAGGAATATATCCTAAGATTAAGAAAATAATAGATTTATGAAAAAAAAAAACTTTCAGGAGGTTCACTGAAATGTCATTTATAATAACATAAAATCAGAAACTACCTAAATACCAAAAAATATCTAATTTTAATCCATAAAATAGTACATTATCTAACTATTTAAAATGATGCCAAGAAAATTGTCATAATAATTACTGAAAAACAGATTATAAAATAGAACAGTATGACTCTGGTTTTGTAAAATATATATATTTGAATTTTTAATCTCTATATATAAAAGCCTAAGCAACCATTTGACCAGTTGCTATGATGCGCACTGACCACCAGGGTGCAGACGCTCAATGCAGGAGCTGCCCCCTGGTGGTCAGTGTGCTCCCACAGTGAAAGCGCCACTCAGCTGACCAGATGCTGGGTGCCAGATGCTGGGCTTACAGCTGGCAAGCACAGATGCGGTGGCACGAGCCTCTCCCATGGACACTCCTCCTGCGCACCCCTCCCCCATCCGGACTAGGACCGGGATCGGGACCAGTGTCGGGTCTGGGCACGAGCCCGTGGCCCCTTCTCAGTCATGGGCATGCTGGCAAGCCTACCAAGTGGCTGTGGTGGCAGGTGCATCAGGGCTTGCATGAGCAGCAGTGCGGCGCCTGGACTGGCCCGGGCTCCTCCCTGGCTGCCTGCTGCTTAGTGCACTACTACATCCCTCAGGGGATGTTGGACTGCCGGTTTTGGCTCGATCATCGCAGGCCACGCCAAGGGACCCCACTGGTGCACGAATCCATGCACCGGGCCTCTAGTCCTATATAATAAAAGGCTAATATGCAAATAGACCGAATGGCAGAACAACTGAACAATTGAACAACTGGTCGCTATGACGTGTGCTGACCACCAGGGGGCACGCACGGGACATGGCAGGCATCGGCAGCAGGAGGCAGAGCAGGTAACATAGCGGGCGTCGACTGCGGTGGGATGGTGGAGCAGGTGAGCGGGGAGCCAGACCAAGGCGGGGCTCCAGTTGCTGTCATCAGGGCGAGCCTCTGGTGGTTACTGAAAAGTCTTTGCTCCTGTGCACCACAGTCTCGCCCGGTGCTCGCACCCGCTGCCGGCACCTGGCGCCGGTCCTAATTGCTCAGCACCGTCAGTGGGTGTGAGCAGCAGCTGCCAGCCCTGAAAACCCCTGAGGACTTCTCCACCTCCCCCTGCTCCTGAGGGGCAATTGGGGCAACAGCCGCCACTCATACCCACTGACAGCACCAGCCCCAATCGCTCTGCACCATCAGCAGATGGGAGCGGTGGCAGGAGCAGGGCTGCCAGCAGAGAGGGGATCAGAGGCCTTGGTGGGAGGGGCCAGGTGGGGGCACGGAAGATGGGCCAAGACCTGCCCCTGTACCAACCGCAGCCTCGCGGCCCACAGTTCCTTTCAAGGTGGACGAATTCATGCACTGGGCCCCTAGTATAGTATAAAAGGCTAACTAAAGGAACTGAAATTATAATGGTGATTTCTCCCAGTTGTAGTTGAGCAGTATGTTTTATTTTATTTATCCATTTTTTCTAAATTTTTTCTAAACCCACCTGAACTCTCTTAGTTGCACCAAAAAACAAAATACAAACATGCACTACAACAGAAATGTAATCCAATACTAGTATTTTTCCTGTTCAATTTAGATCACTCATTTCACTGATTATTTATCATAGTGAGTCTATCTTTATAATTTCTATTGATAAACATTGTAATCTCTAGACATGTACTCTTCATAACAAATCCTAATGCAAAAATAATAATTTGGCTTGCTCATATTCACTACAATAGGAATTGACCTTTAATATTTGCTTGTCAAATCTGGATAGACAGGTCAATGCTGAACAAAACAGTGCTAGTGCTTTTATAAATTTTGCATGTCACATGATGGGAAACAGCAAAAAATTGGGACTGTGAGTTCTTCTTTTAGAGCTTTAACCTAAAGAGCTCGTCCTAATGATGCCCCTGGTGGCAGGTAACATTTAATTTTTCTCTGTGTCACTGAAAAAGAATTAGATGTAAAACTCAGGTAAGAGAATAATATTTTACACCTAAGGTTAAATACTTCAACATGAATATTCATAAAAACCTATTCTGAGTGAAATCTCATGTGAGTGTAGATTTAAAATGCTAGAATATTTTACGTAGTTCAGAGATTGGACATTCCACAGAAAAAGGCAAGAATTCGTTCAACTATCAGGCTACTAATTGCAGGTCTGAACACATGACTATGGCAGAATGCATTTCTCACACACACACCATATAATCCTACCCAGACTCCTGCCAAAAGTCCTCGGCTGTCTTTTTCCTGGGCCTCTTCTTTTTTTTTTTTTCTTTTTTTTTAATATATTTTATTGATTTTAGAGAGGAAGGAAGAGGGAGAGATAGAAATATCAACGTTGAGAGAGAATCAATTGGCTGCCTCCTGCACGCCCCCCACTAGGGAACAAGCCCGCAACCCAGGCATGTGCCCCTGGCCGGAATCGAACCCAGGACCCTTCAGTCCGCAGGCCAACGCTCTATCCATTGAGCCAAACCAGCTAGGGCCCTGGGCCTCTTCTTATTGGTGATGAAGGTAAGTGTTGATAGTCACTAGGATAAAAAGTCAGGGTTACTCCCTGAGGCTCCCGATGCCTACCATGCCTGTATCCTCTATATCCAAAGGAACTTGGGAGGGTGGGGAGAAGGAAAGGTGGAACAGGAAATGTAGGCAGGCCATCTTGGTACTGGTTTAATTCACTTTATTGAAGGCTCTCCCCCCCCATGACAGTAGGATCCCCACTATGGTACAGGGCTCCAGAGGAGTGCCCTAGCTTATCTTCCCCTGTGACAACATTGCTCTTGGTCCCTGGAGATACTTTCCATCTAAGGAAAAGAAAAACAAAAGGTATTTCTAAAAGAACTTTCTTAAGCCTTATTTAACAAAGCCTGAAGTTATGTAGGCCTAAGTCAAAAGGGGGGGGAGAGGTGGGGAGAGAGAAGCAGAAATAGTAAGGGCAGAACTGAAGAAATAGAGTATAACAATAAAAATTAATAATGAACTGCCTGGCCAAACAAGAACCGAGCTAACTAAGACCCATGAAAATAGCCAATAAATGTCCTAAAAAGTGTAAACAAAGAGGGAAAAAGTTTAGTGTGTTATCTGGAGTGGGGAAGTAATAGAGTGAAATTTAATCAATGCAAATGGAGGCCCTAGGGTAAACTTCCCAACACATCTAGGATTTTGTAGCATATTCTTCCCATGTGATAAGGCCTTTTTCCCTCTAAGTGACAAAACACGGCAGAAAAATTAGTTGTTAATATTCATTATTAGCTAGTTTTGCTCAGTGGATAGAGCAGCAGCATTTGGAGCAAAGGATCCTGGGTTCAATTCCGGTCAAGGGCACATACCTTGGTTGCAGGCTCCTCCCTGGCCGGGCCAGGGTACGTGCGGAGGCAACCAATCGATGTGTTTCTCTCACATCAATATTTCTCTCTGTCTTTCCTTCTCTCTTCCACTCTAAAAATCAATGGAAAAATATCCTCCGGTGAGGATTAAAAAAAAAAAATTCGTTATGGAATGATCCTGCCTTGAGTCTCATATTCAGACAGTATAACCAGATAAATAGATATACCATTTGAAGATTCCTCCCACATCTAAGACCTGAGATGTACATCTGGCAAGTAAATACTCAATGCATAGCTGCTCCTCTATTAATGTTCCTATCCCTCTACTATCTCAACTTTGTAAAGTACTCTCTCACCATACATATAAATGTCTAGGGAAATAAATTTCAGCAATTGACTGAGCGTCAGATGACAGAAAAAATATGACTCCTCTCAGAGAACTCCTTGAGCCCCAAATTCCGTTTGTTCCTGCCAATTCTGATGTCCCACACAGACAGCTTTGTGGTTCTGGTACAATCTCTATATATAAAAAGCCAGCGACCAGAATGCTGGAAGGACCAGTTGCTATGACGTCCACTGTGGCCAGCAAACTGTCTGGATCAGGGGGTGGGACAAGTGGGCCAACCTTCCGCGCCCCCTCCTCCCAACAGGAAACACCCCCCCCCAATAGGGGGTGGGGCTGGCTGGCTAACCTCCTGCAGCCCCTCCCCCCAGCCAGCCCCACCCCCAATGGGCTCATAGCACCTCCCCCTGGCTGGTCCTACCCTCAATGGGCCCCCACCACCCTGATTGGCCTGCAGGCCCCTCCCCCAGTCAGCTCTGCCCCTGGTTGGCCCCCCCACCTCATTCGGGGTGGGGCCAGCTGGCCCACCACCCACAGCCCCTCCCCATGGCTGGCCCCACCCTCAATTGGCCCCTCCACCCCAGTCGGGGGCAGGGCCCGTTGACCAATTGCCCTGGGCTCTTCTCCCCAGCTGGCCTGGCCCTGATTGGCTCTGATCAGAGTGGGCCAGCTGGCCAACTTCCTACTGTCTCCTCCTCCTGACAGGCCAGGTTCCCATCCGCTCCATTGGGGCCAGGCTGGCCGGACCCCACCCATGCACGAATTCGTGCCCTGGGCTGCTAGTATACTAATAAGAATCTAGACCAAGAAGAATGAGGCAAAGTAGAAACACAGGGAAGCAGATCAAAGCACAGGGCAGGCTTATAATCATTCAGTGAACATTTACAATGTATCTACTACAAGCCAAACTCAAGAGGTGCAAAAGTGAGTCTTCACCTATCACCCAGCAAGAGAGCAAATGATTACACTAGAATACAGGTAAAAACACAAAGGACAAGGAGGAAGGTAGGGCAGATAAAAAAGTGCTAAGTAAAAAAATGAATCAAACTGACATATATTTAAAAATAAATATTTAAATTAAAATAACAATTTAGAACTAAAATCCAAGATAATCTTAATATAGGAAATGGTGCAATGGGAAATGTGAAGTAGAAATATGCTAAGATTCTTGTTTTGTACATGATTAATAAATATACAGTAATTAATTTTAAGCACTTAAGAAAAATATAAAATAAAATGTGATTATTAAAAGAAATACTCTAAAAAGTATATATAATTCCCAAAACATTGTAAGTAATAGTACAGAAAATAGTGGAAGAAAAAGTTATAAATTTGACAAAGGAAAAGGAAAAATATGAAACAAGAAAGCATAGTAAGTTAGAAAAAATAAAAGATAGCAAGCATAAAACTAAAAATGTCTGTAACTATAATATCAATAAGTAAGTTAAATGCCTATTTTAAAAGATGGAAACTCCAAGCCAGGTTAAAAATCCAGCTAGAAGCTATCTAAATGAGATATACCTAAAATAAATTTTCATGGTAGGTTGGGAACAATGGGATGAAAAAAGATATTCCAAATTTTAGTGGTTTAAATAATATAGAAGTTTATAGTAAGTCCTGGAGATCTAATACACAGCATAGTGAGTGTAGTCAACAATACTGTATTATAAACTTCAAAGCTGCTAAGAGACTAAATCTTAACTGTTCTTACTACAAAAAAGAAATGACAATTATGTGATACAATAGAGGTGCTGGCTAATGCTATGGTGCTAATTATATTGTGAGATATAGAAGTATATCAAATCAACATATTTTACACGTTAAACTTACATATTACATGTCAATTACATTAATAAAAAAGAAAACTTAATAAAGTTGTTTTCTACACAAAAAGATTATTTCTTCCTCACATTATTGTGCCTGCCAAGGGACCTTTGCATCAGCCTTCAGTTCTGCCTTGTATGCTCTCCTCCATCCCCCTATATTAGTCAAACCAGTACTTCCTTGTCATTCAAGCCTTGGATAAAATGTGACACCATCCCCGCCCAAATACACCAGTTCTAAAAAACACCATCATTTCCATTTCATTTTTTAATCTCTTCATTGATTTTTTAAATTGACCTTTACTGTTGAAAGTATTACAGATGTCCACTTTTTTCCTTCACTGACTTCCTCCATCCCACTCCAGGCCCAGTTAGTGTCAATGGTGAATTCTACCAAATATTTAAGAAAGAAGTAGTGTGAATTCTTCCAGAAATAAATTGAAAAAGAGGGTTCATTTCCAACACATTTTATGAAACTAGCAATACCCTGATACCAAAACCAAAGAAATTATAAGAAAAGAAAATTGCAAACCAACATCCTTCATAAAAATTGATGCAAAAATTCTTCAGATTTTAACATATTAAGTCCAGAATACATAAAATGGGTAATACAGCATTATCAAGTAGATTTTACCACAGAAATGCAAGGCTGAGTTAATATTCAAATATCAATCAATGTAATTCACCATATTAACAAACTAAAAAAGGAAAACCTATTATCATCTCAATAGATGGGGGAAAAGCATTTGACAAAATTCAATCTTCATTCCTGATAAACAGCGTTCTGCACATTAAGAAGGGAATTTTCCCAACCTGAATATCTATGTAAGCTTATATCTGACAGCACAGTTAATACTAAAAACAAAAACAAAGCATTGATGCCCCGCCGGGTGGCTCAGTGGATGAGTATCGCCCTATAAACCAGGTCAGGGTTTAATTCCCAGCCAGGGCACATGCCCAGGTTGTGGGCTCACTCCCGAGTAGGGGGAGTGCAGGAGGCAGTCGATTGATGATTCTCTCTTCATTGATGTTTCTATCTCTCCTTCTCCCTTTCTCTCTCTGAAACCAATAAAAAAAAAATTTTTTTAAATATTAAAATAAATAAAAACACTGATGAATACTTTCCCCCTCAGATCAGGAATAAGGCAAATATTTCCACTCTCACAACTTCTACTCAAGATTAAATCATTGGTTTTTAGCCAATAAATAAGGAAAAGAAATAAAAGGTATCCAGATTGGAGAGTACACGTACAACTATTTATTCAGAGACACTGTCATCTATGTAGGAAATCTTAAAGATTCTATTTTAAAAAGCAACTAGAACTAATGAATGTATTTAACATGCTTACAGAATGCAAGGTCAATATACAAAATTCTACATACTAGCAAGGGAAAAAGTTGGAAAACAAAATTAAAGAAACAATACCAATTACAATAACATCAAAAAGTTAGAAACACACAGATATAAATTTGATCAAAAAAACGTATAGTTTTCTGACAGAAAACTTAAAGGCCTAAATAAGTGACATTGAATACCAGAAGATTCAACACTGTTAAGATGTCAATTCTCCCCATATTAATCTATAGATTCAGTGCTATCTCAATCAAAATCCCAGCAGGCATTTTGTAGAAATAATACAATGAGATATAGCAATGATTAAATATCATTTTCTACCAAAAGAAAGTAGGGCTTCTTGGAGAAATTAACTGACTCTAAGTCTTTAGTTGGAAATGAATAAGAGGAGCCTAAATGTTTTATCTCAGATGGCAGGAAAGCTATGAAAGACTACTAGGGTCATAACCACAAGACTCAGAAGCCAATTTAACTTCCACTAGCCCAGTGATCGGCAAACTCATTAGTCAACAGAGCCAAATATCAACAGTACAATGATTGAAATTTCTTTTGAGAGCCAAATTTTTTAAACTTAAACTTCTTCTAACGCCACTTCTTCAAAATAGACTCGCCCAGGCCATGGTATTTTGTGGAAGAGCCACACTCAAAGGGCCAAAGAGCCGCGTGTGGCTCGCGAGCCGCAGTTTGCCGACCACGGCACTAGCCAAACCTGGAATAACTTGAGCTTCTCAGTGGTTGAGCATCAACCTATGAACCAGAAGGTCATGGTTTGATTTCCGGTCAGGGCACATGCTCAGGTGTGGGCTCGACCCCCAGCAAAGGGAGGGTGCAGCAGGCAGCTAATCAATGATTCTCTCGCATCATTGATGTTTCTATCTCTCTCCCCCTTTCCCTTCCTCTCTTAAATCAATAATATATTTTTTAATATATTTTATTGATTTTTTTTACAGAGAGGAAGGGAGGGAGATAGTTAGAAACATCGATGAGAGAGAAACATTGATCAGCCGCCTCCAGCACAACTCCTACTGGAGATGTGCCTGCAACCAAGGTACATGCCCTTGACTGGAATTGAACCTGGGACCTTCCAGTCCACCGGCCGACGCTCCATTCACTAAGCCAAACCAGTTAGGGCAATAAAAATATATATTTTTAAAAAGAGTGGAAACCTATCAAATGTTTCAATCTAGGAGTTCTAAAGTAACTGGCCACCTTCAGAACGTAACTAACGCATTATCTAGAAAACAAATAACAGGAATGAATCAAATATTTAGCCTACGCTTTCTTATTTGAACTAAACAGATGAGGGGCAGCATTTCTTGAAAAATCTATTTCCGATAAATTAATGAATTAATTGATGACCTAGTTTTGGAGAGAAAACAAAGTTGGAATAGAAATATTAAATACTAAGCCAAAGGCAAAGTAAGTTAAAACCGGAGTAGAATAACAGAGGAAGATTTCAAGGAAGCAGTGAATATGACTAAGTATGGGCCTGAGGTCCCAAAATATAGGGATCAGCTTTAAAGAGAAAGAAACATCTCCTGAGACTGCTAGAAAAAATATGATAGGAAAGTCCTAAGGACTATGAAATAACATGTTAAATATAGTATATGTAATCCTACTTGGTAGTCTAATGGCTCTTAAGTTAAGAGGTCAAGTCACACTCTAATAGAGACCATAAGTTATTTACAGTGAGTATAAATTGGAAAAAATACAGCGAGGGCTTGGTGTATACTACTGCTGACTGCATGCTATGGAGTAAGAAGGCAAAGTACATGAGTGTGTGCCTGTGTTAGTATAATACTGGCGGGGGGGGGGGGGGGGGGCGGGTAGAGAGCAAGAAGAAACCCTGATAAACTATAAACGGTAAAGTATCTATAATAGACCAAAGGTATTGGAGGAGGCACCCCTGAGTTGGGTAATCAGAGAATATTATCAAATAGATTTGATGAAACTAGGAGACTAGGATGATTGGAGATGCCAGAAAGGGGCAGAGAAAAGGAAGACTGATAGGACGGGTTGTGGGAGAAACAATAAGAGAAGGAAATCCAGCCTATTCATTCAACAACATTTACCAAGTGCCTACCAGCCACCAGGTCTAGTGGAGAAGTTCCTTAGAACAACAAGAGTCAGGTGTTATCAAGAAGATCTAGGGCTACAATGGAGTGAAACAGTAGATCTTGAAAACAAAGGGGAGAAGAGGAAGAGTAACATGACACTAATAAGGGATTCTGATGTTAAAAGATGGACAAGGATGTGGAAAAATAATGATAAATCATGGTTTGATTTTTTTTATTCTTCATTCCTGTATTAAAGAGATACAGCCATATTGTCAACTGTATTAATTTCAGTGATGATGCAGTAACTTGCTATTCTAATCCAAAGCTAGGGAGGATGAGGGTTAGCTACTAGTGTACAGTTTTACTATTGCTATATTTCAATATCACATTTTAAAACAACCAAAAGAACACTTAGATATCCCATTTTATGATTCAGATTTTTGTAGAAAGAAAAACCCACTACATCCACAAATATACCTATTAAAACACATCATGCCATGAGAAAAATACTTTAGAAAGTACATGAGTATTTTATTAATCATCGGAGAAGGGAATTTTTGAAAATATAGTGACAGAGCTTGTAGTAATGTCCTTTGAACATGTGCTGACTTTTGCTGACTGTTGTTCTCATCTGTCAGGTTTCTTAACATTCCTCTTAGTACCGTACCTTTATTTAGTTCTCTCAGAGGAATACTAGCAATTTCTGGGAGCAAGAGGAAAATTTTCTGTCAATTTTGCATAATGACCAAAACAGAGTGATTGAATCACTTAATTGAAGAGCTGTAGTTTGTAATGTGATGAATATTAGACCCTGTTCACTGTGAAAAGGAAACAGTGGGTGGGTGTTCATGCAGACAGTAAGAACAGAGAGCCAAGTCTTTTTTGTCTTTTGTTTGCTTTCTTTTTTAGAAGCTCACACAATCTACAAGGGATTCCCCCCAACCCTGTAATAGCCAAAGGGTGACGGAAGGGAAGGAACAGAGAGAAAAAAAAAAGATAAAATGTCATTAAAACAGGAGCACATAAAGCCTTGCATATAGATTGAGTTTTATATCCCATAATAATAATTTTTATTAGCCCACAAAATTGCCACCGTTCTGGACTTTACCTGTTAGCATCACAGCAAAGCTCCAGTTGAAGAATGTGCAATTTCAGTTAAAGGATGCACGGTGTCAAGGCATTGGCCAGATTTTCAAATGTGACTACCTTTGGGGCTCTCCTAAAATTTATCAGTTCTCAAGGCTATGAGTATGTACTTGTTTGATTGGTAGGAAATGTCTCAATGCAGTCTAAGGGATATGGGTCAAGATCACAGCTTCAAGTCACCTACAACACTTAGATGGTCACCTTGCTCTTGGCCTATAAAGGAATTACTGTGTCGTCATGAAGATGCTGGTGCTGTTTCCTGACTCAGGATGCCTCTCAACTCTCCTTCAATATTGAATAGATAATACTTTCCATTATCTATTCCAGCTAGAGTAAAAGTGCTGGTAAAGCTATCCTTTCTTTGTCAGTTTTCTAATATTTTAATTTAATTTTTGTCTTTTAAAAAGTTTTAGAAATATCCCAAACTATTTATTAATTGACCTGGAAAATCCTAGGAGGTCATATAACATTTTCTGAGAACATTTAAATAATCTGTTTTAATTTTAAAAATCATAATGAGGTCCATTTAGAGTTGCTCACCATCCAAGATTTAGAGGGACAACCAAGAAGTTAAAATATTTGAGAGTGCAGTTTTCAGAATGTGTGCTTCAGGATATGAGAGTCTCCATTTTCCATCTTAGAAAATGATCAGTCTACTACTAAATGAAATTGACCCATGCATAGCCAGTACCCCAGACTCTTGACCTTGAGCTCCTTGGTACTGCACCTACATGTTCCTCATCATGTAGACCTCTCTATTTGACTGCTTCAGTGTCTTTACAAAATGGTAGCTAATTTTACCTAAAGTTAGTGATATAAGAGAGCCCCACAAACTTTTATGATCTAGTCTGAGAAGTCATATACCATCACTCTGCTTTATTCTGTGCATTAAATGAGTCACTAAGCTCAGCCCACACTTGAAAAAAGGAGTATTAAAGAATTTGTAGGCATATTTTTGAACCCCCACATACCCCCAAACTCCAATTCCCCAGAGACCAACACTTTCAGTTCTTTCAGCTCTTTCTTCTAATTTCCACATCTGTATTTTAACTAATATGCTCACCATCTCTTTGTTGTAGAAATTAAGATTTATCACCTTTATACCACTGTCCACCCACCCACTTACCCCAACGCACACACACAATTCCCCTTACCTCAGCTTCTCAACACAGCTGTAACAGATTTTTGGTTAAATCAATAATCAGTGTTTAAATTAGCATAATCATGTAACATTATTTACAACTAAGGCTCATGGTGTAATTTATTTCATTTCTTTTCTATTACAACTTGTTGTTTTCCCTAGAGGTAATAATTATCATTTTTTAGCTGCTTAATATTCTATGAGCCCATCACAAACTTATACACAAATTTTCTAAAAACACTCTTAATCTCCTCTCAATATGTTGAAACAATTCAGGTAATCTATCAATTTTCTTTTAATTGGAGTTGGATTTTAGCCCTTTCTCTGTCATTAGTTATGCAATCTTTTACAAATGGTGAAGAAACATTTTGTCCCTCCATTTCTTCACCCATCAAATGAAGACAAAGGTCAATAAAGCAACCCTTCCTGATGCAGACTTCATCTAAGAATCACCTGAGAGGCCAATATATTTAGAAAAATATATATACTTGAATTCTAAAACTCTGAAACTTCCTGTTCTGAGGTACAGGTCTAAAACAATTGGCTTTATTCCCTCCTATAATTCAATAGAAACAACTATAGCTGATGGAAGCAAGAACAATATAATGCCAATCAGATGGTTTTGCCCAAGGTAATTCAGGATGAGGCTCAAGGGACTTTCTTGACTAGTAAGCTCATTAACATTAATAGCAGCTGTGAGTTCATATCCAAATGGGGAAAATGCCCCATGGAGTAAAATATACTAATCTACTTTATGGGCTACTTATTCATACTTTCAGTATTCTAGGAATAACACAAACTGAGAAAGCATTAAATGTAAACATCACTTTCTTGTTAATTGAACTTCATTTCCCTATTCTCAACTTCATTTAAAAGGGAGGGGAGAGGGATTAATGTAAAAAATCTCCATTAAGTTTCACTATTTACAGGAGTAAACATGGTATCAGAGGTATCTTAGGAATTTTTATAGTAAAATATTTCCTCTGGAATATAAATCTTAAAAAATAATTGTTTTACCCGAAGGAAAAAAATAGTCTCCTACATTTCTGTATAAAAAAAAATAATTCATCATTATTAAATTACCAGATTACATGCACAATTAAACTTATTTATTAAACAAGGCATATGCCAACAACTTTACAATAATCCTCTAAACTGTAATAGCAGATTTTCAACTTTAATAACAACATCATGCAGCTAATACTCAAAGGACTAATTTTAAAAGTAAGGGCATTTGGTAATTGAAACTGAAATTATACAATTAAGCACTTGAGTAATTTAAACATGAACATAAGTGTCCTGGCTGTGCTGTTCTTGGCTTTTAGTCAAATTTACTAGTGCTGGTTAGATTTTGTCTCTCTAATTATTTCTGCTCATATTATATCTTGCTGAACAGAAATTGAGAATTATTTAAAGTTTTTTTATTCCTATGAATTTTCTGCTTCAAAAATATATCACTATATTCTTCTAATTAAAGCTTCACACCGATAATTAAGAACAGCCTTGTGACATTTATCAAAACTCCACAGAAATTCAAAAACAGATATTTGTATACCTATTCCCAAAGTAGGCATCAAAGAAAAAGTTTTAATAGAAATAAAAAGTTATCCAGTGAGTATATTTGACTTCTAAGTGTTTTTAAATGATCACTGTTTCTTTCCACCCATCCTCCCTTCTTTCCATTTTCTCCACCCCATATTAGCCTTTGGAACATTCTAAAATACAATAGGCTCTCTCTTGTCAAGGAATGTGAGAGAAAAGCCTCTAACTTGGTAAAAATTATCTCTGTGATTTTTACTGTATGATCAAGGCTTTGGATATTATAAAATTACAGTGGGATTTAGATATATTACTAAGTAAATCATAAAAATCCCAACTTTTTAAAGGTAAGGAACAGAAAACAAGAAACATTGTAAATGTCCCAAAACAAGGCACAGGCTTTGAAACCAGAAGCAGCAGGCAGCCTGTCTCTGACCAATAGAAGGATTCAGATATAATGGAACTCAGGCACCAAGGGAAGATGGGCGTCCACCATTAAGACCTCATTACCACAACAAAGTACAGAGGCTCAGAACTGGGGGAAAGGACACATTTCAAGTCAGCAAACTGCACAGTAAAAGGAGAATGGGGATACAAGAGCTGGTAAGTTCCCGAATATGTTGATCATGCCTATTCCCTCTCCTATCGTACCCAGATGTTCAGGGTACGATTGGAGAGGCTGTAATAGGTGAAGCTGAACATGTAGGCATACTCCAGGTGACAAAGAACCTTGAATTCAAGGCTAAGGCATTGGGATTTTTTTTTCCTGGAAGCAATGAGGAGTCACTGTGGGATGTTTTAAAAAAGAATAGTCATGATCAAATTTGCATTTTAAAGAGATCCTTCTGGCAGCAGGGTGAACGTGTTATTGAAGCAGGCTAGAATGGAGGAAAGAAAGGGCACTAGTTAGAGTAGTCCAGAACAGCACTTGACCACACTGCAATAGTCCAGAACAGCCTTTTGCTATATTACAGTATTCTAGTATAGCACTTGACCATGTTACAGTAGTCTAGGCTGTGAAGAATGAGAACCTGAACCAAGTCAGCAGCAGCTGAAAAAGAGAAGGGTCCCTGGTCAGTGTTTCTTAGTGGTTAGAGCATCAGCCTGCTGACTGAAGTGTCTCGTGTTCAATTCCCGGTCGAGGGCACATACCTGTGTTGCAGGCTCAATTCCCCAGATTACAGGTTCAATCCCCAGCCAGGTTGGGGTGCGTGTGAGAGACAACCAGTCGCTGTGTCGATGTTTCTCTCTCTTCTCTCTCCCTCCTCCCTTCCACTGTCTAAATATCAATGGAAAAAATATCCTTGGGAAAGGATTAACAAAAAAATATTTTAAAAGAGAAGGGACAAGGGAGAAAGGAAGACGGTGGCATAGGTAAACGCCTGTATTCGCCGCCTCCCACACCACATCAAAATTACAACTAAAATATAGAACAACCATCATCCAGAATCACTAGAAAGCTGGCTGAATGGAAGTCCTACAACTAGAGAAGTAAAGAAGAAAGCACACTGAGACTGGTAGGAGGTGTGGAGGCGCTAAACGGGCTGGACTGGCACCCACATGTGTAGCTTTTCTAATCGGGAGGGAGATTGTCTCTGTAGAGGCCACCCAGAGGACCAAGGGGTCCCAATCCCACACCAGAACCCCAGCCCAGGGTCCCAGAGCTGGGAAAAGAAGTCCCTACAGGCAGTAAGAACTACAGGCTCTGAAAACCAGTGCTGATTGGGGCTCAGTGACACAGAGGCTGCTAGAGACCCAGCTGTTCCTCTTAAAGGGCCGGCATCACAAACTTAACTTACAAGGTCCTGCTTCCTCTGAGCTCCAGCACCAGGACGATGCTCTGGGGAACACAGATACATACAAGGAGGAACTGGACTGTCTGGCATTGGGGCAGGAACTTGGGGGTGGCTTTCTCCCAGATGGAGGTGCTCACAGGGATCATTTTTCCTATGCTGGGACCTCTAAGGTCGCAGGGCTGAATGGCAGCCATGTCTGTTTGCTCCACCCTGGTGATTCCCTAAGACCCCACCTCATCCAATTTACAACCCCACCCAAGCTGTGTGCAGCAGCTTTTTGCATATGAATGGCCTGTCCTTGATCAGGCTAAAATCTCTCAAACAAGCTGCAGCTGGATCAGAGAGCCCCAAACCTATCAATAAAAGGCTCAGAGCTGTCACCAGCACCAACCTGCCTTGCTTCATAGCTGGGCCTCATCTGGGCACTTCCAAACCCAATACAAAAAGGAGGAATCTGCAGATCTCTCTGTAGGTCCTGCTGGGTGGCGCTAGGCAGTGGCTGATTATTCACCTCCCTAGAGACCCAATAGCCAGTGTACCCAGTGGTCAGTGTCAGACCATAACAGATTACAACTCTACACATCCATAAACGACACACTCAAGGGGCAGACTCAGTGAGCACCAAAGCCCCACTGAAGCAAGTCCTGCTCCATAGGGGTGTCTCCTGCATAGCAGCTCTCCCACTGTAGTCACAGCTGGTCCTCACAGCCAATTGGCCTGGAGATCAATTCCTCCCAGTGACACCAACAGCAATCAAGTCACAACTACAAGACTGTGCTCACAGCCCACAAAGGGATGCACCTAGTGCTCCCGGCTCAGGTGACTGGGGAGGCTGAGCCACTGGGCCCTATATAGTCATGTCAGCCCCTTTCAGAAAAGAAGCCTTTTTGATTAGGAAGAACTGATGCCAGACACCTGTATAAATATTCTATCTGTCAAAAAAATATGGCTAGTTTTAGATGACATGCTAGTGATCCTCTGGAGCCAGAACATGATGCTACAGGTTCTTGTTCTGGAAAAGCCAAGGGCCCAGGTCATCTGAACAGGCTGGATGTGTCATATAATAGCACCACTGTGTGCTCAGGACCCAGCTCTTCATTTCATTCATTCAGTGAATATTTCTAATGGCTTATCATGTGACAAGCGCTGTGCTAGGCTCCGGGAAAACAATAGTGAGCAAAATAGATCCAATTCCTGCCACCATGGTACTTGCAGTTTAATTTCCACATCACACTTAAAATCCTGCCATTCATAAGCAAAAGCCTGCTTTTACAGGGGCCTCTATCTTTGACTCCATCTTCCATTAGAAGGAATTTATTTCTCAATAGCTCATTTAGTCCTAAGATCCACTCACTTAAATGAGTGGATCTTATTTAATAGTAATAGGCATTATTTTTGTAAAAATGTTGATAGTGATAGGCATTATTTTTGTAAAAACGGGTTGATCCTATACTGGCTGTTTTGTCATCTATATCTTTATTAGCTACAAGATATATTTATATTAAGCCTAACACATCAAAGTTCAGAAAGGAGACTGATTCTCATGGCTCAAAGTTTAGTAACACTGGGAACTAAGGGTCTTCCAGTTAAGTCCATTATTACCAGCACCAGGCAGAACAGATGGAAAGATGGACAAGTAAAGTTCAGATTCTGAAATGTCACATATTGGCATTAGGAAATCAGACAGAGAGAACAGAGGGAAATGAATGTAAGACACAGTATGAACTACAAGAGACTGAATTTACTCAAAGGATTTGAAAAACAAGCATGAGCACTGAACAGCCAAGAAGAGAGTGATACCAAAAAAAAAAAAAAAAAAAATCTCATAAAACAGCTGTCGCTGCTCAAAATCAGAATCATCCTAAGGGTGGAGGCAAGTCAGGGCCTTT
Source organism: Cnephaeus nilssonii (assembly GCF_951640355.1). NCBI lineage: Eukaryota > Metazoa > Chordata > Mammalia > Chiroptera > Vespertilionidae > Cnephaeus > Cnephaeus nilssonii. The sequence goes on from NC_137091.1 coordinate 12,281,025, forward strand.
GGGTAAATAAGGCAACAAGAAGGGAAAAAGAGCCCTGGCTGGTGTGGCTCAGTTGGCTAAGTGTCGTTCCATGCACCAAAAGGTTACCTATCCCTAGTATTGGTTGTGCTGCCAATCGATGTTTCTCTCTTCCCCTCCCTTACTCTCTCTCTCTAAAAAAATAAATAAATAAATGAAATTTTAAGAAGGGGGGAAAAAAAGAAAAAATCCTTTACCAAATTATATCCTTGCACAATGATGAACAACCTCTTATAGGACAGGATCATTTAAGAGACCTTGAAAGGTTTATAGGTTGCTTTTTTAAAATACAAAATAAAAAATAGCTGTATTTAGTCCTGTGAAGGAGTAAAGCAGAAATTCTTAAAATTTAGATTTCTTACTTCATTGAATAGAAGAATGTCAAGAAAAATGGCTGGGCTTTTTAGACACTGAATTTTAACATTTTCTAATCTTCCATTTTGCAGTGAGATTGAGAGTCATGTAGCAGAGCGGAGGAGGCCTCCAGCAGCCCTAAGGCTGTGGGTTGCCTCATCACTGCCCCAGCTACTCTGCATAAGCAGTTTACACGTTATCTCATTTAATCCTAGCACAATAATAAAGATTGGCTCAACATACCACTGAGTAAGTATGTGACAAAAGACAGAATACCTAGCAATTCTATTTGTAATTGCTCTTTCACAGAGTTCAATCACTAGTTTTTTTCAAATACCCAGCAAATGAGCAACACCCACTAAAATTAGCACATAAACACATGGATTACCAGGATGTTACCTTAAAAATTTTTTTCTTTGGCTATATAAGCACCTTCAAATAATTTAGTTGGAATAAAAAAAAAAAAAAGAATTGTCCAACCAAGAGGCACTATAAACCACTCAAGTTTATTACCAAGCAAAACTGCAGAATCACATTCAGAGGCACACTAAGAAACTGAAGTCTTTTATGATTAAATGTCATTTCTAAAAAATCCCTTCCACGATTAACATACGGCAACATTTTCTCTATTGCAACACTAAGAAAATTAATATCTAAAGGCTTGATCTAGCTGTATTTAGAGGGAAGAACAGAGAGTTAATTTATTTTAAGAACCCAGATCAAAATCCACACAATTAGACATTCACTTCTTTATTCAAAGGTCACTAAAATGCATACATCAGACATCTGCTACTTTCTTTTAAGGATGCTGAATTTTAAATCCAATAAGTCTAAATATAGCTTCAATATAATCTACAAATGACCTTACTAAGTCTTTCTACATCCCATAAAAGTATATTAATTGTATCATTTTACTTAAGTTCCCAACTTGCTGTGATGTATTAGCATATTAAAATTAACTCTGCACTCTCTAATCATTTCACCTTCTAAGCCAACTTACCAGGGCAAATTTGATAAAATTATAGTACCCCCTTGTGGTGTTACCTTCATATCATACTAGAATGTTTTTGAAATATTATATATTTTTAAATCTTTCACTAAAATCAATGAATAATTAATTAACCTTTTCTAAATTCTAATAAAATCATGAGAAAATTAAAGGAGCTATTACCAGATTGTGAGAACAGATAAGACAATGTGGCATTTCATCATAAAGTAAGACTATCTGAAGCCATTCACATTATTTTTAACAGAAAGAAAACACTCTTTTGGAATGTTTTCTATGGACTGATCCATATAGCCAAATTAAAACATAAAACTTTGAAATTATACACTGGATTTTAGTTTCCCTAGCAAGCAAATTCAACTAACTGAAGCAGGATACGTTTTTCAATGGCAAAACAATAATTTCTTCACAAATCAGGAAGAAAAAATAAAGCTGGTAAAATGTAAATGCAAACATTTTCCCCTCACAATTCACCCAACTTAATACTATCAAATTCAGTTTAACTGTATATTACTGTCATTGCTTCCAAATACTCTATTTTAACTTTATCAAAGTTTATAAATCATTTAGCAAAACAAGTAAGACTTTTGGGCACATATTTAGATACAAAAGTTTTCCTAACTTCATTTTATTTTTATTTTTATTTTTACTTGTTTTCCTACCTTACCCCTCCCAAAAATCTCCTGCTCCCATCTCCTGATTTCTGAATTGATTTTTGTCTTATTCTGGAAGGGCAAGAAGGAGGGAAGAGAAAGAGATAAGACTATCCACAATATTTTTGGCAAGCCCTGGAATAATCCCCTTTAGGTAAGAGGATCTTATGAGAGATCCTATGATCTTCCTGGAAAAATCAGGAAAATATATCACCTAATGAATTAATATATTTAGATCCACTGTCAACAAAATGGCAATTTCATACTCGTAGAATGTCCAAGTATCTTACAAAGTAACTAGAGAATTAACCAGTATGTTTTTTCAGATTAATTCCACTTCGGGTTAAGCAGTGTTGCAGTTTATCTCTGGTTCAAGCCAGTAAGCAATTCTGATTTAGGACAAAAATATCAAGAAGCTTTGTTTCAATTTAGTTCAGGTTCAGATTCAATATAATATCAATTGCAGTTCAGTTCTGGGAATGTGGAAACATATTTACTAGTTTCTGATTCACATTCCATTGGCTTCCTGGTTTTAATTTTAAAGAACAGGTACTCGGGCAACACTTTTAAAGCCCTTACTATGTTTCAAAGGACTGTCGTGGATTTGGGGATACAAAAATGAATAGAGCAAAATTCCTGCCTTCAAGAATATCATAATCCAGTGAGGAGACAGTCAAGTGAAGGTGTAGTGATATGGAGAAAACTGCTGTATCCTAAGAGCTACAGTAGAATTTCCCAAAAGAGGACATCACCTTGGTTTGAAAAATGCTTTAATGAGCTCTTAAGGTTATAGGTCCACCAAAGAGCACCCTAAAATAACCACAAATCGTCACTAAAACTCCTTCTAAAGTCAATGGATCTTGTTTTCCCTCTTCTGGGTTGAGCACCACTATGCAGTTGGAAGACTAAATGGAGCAAGCTGAATGTTTCTGCATAACAGAACAGCAAGCAAGAGTCCCAAGGGTGCAGACAGATGTGCAAGGGATAAGACACAACTGGCCCAGGGCCACAACACACAACTCCAGGGAGCAGCACATGTATTCTATGTGAATGGCATTGTATAAATGGAAGAGCCAGAGGGACTGGGCAATACTGGGCAGTAAAGAATCCCTAGTGGCCAAGAAGAAATTTGAGGTGAGAGCAGAAATGTCTAGAAGGGATTTCTATAGCTATTTGCCTTGGAATATGATATAAACCCTTCTTCCACTTCCCCTCCAAAATCAACTTGAATTTCTACTATTGGTTTTTGTTTCTGTGTAGTAGGTAAATGATGGTGGTTATCATTTAGGGTTTTGTCCCGGTGATTTGTGAACCCAAAGCATTGCTGAACCTGGTATCCTCATGGGCCCAGAGCATACACTGATTGTGATGATACTGGACCCAAAAGACAGGAGCAAAGTTGAAATGTGAGTTACACAAAGTTATAATTTAAAAAGTAATAAAAGCTAAAACAGAAAAGGAAGTATCTGCTTTGCCTCAGGGAAACAGAAGCATCATAGAGAAAGTGACTTTTGAACTGAGTCTTGAAGGATGAATAGCAGTTATCCAAGAAAAGAAAAATGGGGAAAGACATTCATTCAGCAGAAACAACAATGTGAACAAAGAGAAGGCATTTAGAGATCACCCAGGAGCCAAGTATAGCTGGAGAAGGGCATTCCTGTTCCATTCCATGCCATCAGCAGGTTTGTTCTGTGAGATGATTAATGAAACCTGTCTATTATTTACATGTTTGTGAGAACAGATGTCTCCATCTAGCTACTACCCCATGTATTTTTTTATTATTTTTTTAATCCTCACCTGAGGGTATGTTTTTATTGATTTGAGAGAGAGAGAGAGAGAGTAGGGTGGGGGGACATTGATGGAACAGAGAAACAACAATTGGTTGCCTCCTGTATGCACCCCAACTGGGTACCTGCAACCTAGGTATGTGACCTGACCAGGAACTGAAGCTCCAACCATCTGAGCCACCCAGTCAGGGCCCCACCTACTTCCTTTAACAAAACTTCTTGAAAAATACCTGCTATCACTCTGTAGTGGATTGTGTTGTTTATCCTCAATGTGCCTTTCCCTCCCATTCATGCAGGGCTCTCTTGTGGGTGGAGTATAGTTCCCCAACCCATTGACTTTGGGATTGGTCACGTGATCTGTTTTAAACAATGGAACGTGGACCAAAGGGACAATGTGCCAGTTCCCAGCTGAGGCCTTAAGAGGCATCCTGTGTTTCTGACCTACTTAGCCACAGGTCCCAGAATAAGGAGACACATTTATATGGGCTGAGTTTTGTCCCCCAACATTCATATATTGAAGTCCTAACCCCAACTACCTCAAAACATGTCTGTATTTGAAGACAGGTTTTTAAAGAGATAATTAAGTTAAAATGAGGCCCTTAGGCCAAACTCTAATCTGACTGGTCTCCTTATAAGAAGAGGATATATGACCCTGGCTGGCGTGGCTAAGTGGTTAGAGCATCAGCCTGCTCACTGGAGGGTCTCGGCTTCAATTCCAGTCAAGAGCATGTGCCTGGGTTGCAGGTTTGATCCCCACCCCCAGTCAGAGTGCGTGTGGGAGGCAACCAACTGAAGTGTCTCTCTCGAGTCGATGTTCCTCTCTCTCTCTCTCCCTCTTCCTCTTCTTCTACTCTCTCTAAAAATTAATGGAAAAAATATCCTCAATCCTCCAGTGAGGATTTAAAAAAAAGAAGAAAAGGAAATTTGGACACACAAAGAGATACCAGGAATGCTCACACACAGAAGAAAGGACACAATGAGAACACAGGGAGATGCAGCCATCTGCAAGCCAAGGAAAGAGATCACAAAAGAAACCAAACTTTCTGACACCTTGATCTTGAACTACTGCCTTCAGAACTGTGAGAAAATTAATTTCTGTTGTTTAGGCCACCTCGTCCGCAGTATTTACTTATGACGGCCATAGCAAGTTAATACACACATGGATCATGAAGCATAAAGCAGAACCAAACCACAGATACATGAGCAAGAAATAGTGTTTATAACTGTAAACCACTGACATCTTGGGGTTGCTTGTTATGCATTATCATCACAGCAAAAACTGACCCACACACTTTCATTTCACAATTCATAGCAGTTTAGCTTTTGAAGTTGCTATTGCTAAAGAACATCATGTGCTGTTGGTTTGAAATAGTTAATCATAAAAGAAATAAAGTAAAATAGAAAAACATCACAATCTAAATACCAACAGAGACAAATTCTTAGTCTTTACTTATCTTGATTTTTCTTCTACTTGCCCTTGGAGGCCATTTGTTATAATCAGTAAGATTATAAGATTTAGCCCTGGCCAGTGTGGTTCAGTTGGTTGGAGTGTCATCCCACACAAAAAAACACGGGTTTGATTCCTGGTCAGGGCATATACCCAGGTCGCAGGTTGGGTCTCAGGAGGCAACCAATTGATGTTTCTCTGTCATGTCAGTGTTTCTCTCTTTCTCCCCACCCTTTCCCTTCCTCTGTCTCTAAAATCAAATTTTTTTAAAAGATTATAAGATTTAGAAATGAATTTTCTAGGTTCAAATTCTTCTGGCTTTGTCATTTACTCCCATCTGTAAAGTGAGAATATAATAATGTCTACCAAAAGTTGTTGAAAAAATTAAATGAATAAATAAAAGAGCATGGAGCAATGTCTGACACATAGTATGTTTACAAGTCTGTTTACTATCAATATTAATTGTCTGACTAAACTGAGTATGATCTCCTGGCTCATGTTCGTCTGTCCCAAACCTTTTCTCTTTTCATTCTGAACAATCTTGTCCATTTCCATGACTTCTGCTATATCTATTCAAAACTATACCTTTATTCTATACCACTTTCTAAATTCCAAAGCCATACTTTCTACTGCCTACTTTACCTCAGAGATTCCTGGTGAAGCCCTACATTGGTTTGATGACATTAGAGAGACTATGATACCCCTAGAGATAAATGAGACAGAATTGCATTCAGATAAATATATTCAGGTTTCCCACAGCTTCATAAAGATAATGTGTCTTAATGAGAACCCAAAGACATGCTAAAGTCACAAGAGGTAATAATAATAATAATAATAACAATATTTATTGAGAACCTTTCTATACAAGTTCTTTCCTAAACATCTTACACATATTAATTGGTTCATTTAATCTTTATAGAAACTTCATGCAGTAGGTGCTACTATTATCCCTACTTGATAAATAAGGAAACCAAGGCACAGAAGCTTATACAACACTACAAGCCCGATGCACGAAGATTCGTGCCAGAATGGGCCTTCCTTTCCCTGGCTGCCGGCACCGCCTTCACTCTGGCCAGAGCCGCCTTTCCGCCTTCCCACGCTGCTCAGAGGCCTGGAGCAGCCAGGGGTGGTTTGGAACGCCCCCTCGGCACCTGCATATGCAAATTAACCTGCCATCTTTGTTGGGTTAATTTGCATACTCACTCCTGATTGGCTTGTGGGCGTCATGAAGGTACCGTCAATTAGCATGTTACTCTTTTATTAGGTAGATGTCATACAGCTGAAAATAGTTTCATGTGAAACCAGGCAGGCAGGCAGAATCTAGAGTCTACCATCTTAACCACTATATTTTACTTTCTCTCAGAAATACAATCTGAATAATTTCTCAGAAACTAAAACAATTATTATAATGACTAACATTTGGGGGTCCAAGCACACTCTCAAGTGAAGTGCTTTACACACATTAATTTGTTTCATCCCTCTCACATCTGTCTGTCTCTCTCTCTCTCTCTCTCTCTCTCTCTCTCTCCAGCCCTTCCTCCCTCCATCTCTTCTACTCTCTCTAAAAATCAATGGGGAAAAAATATCCTTGGGTGAGGATTAATAACAACAACCAAAAAAAAAAAAATCGTATCTTTGCCTTCAAGAAACACCACATATAACCCTCAGAAGAAGGATGGAAATGGGGCATCCAAGGTAAAGGCAATGAGTTGCACAAACCTTTTCCTGCCCAGGAGCAATGTCCTTCCTTGCCAAAAATGCCTCTTAAATAAATGCACCAGTCCCACATGTGACCTGACCCCAAATAACGGTCTTTTTCTACACTCCCTTGCACAAATGACGATAAAAATGTTGTGCCCATCAACCAGCACGTTTAATTCAGAAGCAGCACTTAAATCTGCCTCTCATTTTCCTACCACTTTCCTGAAATTCCAGAGGACGGGGTTATTGTTAAACAGCAGCAAGCATTATTCTCACAGCAGTGCACATTAATAATAATTCAATGCGGTGTCATGGAAGCCTGTAGGCTCTTAGCTGAATTTATTTGAAAAATAAAGTTTGTGTTTTTTTCCCCTGAAGATCTTTACTTAAATCAGCATGGAACTCTTGTAAAGATAACCACCAATAAGTCACAACTACCCAAGGAGCAGTCTTGTTATTTTTTTAATTCACTGCTCACCAAGACAACATAATAAACACACCTTTAGAGGCTCATACATGCCCAACTATTGAAAATGTCATGATTCCTCCTTCATGGTGCTCCCCGGCATAAACTTCATTTTTTTTAATTCTCTGAAATTCTAGTAAAACACCAATTTTCAAATGCAAGCTACTATGAATAATTTTGTGATAAGTTAGCAACACAAGCTTTGTTTCATCATCCACTAATAATTAAGCTCCTTTTTTATTTTTAAAAAAAGTTGCAAACCAGCAAGCCAGTATAGTTTTAACATCTGTTTTTTCAATTTTTGTTCAGAGTTCTCTTAGATGTTCCTGTATCCCTTCATAAATGACTAATAGGAAAGATACAACACTAATAGGAAACACAACTTCATGCAACTTCGTTGACAGTTGGTTTCAGTTAACAGCTGGTCTTTAAACTACCCAACATAAAAGCATACATTTTAGGGGGAAAAACTGACCCCAAAACTGCTTCATAAAATGAAGTATTTCATTTTTCAAAGCCTTAGGATTATTTGAGAAGCTATAGTACTTAAAAGTCCCCAGAGTTGTTGTTTTTTAAAGAAAGTTAAAAATTTCCACCTTTAAATATCAGAGACTAGAGATTTTACAATTTAATAAGTGTCAGAAATAAACTGCAATTCCCTTCAAAGCCATATAAAAAAAGTAAGCCTCTGTAAAAAGTTTTCCTTCCAACAGTGAAGTAAGGGCCTAAAATCAGAGCAAACAATTATGATGGCCTTTCTGCAATGGTGCTCAGACACCCAAATTATCCAAAGCTTTCATATGCTCAGGTTGGTAACTATGCTTTCTCTGCTACCCAGCAGCTGCCCCCTTTTGGTTAAAGAAATACTACAAGAAGCACACCAAGAATCAGACCATCCTCTAGTCTAGACAGATGTGTACCCTTCCAAAGTCCACAGACTGCAGAAAGTACAGAAAAGATGTGACTTCTTTATTAAAATAATTGCTTTTTTTCCTTCTCCATCCCATATCTTCTAGATCAGCGATTTTCAACCAGTTTAGGTTGAAATAATCAGGGCACTGACCTCTTTTTTCTTTAGAATGTCAAATTAAAAATAACAATAGCCAACACAACGATAGCCGTTGGTGTGAATAAATCAAAATTACACCTATTTTTTGTCAAATCAGAAAAAAATATATATTTTGGTGTGCCACAGAACTTTAGTAATTAGTTTATGTGTGTCATGAGATTTTTTTAAAGGTTGAAAACCACTGTTCTAGAGCAATGGATTTGTGGGGGAGGGAGTGTGGGAGAGGGACAGTGGGTAACTTTGCTCCAAGAAAATGTTAGGTGGATTCAGGAATGTCTAATGGTCTAATGATCAGTATCTCTCAGAAATAAAAGACCATCTCTCACTGGAAGCTTCTTGTTGGGCTCATGTCTTTCTATGAAACTGCCAGGTTCTCACATAGCAGGGTTGGGTTTGCTTTCTCCCCAACAGGGATAATGTGCTTTTGAACACTTCTGCCAAATTACTGACAGAAGGACTTATTTCCTCTTCCTGAGAAAACAAGAAATAGTGACAGAAGCAAGAAAATAACTTTAACCACTAAATTACACATTACAAAGAATGGATGGATAATGAAACTCCCACATTATAACATTCCAAATACCTTTGCAGCTAAGAGTTTGTAAGAATGGCCAACATGTCACAAAAGTACCTCACCTGAATTTTTTCCTGGATTTTTCATGGCCTCTGCCTTACTGTCTTTTGAACATATTATTTTTCTTTTTTAAAAAAAAAATCTAGATATGTTTTTAATTTTATTTTATTTTATTTTATTTGTTTAAATTTCTTTGATTAAGGTATCACATATTTGTCCTCATCCCCCCATTCCCATCCCACACCCCTCCCCACGCATGCCCCCACCCCCCGGTTGTCCTTAACCACTGGTTAGGCTCATATGCATGCACTCAAGTCCTTTGGTTGATCTCTCCCCTTTATCCCCACCCTCCCCTCCCCTCCCTCTGAGGCCCGACAGTCTGATCCATGCCTCCTTGTTTCTGGGTCTGTTCTTGTTCATCAGTCTATGTTGTTTATCATTTCCCCTAGATGAGTGAGATCATGTGCTACTAGAAATACACTTATAAGAACCGAAAATGAGACAAGCAATAATGGTTATGCTGAAAGACAAATGAAATCAGTCTGTAGTGAGTTTCTTTCTGGGCCAACAGTTCTTTTGATACCCAATTTCAATGTGAACATATTATTTTTCATTAACACACCAATAAGGAGCATAGTTAATGATTGTATAATTGGGAAATGCCAAGAGATTTTACTTCAGTGTCCTTGTCTTTCATAGACTAAATTAACTACATAACTTGCTACATTAAGAATAACATTCACAGTGGCACAATTCACCATAGCTAAGATTTGGAAACAGCCTAAGTGCCCATCAGCAGATGAGTGGATTAAAAAACTGTGGTACATCTACACAATGGAATACTACGCTGCTATAAAAAAGAAGGAATTCTTACCATTTGCAACAGCATGGATGGAACTGGAGAGCATTATGCTAAGCGAAATAAGCCAGTCAGAGAAAGATAGCAAATATCACATGATCTCACTCATTTATGGAATATAATGAAAAACATAAACTGATGAACAAAAACAGATCCAGAGACAGAGAAGCATCGATCAGACTGCCAAACCTCAGAGGGAAGGTAGGAGAGGTGGGGGTAAGGGGGAGAGATCAACCAAAGGACTTGTATGAATGCATATAAGCCTAACCAATGGACACAGACAACAGGGGGGTGAGGGCATGAGGGGGGGCAATGGGGGGATAAAGACACATATGTAATACCTTAATCAATAAAGAAAATAAATTAATTTTTAAAAAAAGAATAACATTCACAATTTAACATTTGTGTTCATTTTTCCATTAAGTATAAACACTACCACTCTCTCTGATTCCAAGTCATTGACCTTTTTCCCAGTAATCTTTATGCCCAACACATTGTCATGCATAGGTGAGTGCTTTAATAAATACTATTGGATAATAGTTTACTTGATTATAGAATATTCCAAAATGTTCCATTTTTTAAGTCTCCCCCAACAGAAAAAAACTGTTGTAGCCTTTATATCCTACTTAGCTTAAAGTCTGACAAATTCCTTTCAAAAACCCCCAAATATATAATCAATGCTCAGAGACATATGTAAAAGTGTCTCTACATATCATACCTGCCTGCCTGCCTAAAACACAAAATCAAATACAAAGTGAATTGAAAAAACATGTACTGGAACTGGTTTAGCTTCTCAGCCTCAAAATTCAGATGAGGCACTCTTTGATACAAGAAAACTGTGATTCAAAATCCAAATTTTTATGCTCTTTATTAAACAAGCAAAATCTAAATTATTTAACATTCCCTCCTACCCCTCTGAAACAAAAGAAAGCACACACACATATAGTATTGTTCAAAGTAAACTGTGTATTAATACTATAAATATGTTGGCGGCTAACTATTGTGTGTTGAAGATAAACACACAGCACTGTTCACAGCCAGGTGTTCCACGTGTGCCATCAATGTTTTCATGTTAACAATTTATCATTAAGTGTGGATGAGGTGGTGCCAAGTTGCCACCAGAGAAACCTGGTGTGCCCAAGTTTAGAGGACAGGGAACAGAGAATGTGTCTTGGTTATAGAACAAAAGAATTCGTTTTATCACTTGCCTTTACCGCTGGAGAAAATGGCTCCTGGTGTGCTGAACTCCATGATAAATGTGCCCCCTCTAGTTCTTTATTGCCTCTGTAAATCACAGGACTGACAGCAGTTAATAAGAAAAGCTTTTGAGTGGTTTTGAAGTTTTGCTTTGTACAAATAAAGTCTCATATTAAAGATTTTGCTAGTCCTCGAGGTGTAGAAAAAGCAGCACACATAGAACTTCCATACTTTTAACTGTTTGTCTCCTTTTTTAATTTTTGAAACAAAAAGAAAGAAAACCTTTCAGACATGCACATTGGAAAAATAAAAACAGATCATTGTTTAAATGGCTTCATATACTCACAGAGTTCCTGGTGCTACTGAAATTACAATTGCTCTCGTTTTTATAAGCTGGATATTCAGATAAATACCAGAAAAGATATGTGGTGGAAAGAAGCTTGTTACAGAAGATTTATTATTACATTTCTGACCATAATTGTATGCTTTACTTCTTTTAGCCAACGCAAATTTTGGTTCAGTGTCGAGAAAGAGAACTCTAAATTCCACTGGATCTATCAGCTGCCAGGTCAATCATAGGTCCTGGGATCCTCAATTCTGAAATCAGATTTCAGAATATAATTGACGGTAAAAGGAATAACAAAGCTACCTCACCAAGTAGCCTTTTTCTCCAAGGAGTTCAAAATACTTCAATACAACAGATTTATAAAATCTTAGAGGGCAGGTTTTATTATTTGTACTTTCTTGCAGAGGAAGCTAAGGCACAAAAAGCAAAATAGGTCTTTTCCTGATTATTGCTAAGTTCTCCAGAGAGCCAAAAATACAGGACTAGCTAGAGTCAGTATTCTTCTCAGAAGAACTCACATTTTACAGTCCACAAAATAAGAACTTTGAATGCATTTTCCTCTGACCAGATCTCACAGCAGAATAGAGAAGGGTTATTAATCCACATAAATTGTCTGAATAACTCTCTGTACACCAGAAACTAGCCAGTTTACAATCTTGGGTTCAACTCCACTTTACCCCACACAGTAAGAGCAAATTAACAATTGGACTTTTATATTACCTACTTGCAGCAGTTTGCAGCTTAGTAGACAAAAAGTTAAAGGGACTAGACAATAGCTAATGTTCATGAAGGTTTTTAGAACATTCTGATTAAGTGCACATCTCATGGCAGTGCATATCCAGGACCTAGCTTTATCATTAGGATTTCATTAAATGACTGAAACCAATTAGAACTAATGTTTCAGTGGTTTTGTTTCCTTTCTATGGTTTGCTTTATCCTAGTCTAACTCTTTCCAATTCTTTTCAAAGTAGATTTTCTTAACCCATCGTCCCAAGTGAATAAGAATGAACAAGAATCCATATTCTTCCAGGCCTCTCTGTTGAGATTTCCAAACTGCACTGGTTGCCCTGAGAGTCACCTGCGGAAGTCGGCATAGCAGCACTGTAGTAACTCAGACTTGGTTATCAGTTCTTGCACCACTGGAGGTAGAACAGTTGTGTAGTTACGTCTCCATTGCCATCTCCATACTCCCAGAAATTATTCCATGAAGCCCAGAACTCCTAAGAAATACTGAGGTGCTTCTATGGAAGAAAAACCCAGGTTCTGTCTAGATTATCAGGATGAATTTCCTTAAATCTCTGCTTGAATTCACCGGTAGAAATCTGGCCCAGGACAGATAAAGGACTCACGCCGAGGAAGTCAGATGTGTCCAAATGTCACATAGCTGTGGTCACGTGAAAGTATCCAAGAGAGCATCCCGGTAGTTTTATAACACACTTGACATTTAAGAGACTGATGAGATAGAATGGGCACTATGATCCATGGGTCGTAACCAGATTTCCTGGGGTTTAGAACAATAAGACCCAAGCCAGGCTGCTTCAGAAGGCAGTGGACCACAGTCCAAAGGACCAGAGACTCCAGTGTTAAACAGAGCTGGTAAAAACAAACAAACAAACACAAAAACAAAACAAAACACAGAGCTGGTGTAAATCCAAGTTCAGCCACTTTCTAGCTTTGTGACCTTGAAAATAACCTTACGGGAGTCCCTTTAAATCTATTCATAGGATTGGTATATAAGATTTAAAGGGACTTGCACAGTGCCCCACAGAAAAGGCACCCAGTAAAGAAAGCACTCATTAATTTATTCCACAAATACGTGCCAGGAAGAAGAGTGCTTATGTATGTTATTTCATTCAATCCCCATGGCAATTGTACGATTGGCCCTTATGTAAAAGAGAGGTATAGTCGGGGGGTCATTTTAAAAGAGATCCCAATTCAAAGGGGTCAGCGTACCTCAGTAAAAATACACTGGAGATGGACCCTGGAATGCAGCCAGAGAGGCATGTGATCTGTAATCTGCCAGTCCCACACTGGGAGCCCAGGAGAGTGCATCTCAAGAGTCAGAGCTACCAGTAAGCATTTGCCAATCCAGAGAACACCAACAGCAAGCACATCAGGACTGCCAAGGAAGACTTCCTGCCCTTTGCCTCTCCTCCTTACTTCTCTCAGCCTCTACCCTAGTGTAGAAAGGATGGGGAAGAGAAGCAGCAGGAGGGGAAATAAAGAACTCAACTCTTCCCCACTCCTACTATGGACTTCTCAACCTGAAACAATAGCAAGCTGAACAAGAAGAGTGACTTGAACTTTAATAAAGTTGGGGTTAGTGATTTTAATTACTGAAATTAGACTGCTTTTATTACTAGAAGTAACCAGAGTATATTTCTTTAATCTTAGAGTGTCTGGAAAAGCTAAGGGGATACATCTGAGATTTCATCCAGATGCAGGCAAAGAACTGGCCCAAGAGTGGGACTGACAGGGAGTGGAAGAACATTGCTTATATCTTACAGAGTTCCACTTTTCAACATACCATTGTCTTGAATATAAAATTAATTCACCTATAAGGCAAATGAAACTAGAAAATGAAAATGGGGGGAAAAGAGCATGGCCATCAGCCAAATTAAAAAGAAAAAGTAATTCTGAAAATACGTGTTGTTGAATTTAAAGATAAGTATTCCATGCTGATATGGAAGTCTACATGCATGAAAATTCTGTATGAGTCTCCATAGCCAAATACATAACTCCTATAATGTACTGAAATTCATTTAGTCATTCATTATGGATATATTGGGCAAGAAAAGTAAGGCCTATAAAATTCAAAGTGAAGAAGCAGCTATAATTTTAATAAATCAGACTATTTCCTATTTCATATTATATTGACAGTCATTTAGCCAAAAATATAACTTCCTTTCCACACACACAAAAAAACCTTTCCACATAATTTGAATTCACTAGACAAACATCAACCCATTCCTTTACTTCATCTAGCATGGATCTAACCAAAGATAAAAATAAGGGGGTTGTTGGTCTTAAGAGATCCAGGTTTTTGTGTGCTTTCCAACTAGGTATAAGAATATTAAAAAACTGGAAGTACTGGTAGGGTGGAAAGGAGCAGTTGGGAGGAACACACTAGGGCTACAGCAATATTGGTAATATTCTGTATTTCAGCTGGAAAGTGAACACATTTTATTTCATTGTTCTTTATACATCACATACACATAATGTATATTAAACACTTCAAATTTTTCAAAAGCTTTTATATTACGGAGACAGTAAAAAGATCAGTGATTGCCAGGGGTTGGGAGGAACAGAAGGATGAATCGGCAGAACACAGAGAATTTTTAATGCAGTTAAGTTATTCTATTTGATACTATAACGGTGGATATATGTTATACATGTGTCAAAACCCATAGAATATATAACACTAAGTAAGCACTAATGTAAACTGTGGACTTTGGGTGATAATGGCATGTCAATGTTAAGTTCATCAACTGTAACAAATGTATCACTCTGATGTAGGATGTTGATAGTGGGGAGGCTGTGCACGTGTGGGATCAGGGGCATATGGGAACACTCTGTACTTCCCACTTAATTTTACGGTGAACCTAAAACTTCTCTAAAAATTAAAGCCTATGTAAAAAACAAAAAGCTTTTGTACTGTATTGTTAGTCTCTACTTCTGAATGCTCAACTCCAGCTGTTCAAAATCTATTTTAAGTGACACCTCCATAAGGTCTTCCATGGCACTTCCTCTTCCCACAAAGGAACCCACTACTCCTCTCTATGCTGCCACAGCTCCTCACCTTGATTCCAACCCTTCCATGAAACATGTATTGCACGCGTCCATCTACCATCCTTCCCTCACCGAGGGAAAGGAAGACATCATGTTAGTGTTCTTTATATTTTAAACACCTGCACGAGTGTATTGTATATAACAGATACTCAATAGCTTAATTTTATATTATAACTTTACATAATTTACAAAATAATATAAAATAATCAATGTTACTACTGAATGATTTTCAGCCTCAAGTTAATATATTAATTGTACAAAAATGCTTCTAGCATTCCCGATTTATTTGAAAAGACATCTATCAGCATTAACTAGTTTTCTTTCCTTGCCGGTGAATAACTGCCACAACTGTAGATATAAACTCATTTGCAGGAATGAGAAGAGCTTTATCTAAGATCACTTAATAGACCTATGCATAATTATCTATTTCCTCTGAAGCTAACATTTGCTAAAAGAAAAGGAAATATTCTATTAATGATCAAAACACTTGACTTTCTGGACCTATTTCATTTAATGGGGAAAACTCAGTTCTCTGTTCTTGGTCTACTGCCAGGTGGTCTTTTACCAGGAATCATTCTAAACTTCTAATCACAGTTCAACAACCATCTGCCAAATCATATACAGGTATTGATATTTGCCACTCTTACAGTTGAAGTACATCAAATGCCAATGCAATCAACTCATTAGCAGGCTTGTATCCAGCTTCAGTACTTACTACCCACTTTTGCACCTCTTTAATTAGCAGTGTATGGACCATATTCCTTGTCTGTCTACCAACTGATCAGCTGCCTCAGTAATATGGCTAATATAAAATCAAATGAGCAGAAGGAAGTGGTAAAAAAAAAAAACACCCTGCAAGGACTCTGGTTCCCTCTTATGCAGAATATACTATAATCTAGCAAGAAAAGCAAATGAAGTTTTTAAATTGCTTAGAGAATAATTTTAACCAAAGTCACAAGAGGTCATTAAAAAGCACTGTAATTGCCCTTGGATCACACTGTGTTATCATTCTTCCACCTTCCTTGCTACCTAAGATTTTAAATCTTTCTTGCTGATGTAAAAATCATAGCAAACCTGACGTGTGACTGTCACATGCAGAATCTGAATGTTAGAGGTCAGTATGGCTTACTGGTATGCTGGCCCACTGCTCAAAATTTTATATCTCTTCTGTCCCTCCGTTATTGCCTGACATGATTTAACAACTGTAATTCCTTATTTAACGATGTCAAAGGTTTTTAGGAAATTGACTGTATTTCACCAACGATATATTTCTTCTTGATTACGGAGTGGTTAAAATGATTTTAAACCAAGACAGCAAAATAAAGCAGTAATAAAATCAATAAAAGGTGCTTAAAACATTCCTTCTATTAGGTAATGGCATTTAAAATATCCGTAGCTTGTAATGGCACTTAGGATATGCCCAAAAATCAATGAGCTAAATTACTTATTGAACTAGTTAATTTGAACATTGAGTTTTTTATGTATATTGATAAAAAGGGCTACAGAATCCTCTTGGCAAGTAGTAATACCACGTTCATGGTCAGATGTCTCCCTCTGCTGGAAAAATAAATCAAACAATTTACCCCAGTTACAGAACAAAAAGATAAAAAATTAAAAGATATAACCTCAAAAAGCCCACCACAGGTCTCTGAAACTTAAAAGGCTCCAGAAATTCATGGGAAAAATACAAAACAATTAAGGGTTAAAAAACACATGTACCTTTTAAAAACTTTGTCATTAACCTGGAATTTTGTCATTTTCTATCCTAGGGATTTTTGGTATCTTAGAATAAGATTCAAAAGCCTTGCATTCTTTCTCTTTGATGTCAGAAGGAAAGGGGTTTATATTTTAAAAGAGATAGAGAAAGTAGTTTAATTTTATCAAAATAAAGTTTAAGCTGTCTTTGCAAATGAAGGTTTTTGAGAATTCAAAGTATGAATCCACTAAACAGCTTCACATTCCTCTCTCCCTGTGTGAGGTGGTAAGAGAGTTTCCAATACTATTATTACCGTTATTTTTTTTTTCAAACATCTACTATTTAAAATGCTAAGTACTTTATTGAAAAGACTCTTCACAACTTTTCAATTTCTCCCCCTGCCAGTTCAGCCCTACGCAGGTGTTAAAGAGTTCTAAAGAGCTTGCCTCAGGACTTTTAACTGGAACTACAAAGGGGAGCTTCAGAAATTATGATAAAAGGTGTTAAGAGAGAAATGAAGGTGAAGAGGCTATCTGACACTAACCTAAAACTGTACATAGTACCTTTTGAAAAATTATAGCTACCTCAGAATATATCATTTTGGTTTTGAATGGCTTCATTAATAATAGCCCATATTTTTTCACTTACATTTAAACACATTTCATTTATTTTTGAAACAATGGGTATATATAAAATTACACCCACTGTTAGGAGAGATTTTTAATCAAAGAGAATCTATATGAGTTTTTATGAAACTCTTGTGAGTTTGATTTTGTTTGCAGGCTCCAAACAAATGAGTAACCTATACTCCTGACCTTCACGTATACTCTAGGACAGTGATGGCGAACCTATGACACGTGTGTCAGCACTGACACGCGTAGCCATTTCTGATGACACGTGGCCGCTGAGGCGGCTGCATGCCGAGGATGAAACATTTGCTGCTCCTGAGGATGAAACATTTGCGAAATAATGTTTTTTCCTCAAAGTGACACACTACCCGAGTTATGCTCAGTTTTTTGGCGAAGTTTGACACACCAAGCTCAAAAGGTTGCCCATCACTGCTCTAGGATAAGAAGACATACATGTCAAATGAACCATTACTATCCAGCATGATGAGCACTGTACAAGAAATACACACAAAGTGCTGTAGGGACCTAGAGGATGGACTAACACTGCCTGGGGGAGATGAGAAAAACTCCAGCAGAAGAGATGACCATCTGTGGTCTTTAAGAAAGATCTAGAGGGGCGGGGAGAAAAAAAAAAAAAAAGAAAGATCTAGAATTTCTCCTTGTGTATAAGGAGGTCAAAGGCAATTCAGAGAGCAGGAACTAGATGAGCACAGAAAAAAGCAAATGGTTGTAAATAACTGAAATGTTAGAGTTTCCGGTTCGTTTGGCAAAAGGTGAGAGCAGTAGGAGATGAGGCTCTGATGGGTTGGTTAAGACCAGTTGGGAAGAGTTTTGGATAGCTTCCTTAGAGTTCAGATTTCATCCCAGAGGCACTGGAAAGGTTGTGAGTGATTTTAAGGAAGTCACACTGTGAGGGGCAGGGGGAAATGCCAGCAACATAGAAGGTCCTCCTGGAAGCAGGTAAGAGGTACCTGCAATGATACTAGTGAAAGTCAAAATTAGGCCCAGCATATGAATATGACTACTAAGATAAGGAACTGTAGATATTTGGAATACTAGAGAGGATGTCAATGATAAAGAAACATTACCACTAACCCAGATTAACTCTTACTTCTCTTCCAACTTCTAGGTCAAAAAGAAGAAAATTTCCCACATTATGTGAACAATGTACTTCTTTTTTAAAGATGTTTGCCCTATGTTGTTCCTGCAGAAAACAAAAATTACAGTTTACTGTTGACAAACATTGCTCTATTCTTAAAACATAAAGTATACCAACTTCAAATTGATCCAACTTGCTTTAAATTCCTCAATAATTTTCCTAGTTGCATTAAAACTAGGAAACTAAAGATGTGTGCATGTGCCCCAAACTGGAAGGTACATAAAAACTAAAACGAGTTGCTACACTTGATATTAGGATTATGGTTAATTTTTTTCTTCCAACAGCAGTTATCTAATATTATTGCCCCAGTTTTCAAATTCAAAGTAAATACATCTTTGATTTACTGTCTTGAAGAAAATAAGGAAAGGAAAAATACCTCTCCTTAAAAAGATGGAAAGCTTCATCTGTCTCCAAACCTTATACTAGTTTTGATGGTACATTCATTAATCCACATCTAAAAGTCAGGTAAAACTAAGAAGAAAAAAAATGTTTCATTTTACACAACCATTAAGAGTAGCTCTGAAAAGAATCAGAATGGAAACAAAAGACATAAGTGCAAAGTGGCCTTCAAGACATTTTAGAACATTAAAGAGATGAGAATAGTTGTTTATTATATTAATTTAATGAATTCTTTTTATTAAAGCTGAAAGCCTGTGTAATTGAAGGAAGAGGTAAATTCAAAATAAAGGTCTGAGGCTCAAACAAAAGTAGCTCCCAGGGCTGAATCTGGCCTCCTGGGTTTTCTTTTATTGTCAACTGTTGTAAGTGTTCCTGTACCAATCTTAAAGTGTCTTGTTTTAATCGCAACAGCCCCTAACACTGATCCTGAAAGAAAATTAATTCTTCAGATGGGAGATTTCCTGCAGGCTGCACACCACAGTCTCTCTGGGCTTCATCCAAGAGAAGTGAACTGTGCTCCACTGTGGCCTCCTTACAAGCTTTCAAAGCACAATGAAAAATGGTTTTCTAACATATTTGTACCATGCAAAGGTTCCTGTGGAGAGTTCTATTTCCTGGATATAAACTAGAAATTGCTGTAATTTTTTTTAGTTCTTTTTAATTTGCAGTTAAATGAAATATGACAATAACAAGAGAAATAACAACCATGCAGGTATCCAGGGCCGACACATGGAGCAATCACTCGTGTAAAGCGTAAGACAAGGAAAACCTCTTTTAATCTAATCAAGTCTGCAACAGTAGTCATTTGAAAAATCAAAATGATCATAAATACATTTAGAAAAAAGAATTTTAAAAAACACATTTTCATAAACTAAAAAACCTGAGGCAAAGATAAAGATTAAAAAAATATTCAGTCAACACAAAAGATGAATTTCAACTCTTACACATTGCTAGGTTATTTAAAATAGAAACACCGGGTAGTAAAAATACAAATTTCTTATAATATGTTCTAAAATATAATAATGATGATGACCCTATACTCTAATAATAATCATGTCTAACACTATTGAATTTTTACTATGTTCCAAAACCTGTGCTAAGCTCTCTCTATCACAGGATAGACTTGTTTTTGCCTGCCCGGCATTCAATCCTCCCTTCTGGTTTACAACATCCTCTTTTCCTTCCCCACTCCGTGTGATCCTAATGAGTTGATCTATCACAACTGCCCCATCTCCAAACTGATCCCAAACTGGACATTTAGGAAACTCCCTTCCCCTGGGCACAGCAGTTAGTTCTGGGATGGAATCCAGACCTACAAAGGCCAATCAAATTTCATAAATAAAGATTTGGAATTCAAGGTCTCCTTTCCTTTAAAGATTTAAACCTGACTGTGGCCATCAACATGTTTCCCTGTCACTGGTAGGAAATTTATCTGAAGATGGAGCCAGAACATAGGATGCTTAAAGGTAGACAGAAAAACACCATTTGAGACCCTGGAATCAGCAAAGCCCTTGAACTTGTCTGTTACATAAAATAATAAATTTCCTTTCATGTTTGAACTAGAGTATGGTTCCCCTACTAGCAATCAAAAATTGTGTGGCTGCACACACCTACAGGTAGCCCAGCCCCTGCAGTCACATGAGTACACACTAACAAGGAAATATCTGAAAAAGAAACAAAGAATACAATCCCACTTACAATAGCATAAAAAAAACACACACAAAAAAAAATACTTAGAAATAAATTTAGCCAAGGGGT
Organism: Cnephaeus nilssonii; assembly: GCF_951640355.1. Lineage (NCBI taxonomy): Eukaryota > Metazoa > Chordata > Mammalia > Chiroptera > Vespertilionidae > Cnephaeus > Cnephaeus nilssonii. Next base: position 12,301,932 of record NC_137091.1, read on the forward strand.
TGAAAGACCTTATACTGAAAGTTATAGGATGAAAGAAATTGAAGAAGACACAAATAAATGAAAAGATATCCCATATCCATGAATTGGAAGAGTATTGTTAAAACGCCCATACCACCCAAAGCCATCTATAGCTTCAATGTAATTTCTACCAAAATTTCAATGACAATTTCCACAGAAATAGAACAAATAATACTAAAATTTGTATGAACCACAAAGACCCCCAAATAGCCAAAGCAAATTTAAGCAAGATCATCAAAGTTGACGGCATCATACTTCCTGATTTCAAACTTTATTACAAAGCTATAGTGATCAAAACAGATGGTATTGCTCTGGCCAGTATGGCTCAGTTGGGTGGGCATCAATCATACATCAAAAGGTTGCTGGTTCGATTCCCAATCAGGACACATGCCTGGGTTGCAGGCTCCATCCCCAGTAGAGGGAGTGTAGGAGGCAGCCAATTCTCACATTGATGTTTCTCTCTCTCCCTCTCTAAAAGGCAATAAAAAATATGTATTTTAAAACAATATGGTACTTGCATAAAAACAGATACACAGACCATTGAAACAGAATACAGAGACCAGAAATAACCCTACACATATGTGGTCAACTAATATTTGATAAGGGAACCAAAAATAGTATCTTCAATAAATGATGTTGGAAAACTGGATGCTCACATGTAAACAAATGAAATTGGATCCTTATCTTACAACACACAAAAATGAACCTGAAATGGGTTAAAGACTTTAAAGTAAAACCTGAAATTGTAAAATTCCTTGAAGAAAACATAGGGGAAATAGCTCCTTAACATTGGTCTTGGCAACAATTTTTTGGATATGACACCAAAAATGTAGGCAACAAAAACAAAAATAAACAAGTGTGACTACACAAAACTAATAAGCTTCTACAGAGTAAAATAAGTGATCAACAAAATGAAAATACAACATAGAACAGACCCAGAAACAAGGAGGCATGGATCAGACTGTCGGGCCTCAGAGGGAGGGGAGGGGAGGGTGGGGGTAAAGGGGAGAGATCAACCAAAGGACTTGTGTGCGAGCATATGAGCCTAACCAGGGGTTAAGGACAACAGGTGGGTGGGGGCATGTGTGGGGAGGGGTGTGGGATGGGAATGGGGGGATGAGGACAAATATGTGATACTTTAATCAATAAAGAAATTTTAAAAAAAAGAAAATACAACATAAAGAAAGGGAGAAAAATCTGCAAAGTGTATATATCTATTAAGGGGTTAATATTAAAAAACTAGAGGCCTGGTGCACGACATTCGTGCACTGGGGTGGGGGTCCCTCAGCCTGGCCTGTGCCCTCTCGCAGTCCGGGACCCCTCAGGGTGGATGTCCACCTGCCGGCTTAGGCCCGCTCGTTGCTCCTTAGCGCTGCCTTGGAGGTGGGAGAGGCTCCCACCATCGCCACTGTGCTTGCCAGCCGTGAGCCCGGCTTTTGGCTGACCAGCACTCCCCCTGTGGGAGCGCACTGACCACCAGGGTACAGCTCCTGCATTGAGCGTCTGCCCCCTGGTGGTCAATGCACATCATAGCGACCGATCGTTCTGCTGTTCGGTCTACTTGCATATTAGGGTTTTATTATATAGGATACCTGATTTAAAAATGGGCAGCGGGCCTGAATAGACATTTTTCCAAAGACATACAAATGGCCAACAAGTACATGAAAAAATGCTTATCATCAGGGAAATGCAAATCAAAACCACAATGAGATATCACCTCTCTCATGGTAGAATGACTAGTATCAGAAAGACAGGAGATAACAAGTGTTGGAAGGATGTGGAGAAAAGGGAACCCTGTGCACTGTTGGTGGAAATGTAAATTGGTACTGCAACTAAGGAAAAGAGTGTAAAGATTCCCCCAAAAAAACAAAAACAAAACTACCATGTGATCCAGCAAGACTTGTATATAACCTAAGTGCCTGTCAATGGATGAATAGATAAGGAAATGTGAAATATTATTCAGCTATAAAAAGGAAATCCTGCCATTTGTGACAACATTGATCGAAATCTTGAGGGCATTACGCAAAATGAAGTAAAGTGAGACAGAAAAATAAATACTTTAGGATCCTGTTTACACAGGGGTGGGCAAAAGTAGGTTTACAGTTGTTCATATGGAAAATCCTATATAACAAAACCCTAATATGCAAATCAACTGAACAGCAGAACAACCGGTCGCTATGATGCGCACTGACCACCAGGGGGCCGACGCTCAATACAGGAACTGCCCCCTAGTGGTCAGTGCACTCCCACAGGGGGAGCGCCAGTCAGCCAGAAGCCGAGCTCACAGCTGGCGAGCACAGCAGCAGTGGCCGGAGCCTCTCCCACCTCCGCGGCAGCACTAAGGAGCAGCGAGCCAAGCGGAAAGGAGCAGTGAGCAGGCGAATGGTAAGGAGCAAGGGGTCCTGGACTGCGAGAGGACACAGGCCGGGCTGAGGACTTCCCCCCTCCCCCCATGCAGGAATTTCATGCACTGGGCCTCTAGTAATACAATAATTAATAAATAATAATATTAAAATAAACTTTTGCATGCTCACAATTGTCAACCTATTTTTGCCCACCCCTGTATGTGGAATCTAAATAAAACCAAACTCACAAAAATAGAGAATAGTGGTTGCCAGAGGCTGGGGTTGGGGAAAATGGGGAGATGTTGGTCAAAGAGTACAAAATTCCATTCATAAGTTGGGGATCTAATGTACAATATGGTAACTAAAGTTTTTTAAAAAGGTAATTATGTTAGGTGATGGAGGTGTTAACTAATCTTACTGTGGTAACCATTTCACAATATAAATGTGTATCAAGTCATCATGTTGTATACCTTACACTTACACAATATTATATGTCAATTACATCTAAATAAATCTGGGGGGAATTTTAACATTAAAAAAAAGGATAATCAAAGGAAAATGTCTTATACTCTCATCGGGTCCTTTAAAATTAAGTCCAGAATTCAATGAACAAAAGGAAAGGGTTTCTTATATCTCCTACTGCATGCCTCTGAATGAACTAAGCCCCCAGTAATGGCTACAGTACCAAGTATGATTTCATTTCCATTAAAAAAAAAAAAGACAATATGGAAAATACATTCCTTATATTTCAACCCATCTTCTTTATTAAATTTTATATTTTTTAACTTAAAAAGTGCTTCTTTTAAACACCAATTCTTAATCCTTACTTGACACAAAAGAAAAATCAAAATCAATCTTTGATATTCTGATAACTAGTAAATCTTCAACTACAAAATTAGGGGGGAATATCCTTACAAGCTTTTTCTGTAATACATATTTGCATGCCTACCCTGTGAGGAATAACATCATATAAGAGATTAAACAAGAATGTCTACTTTTAATCAGGAACTAAACACCAGCAAGCATGCTTTAACACATGACACAATGAGGCTGGCTTAAATTTTCTTAATCTAAAAATTGTTATCTTAAGTAGCAGTAGCGCAGGGGCGGGAGCAGGCTATAAGGGGTCAATGGGAGAAAAAAGGGGACATGTAGTACTTTCAACAATAAAGATTAAAAAAAAAATAAAGTAGTAGCAATCAACTGATAGCCAAATTTAAAATATATATATATTAAAAGGAATGAGAAAAAGCCAAAGTAGTGTTCCCAAAAGTAGGAAGAGTACCTGTTATAAAAGTGATAGGCAAGACCCAGAAATAATATCAAAAGCTCCCTGATTACATGGAAGCAGGCTAAGAGCCAAAGTCTCCTGGTCTTTAGTGAGGTTAAATCCTCTTAAAATCAGGAAGATAAAAGGTTTTTGAAGACAGGATAAACAATTAGTAAACAATTCAAGTTGCTGAAGTATTGTTTTTGTTTAGAGAAACAGCAACTTAGAAGAGATCAACCAAAGAACTTGTATGCTTTTATGCATAACCCATGGACACAGTCATTAGGGTGGTGAAGGTCTGGGGAGAAAGCTGGCCAAGAAGGGGTAAATGGGGGGGGGGGGGGAGGGGGGAAGGGCACATATATAATACTTTCAACAATTTAAAAAAATAATAATAAAATTAGACAGAAATACAAACTTGCATGGATTTTAAGTAATTTGGCTCTTTCTGCAAATAAGCTTAAATCCTTGTCTCCTACATGCCCCATTTAATCTTCTTTTTTCTCTTTCCTAGCTAAATACCAAAACATTATTTCCTTTCATCTTTTTTCAACACTTTGCCTAAGTTTTTACTTGAAAACTAGTCTGAATGCTGTGACTGTAGGCACAAATTACGTTCGTCTAGCCCTAGTTAAATGGTAAGTAATATAAAGACAAGTGGGAAATATAAACACAGATTATCTGCAAAGTGTCCCTAGTCGAGATTAAGGGAATTATTCCCCGACAATAAAATGAGGATGAGATAAATTACCAAATCTACCATTAAGGGCGCGCCTTAATGCTAGAGATTTAAAGTAAGTTCTTCTAAGAAATTCTGGAGGATTGTGACTCGAAGCAAAAGTGAACATTTTCTGGAGGGTGGAAATATTAGTTATTACTATTTATATTTTTTTCTTAGTACTTTTTTTCTAGTCTTCAAACGGGGGGAGGTGGGGGAGTGGGAAGGGGCTGAAGGGGCACTGAGGCGAAAAACCACTGCAGGGGACAGTGCAGGACAAATACCGGAGAGTCTTCATTGTCCTTTTAATTTTCAAGGGAAACTCGCGGCTGTTCACCCTGGACAGGTCCCGCCTTTCTCCGTCACGACCCCTCCTCCCGGTGGCGGCAGGAGCGTCATCTCGGGAGCGACGCGCGCGGGGCACTCTGGGAACGGAAGTCGGCGGCCGCGCGGCGCCGGCCGGGCCGGAAAAGGAGGAGCTGGGCCTGGAGGATCCGCGAGTGCCCCTGCCGCTGTGGCTGCCGGTGTTTGCGGGTCGCAGAGAGCGGAACCTGGCGGGCGGAGTGTATCGCGATGCCGGAGCTGGCGGTGCAGAAGGTGGTGGTCCACCCCCTGGTGCTGCTCAGTGTGGTGGATCATTTTAACCGGTGAGCGGGCGGCGCGGGGCGGCTGCGCGGGGCCGGCGGCACCTTCACTGCTGAGTCACGGACGCTCTGGGAAAGGCGAAGCGGCCGCAGGAGCGCTGGTGGGCGGAGGGCGGCCCGGTCTCGCCGAGGGACCCAGACCAACCTCGGTTCGGGAAGCCCAAGTCGCCCAGCATTGTCCCCCTGCGCCAGCCGGCACTCCGGGGATTGGGCTGCCCATTTCCTTTATCCTGGTCCGTAGGCTGCTAGACTGTGGGAGCAACCTCCAGTTGGCCCTGATCCCCCAAAGCCTCGTGCCCATCTGTCACCGTATCCCACCCCCACCCCACCCCGTCTCGTAGGAAAGCCCTTCTGATTCTAGCTTCTGTGCCTTTGAAGGCTGTCACCGAAATTCTGGTCTCAGCGCCCCGGAAGAGCTATGGTTTTAACTTGTGAACGTTTCTGAGCTGGAATCTGGTTTAACAATATCGTAAAACGTAGATGAGGTATCAAGATTTTCTTTTAAAAATGAGATCAGTTGGAGACTTGGGCATTAATGAATTCGATAAGAAAACATCCCCAGATGTTTCTCCCGCCTTCCCTTGCTTGTTTTCAGGTTGTTCATCCCGCTGGACCTGTTACACGTGTTCGTACGTTTTACAAAATAATTACTTGAACTAGCTAATGTAAAGAAAGACCCAGTTGGGAGCAACTGCTGTAGAGTAAGATTTTTAAGTGCCCATTCATTCTCCAGCGTTTTGCTTTGTACAACTCCTAATTCAGCCAGAGCAAAAAACCAACTTGAGACTTTGAGGTTTAGGGTCCCCAATTCAGTTCCATTGCTTTGTAGGACCCTCAGCCTAACAGGATATGCTTGCTTTCCCACTGTACAGTAATTGCTATTTTTCTTCCATAGGATACTAGGGGTGCTAAAGGGGCAGTCACCATGTCAGTTCTATTCCGTAAAGTCAACAAACACTTGTTAAGGGCATGGTACAAACAGACACTGCTAGCTGCTGTGTCAGATAACGAATGTAGGGTTTTGTAAAAGACAAATCGATTTTTGTAAACCAAAAGAAAAGCCAGTGAGTGTGGGAGTTAACTTTGAAGTGTGCAAACCCAGTGCCTAAGTTTTCCCAAAAAATCAGAACCACCAGGAATACAGAATCCTTAACTTGGCTTAATACAAACCCCAAATTTAGTAAGCATTTATAAATTTGCCAAACCATGTGATTCAATTAAACCAATGTGAAACCAGCAACTGTTGAGAAATCATAGTTCATTTCACAATGGGTTTTGTCTTTCCTCTGAATATAGAGTTGTATTGTGTCTGTGTCTCACTTGCTACACTTGTAGCTCCTTAGAACAAAATCACTGAGGTTTGATATAGAGATAAAAATCCTGAAGTAAAATCTTTCTCATTCAGTCCTACTCTCCCTGTGATTAGTCACCAGCTCACTGTTGACTTCTTTCTAATTAAGCCATTCAGAACGACCACAGATGACATGCACAAGCCTCTGGGTCAGAATCACTTTCTGAGCCCCTACCTGGTTCAAAGAAGTATAACATCTAGTGGGGCTTGCTGACATGGTGTGGATGTACCAGAGAGCAGTTAGCATCAAGCTGGACAATAAAACTGGTTTTACTTTAACATCTTTATCCCTGAAAAGATTCAAGGATAGAGAAGATGGGAAAAGTTTAAAAGAGAAAGGTAAGGGGGGTGGGAGCGTCTGGCGAGAGGTCATTGGAGGAAAAAGGAGACTTATGTAATACTTTAAACAAAGAACTTTTAAAAAGAATAAAGCAATAAATAAGTAAATGAATGAATGAATGAATGAGAAAGGTAAGCTGCAAAGAAAAATATAAAGTTAAATGTGGTAACATAACTTAAATATGTTTTTCAAACATCAAATAACATTTTAAAACTCTTAAGATAGGGAGAGTTTTCATTTTCTCCATTGAAAATTTGTATAAAGTTTGAAATTTTTTCCAAGCTTGTATTACTTTCCAGTTAACAGTGAGTAAAAACTGCCAGTGTAAAAAGTTCATGAATTACTCATTATATTTATTAGAATTTAATATTAAGGAGTAACCTGACTCTATTACATTTGTTTAATGGGATTAGTTTCCAGGTAAACTCACTCAGTTGTGTCTGTACATGAGTATTTCCTGTTGAGTATCTAATTGTTGGCACATCTTCTGTGTGCCTTCTCCTTTCTCATTCAGAATAGGCAAGGTTGGAAACCAGAAGCGTGTTGTTGGTGTGCTTTTGGGGTCATGGCAAAAGAAAGTACTGGATGTATCCAACAGTTTTGCAGGTAAAAGACAAATTTTACATTTTCTGAGCATGGTTAAAATGTCAATTAACTTTAAAATTAAAAGCGACTTTTTGTGTTTTCCATTTTTTACTGCAAACCAGAATTCTAATTAAGAATTGCTGTGGTATAAAAAGAGAGGCTAAAGGCTACACACTAAAGTGGGTAGTAAATATTTTAAACTTGCAGGCCATACAGTCTCCATTGCAACTGCCAAGCTCTGCTATTGTAGCAGGAAAGCAATTATAGACAGTATGTAGACAAATGGCAGCTGTGGCCTAGTAAAACTTTATTTATAAAAATAGGTAATTGGTGCCGTTTGCAAACCTATGCACTAACTATTAACCGCGGTTATTGGTTAGCAAAGGAAAGATGGAGACCATTACCCTTTTATTCTGTTTCATGAATCTTTATAAGAACATTTCAATGTATTTTATGATTAAAGCAACATCAAAAAAGGACAAAATAAGTGTTGGCATGATCCTGGACTAAAGGTAACTAACTCCGGTGTCTAAAAGGACCAGATAGTAATGTTATTTGCCAAATGGAAAATAGTAGGAAGTGATGGGGCTTTTCGCATGTCCGTTTTAAAGGATTCAACTTCTACCTGGCTCTAGCCAGTTGTCGGAAGGTCTTCTGATTTTTCAAGAGAAGCCAGAAGTCTGGATTTTTATGTGAAATTTCCTAGTTGTTAATGAGAGCAATTCAAAAATAATTTCAATACTGTATTGGACAAACCACCTACATGAATCATATCTGGCCTAGGGGTCTCTGATTATGACCCAGGCTCTAGAATTCTACCTGGCTCTAAAATAAATACTGCTTTTTTTTCCCCCCCTCTGTAGTCCCTTTTGATGAAGATGACAAAGATGATTCCGTTTGGTTTTTAGACCATGATTATTTGGAAAACATGTATGGAATGTTTAAGAAGGTCAATGGTATGTCGTGTGTGTGTGTGTTTAAGATCTTGTGGCATTGATTTACATTATCTTTAAGTGTGTGTGCAACATTTTTTCTTTTTTAAGTATTCCCTTTTCTTTGGTTAATGTCAAGGGCCCTTTTCTTAGCTAGACTTCAGTAAGACTAGTGGTTGTAGAAGATGAGGAAGAATAAATAAGAAACTAGAATAGCAAAGACCACCTAAGTTTTAGGGGAGAGAGCTAGCCCTCTGCAGCAGAAAACCAAAGAACTATCGAATAAAATCCACTTGCCCCTAGAGCTTTAGTGCTGCCAGGATAAGTATACCTCTTCATCATGTGTATTATTTCATTTTCATTACAGCAACCACGTTGCTTTGAAAATGTTTATTCCTGCAACACTTACAATTGCAGTCTATGGGACATGAACCCACATTTATATGTTGCCTTAGAATTATTTTCTGGTTGCTTTCATTGTTGACTGGTCTCCTAAACTAGTCTAAGATGTGGATGTCTGAATTTCCCTTGCTGCTTAATTCTGAAAATTCTATTGAGTTTTACATTTTATAAGTCAAGGTTTAAAATAGATGTCTTAAATTCTGAAAAGGGTAGAGAGCATAATAACTGGAGTTCTTACCCTTTCTGAGGGAATTACATAGATCTTTAACAATTCAAACCCACTTAATTTTTTTTCCCTTCCCAGCCAGAGAAAGAATAGTTGGATGGTACCACACAGGCCCTAAACTACACAAGAACGACATCGCCATCAATGAACTCATGAAAAGATACTGCCCTAACTCAGTGAGTACACTCTGTCATTAAAACTCTTGAAAGATATTCTTTGCCAGTTTACTTAAGTAAGAGCATCTTAAGAAGGATTTGAATAGCAAATCATTTTGTTACTTTTTCTATGTAAGCCTGTGTTAATTTTTAGTGTTGTGTAATATGCAATAACCCAATATGTTTAATAAGTAACAGTAGACACCTACTAAGTGCCAGGTATATGTTATTTCCCTTAATCCTCTCTGTGACTCTGTGGAGCTGTTATCCTCTTTACAATGAGAAAACTGAGGGTTAAAATGGTTAGTAAGGTCTCATAGGTGGTGTAACTGGGATTAAAATTGTTGGCTGTTTTAACTCTGATTCCCTTGAGTTTGATCACCATATTATAGACTACCTCTCAGCTTATTAACTAGTGCCCCAGTGCATGGATTCGTGCACATTGAAAGGAAATTAATTAGAAGGTTGCCAGCAGGACAGGACTGGGCCAGACGGGCCGGACACGCCCTAGAGCAGTGATGGGCAACCTTTTGAGCTTGGTGTGTCAAACTTGGCCAAAAAACTGAGCATAACTCGGGTAGTGTGTCACTTTGAGGAAAAAACATTATTTCGCAAATGTTTCATCCTCAGGAGCAGCAAATGTTTCATCCTCAGCATGCGGCCGCCTGAGCGGCCGCGTGTCATCAGAAATGGCTACGCGTGTCAGTGCTGACACACGTGTCATAGGTTCGCCATCACTGCCCTAGAGCCAACCTCCTGCTGGCCCTCCCCTGCCGGCTGCACCTGGGGCAGAGCCACGGCTCGAAGGTAGTTTGTGGAGTGAGCGGGATCCCTCCGGCAGATGGGGTCCCTTGGCCTGGCCTCAGGGATAGGGCTGAAACCAGCTCTCCAACATCCCCCGAGTGGTCCTGGATTGTGAGAGGGCGGTTCTCAGGTGACGCACCCCAGAATCGGGCTCCCTCCTCTCTGGTTCCAGGAACCACATCTGCCAAGTCATCGCAGCTTGGCAGCTCCTGCGTTGAGCGTCTGCCCCCTGGTGGTCATTGAGCATCATAGCTACTGGTCGGATGGTCTGACGGTCGCTTAGGCTTTTATATAGAGAGAGATGGGGGTGGAGAACAAAGCAAATGATGAGATCATTTGAATGTAAAATTCTGGCTTTTGTCTGGTTGAATGAAATCCTTCAGTACTCATGATCAGAAGAATGGCTGCTGTCATCCCTATATACTCAGTGTGAGGTGGTTTGCTAAGATGTGTTTTTCTGCAAGGTATTAGTCATCATTGATGTGAAACCAAAGGACCTGGGACTGCCCACAGAAGCATATATTTCAGTGGAAGAAGTTCATGATGTAAGTCATCTTGCTATGAGTCTAGAATAAATAGATTTGCTACTTATTAGGCAATTGTTCGGGGTTTTGTTTTTCCATTTTCAAGTCAACAAATCCTTTATCTCTTTATAAGAAAGAGAAGGTTGATGTCTGTTAACAGTTTGATATTATGGTTTTTCCCTTTGAGTGTTTGAATAGCCACATTTTAGAAACGAGAGGACCATAGAGATCTAAAATCCCCTTTTACAAATGAAATTGAAGCCCAAAGTAGTTAAGTGATTGCCCAGAGATGTTCACAGCAAAGTAAATGCAGAACCTGGTGAGCTTAGCTTTAATCTAATGCACTTTCCACTGTTGGGTCCCCCTGGGCCACTGTTCCTTTCTCCTTGAAGATTTTCAATCCTAATGGCTAGACTGAGCATAGGTTTTCAAAGAGAGTAGGTCAGAGCTGGCTGGGGCTAGATGGCAAGATCCATCTGTGTGATTTGACACCTGAATACTCAGCCACTACATCCAGTACGTGCTCTCAGGTTCATTAGCTTGTGCTTTAGGTATAGCTAGAAAGAGCTGCCAGAATATATCTTTTCTCCATTTCCAGGAAAATTGAACTCTAACTCTAGGGAAGTCCCTAGGTGATACAGTGAACCACATCCCCAAGCAGCTCCTTTGATAAATTCCAGCCTCCAGAAAGGTGTTCTGACTGCATCATTTTGGTGCTCTGCTTTGTTTGATCCAAGTAACAATGGATGGTTAAATGTTATGTTTCTGACCTGAGCTCGTATTGCCTTTCCTAGAAAGAACTATGTACTTTTCTTATTTTAGTATATTTTTATTGATTGATTTCAGAGAGAAAGGGAGAGAAAGAGAGAGAGAAACATCAGTGATGAGAGAGAATCATTGTTCAGCTGCCTCCTGCACTCCCCCTACTGGGAATTGAGCCCGCAATCTGGGCATGTGCCTTTGACCAGAATCAAACCCCAGACCTTCCATTCCGCAGGCCAGCACTCTATCCACTGAACCAGAGCAGCTAGGGCAAGAACTATATACTTTAAAAATCAGCCTAATCCAGACTTCCCTGAGTGTCCATCCCCACTGTGGGGTTGAGAGGATTATCAAGAATTTCATCATAAACGAGCTCATGATGCTCCAGCAGTCTCTGTCACATTAGTTTAGAAGACTAAGCTTTCAAAGCAAATCTTATCCACTCTTGCCATGGAAAACCCAATAATGAATTCATGAAGTGATTTGATTTAAAACAGGAATCAAGGTGTGGAAAGGAACTTGTGTCAGTTTGTTTGTAAGCAAATAACTACAGTTAAGCCTCCTCTCCCAGGATGGAACTCCAACCTCAAAAACATTTGAGCATGTGACCAGTGAAATTGGAGCAGAGGAAGCTGAAGAAGTTGGGGTCGAACACTTGTTACGGTGAGACTTGGGATGGTGTCAGACTCGTAAGCAGCCCAAGAGGCTGCTCAGTGTAAGGGAGAGAGCTGTATCGGAATGCAGGGATCTGGGTTCTAGACCTGTATCATCTCTAAAGTGTCCTGAGTTACGATTTATGACTTTGTGGATATACACCTTGGGTGGAAACTATAACACTGACTAGGACAGGAACAGATGTGTAAAGTATAGGCATGTTCTCTTCCAAGGTGACCTTTTCAGTGAATGTAGCTAGCCAGTTTTCTGCAGAGAATCTACTTGGGATGGGCTTTATTTTAAAGTACTCTACTTATATAACCCTGATTTATTAAAAAATGTCATCATTTTTCTCAGTAAGATTTCTTTCAATTCAAAATGTTACTGCTAATTTAAACTTCTTGCAACATCATATAGATGCAGGTGGGGAAAATGCTACCCTTTGTTAGGAAAGTTGAAGGGGAGAGGGTTTTTTTTTTGTTAGTTTTTTTAAGTGAAATTTTATTTCAGCTCTCTCTTTTCTTTTGAAAAATGCCTTGTGATAAGAAAAACAAAATATATGTCTCCCAATTAAAACAAAGTTAAGCCAACTTATACTCAGATCTTTGTAAAATGGAGGAGTAACATTTTTCTTTTGAAAACTTGCTTCCCCTCCGCCTCCGGCCCCCCCACAAAGCTAGGTGTTTCCTTAGAATATGAGAACCTGGGAGGTAATACAGTAAGTACACTGATGCTTTTTCCTCCTCTTCTTGTGTGTTATTACAGAGACATCAAAGACACTACTGTGGGCACTCTTTCCCAGCGGATCACAAACCAGGTGCATGGTTTGAAGGGACTGAACTCCAAACTTCTGGATATCAAAGGCTACCTGGAGAAAGTGGCTACAGGCAAGCTTCCCATCAACCACCAGATCATCTACCAGCTGCAGGATGTCTTCAACCTGCTGCCAGATGTTAGCCTGCAGGAGTTTGTCAAGGCCTTTTACCTAAAGACCAACGACCAGATGGTCGTGGTGTATTTGGCCTCCCTGATCCGTTCAGTGGTTGCCCTGCACAACCTCATCAACAACAAGATTGCCAACCGGGATGCAGAAAAGAAAGAAGGGCAGGAAAAAGAAGAGAGCAAAAAGGATAGAAAAGATGACAAAGAGAAAGATAAGGAAAAGAGTGATACAAAGAAAGAAGAAAAAAAGGAGAAAAAATAAAACATGTAGCTTTTTAATTTGTAAATTAAAATCTTATAAACTAACTTGTGTGCCGCCAGAGGGTTCTTTTCATTTAAGTGCTTGTTAAAAAGCTGTAAAAGAGCTCTCTGCCCCAGGTCACTCTTGCTGTGGCATTACATGGAAGTGAATGGATAGAGGGACTGATCTCGTACCTAAACTACAGCATAGGATGCTATGAATTGGGATTACGACAGCTCAGGATTCAGATTGTGTGACAAAAGTAAACCACATTTTTGGTACTCTTCATTCTTTTATCTGTAAAACCAGGAGTTGAATTTTCCCCATCTCAAAAGACTCTTGGGGTCTGTTTCTGGCAGTTTGCAAAATTGCTTAGTGGAATGTATGAATTCCAAAAGTGCTCTGCCTCGAACACCTCTGAGTTCTGACCCTTCTGAACTCTGTTGAGAATATTACACCACGGGACACTTGGACCTTGAGCTCTGGCATTCTCGGGGCTTGGGATCCAGCTCCATGTATTGTTTACCTTAAAGACAATTAAATGGCTTGGTTTTTAAGTCTTGTGTTCTAGTCGTTTTTGACTCTGGGAGTGGCAATCTATTATATTCAGAAGCAGCCAAAACAATCTTTAATTGAAACTGCCTTAAAGAAGTATTTTAGACTTGGATTCTTTTATGAAAGAGAATCTTATTCCTTTAAGAAACAGTCTGCTATAGCTAGGTGAGTTCTTAACGCTGCCTAGAGGACTTAGGTCCCCGTTTGTGCCTCACCTTATCTGCGAAGTCCCTAGAGCAGTTTTTCCTAAGGGACACTCGGTTACTTCTGCATTGGGTCTAAGTACATCAGGCCACAGATTAACGGGGATGTTGGGACAGAATGAAGTTCCCCCAAAATAAGTGCTCAGGGCTCCTCTAGGAACAAATTAAATAAAGTACCTGGTCATTTGACATACAGTAGTCGCTTGGATTTTAATTTTCTTTCTTGAGCAGTTAAGACCTTGAAGTTCTCTCATGTACCAATCCAAAGAGATTTAAGAACACAATGAATTAGCACTACAACTGAGTCAATCAATCTCAGAAACCACTTCATAGTGTTATGCTTCAAAGTTACCAAAAGTATCAATCTTTATTACACAGATCTGCCAATGAACTAGTTAGTGGAAACTTGAGGGTCAATAATATGATGTATGACTGAGCTTTTGTTTTACATAAATAGAAGCATGCCCACATGAGGGTTGACTTTAAAGTTCAGTAAGATTCTGAGGTAAAAGGGTGGTAAAGGAAGGACTACCGGCAACCACGTCTGCCCATTACAGCAAAGATCAGATGGTTTTGCATCTAATAAATTTTAAAATACAATGTTCAAAGCTTCAGATATATTCAAAGTCACAGGAGTGTTGAAGCTTTTGTTATTTAGTTTCCGTGTTTACAACAGACTGATGTGAGAAAGGAAACGTGGAACATTAACTCTCCAAGGAATGGACAGGGAAGGGCCAGGATGCAATGGTTCTGAGGCTTTAGGCAGTCAGGTCCTTTATGTAAGGGTCAGGTGGCAATCAGACCACACAGGATTCAGGTCTGCCTTTGGTAGTACAATTTGGACTTCAAAAGCTTTCTAGGGTCTAATGCCACAGGCGTTTTAAGTTTGCCACCATTTGATAAATTGGAATGTTTACTGAGCATCTAAGAACATGGGAATACTCAGGCTTTGTTATATCAAATAGTTTGACCCACATGTGGATAAAATTGACTTCTACCTTCCTAACAGGATCCTCAGTTCCTACTTCTAATGAAAACAGTTTATAGCCTCTGGAGTCATTTAGGCTCACTTTCTAAGGCAAAATTGCCATCCTCTATAAGGGTGAGCATCGTAAGGCTATTGGTGGAAAGCTTGCGTAGACAAATAGCTGAATTGACTGTAAAACCCATGGCCCTGACTTAAAATGAAAACTTGAGTTTGTATAGTCTGGCCAACTCAAGATGAGATTTCTCCACTACTGCTTTGGAAACACACAAAGAATCCTGGAAGAAGTCTGATCCCGAGTCTGGACCTCATATTTTACGTTCACTTCCACTGCCAAAGACTTGAGAATGTCTTGTTACTCCTGCTACACACATTACAGAGACAATAATATTTATTCCTTACTGGTTTTGTTTGATAACTAACATCCAAAATCTCCCTGAACTTATAGGTTAGTTCTTAATGTAAAAATGGAAACTATCATAATGAAACAACAGCTTTAGGCCAACTAATTATTGTTAAATGTTATTTAATTTTGTTCGGACCATTAATCACTACAGGGACAAAAGGGAAGTAATCTTACTCAGAGGCTACTTCTCCAGTGTGCTAGAGGCAAAGTAAACCTTCCCAGCAGGAATTAGCAACCCCAGGATCTTACTCCAATTTCTAGAGGACCCTCCAGCTGTGAGAACTCAACCATATACAATTACTTTCACTACAAATAAATGACAACACAGGTCCTCATAAAATAATGAAATATCCTATTCACTGGGAACTTATGAACAAGCCTTGTATTCTGCCATTTTCCTAAGAAAATCAGAAATAAGACTTGCAAATGAATTAGGGTTGTTTGTGACACTACAACACACTACTTCCTCTGCCCCTGTCCCAGGAAATGGGAAGGAGATGGGGCATGTTGGGAAACCAGAGAACATTTGATTTATGTGACACATAAGAGAAGATTTCTACAATTTCCCTAAACAAATTCACTCCAAATAATACATAATACAGGCAAGCACTGATTTGCATATTGCTATGCCAATAGTATTATCTATATTTGTCTAGGAGCTAAACAGACTTGAGATCTTTTTAAAAAAATCAATGGCTATTCTTGTTGGGGAGTAGGTGGAAAGAGAAAGGCACTCAGAAAGGGAAATAGAAGTGAAGAAAGAAAATAGAAGAAAGGGAAGGAAGAAAAAACTATGGCAGCTACTGTTTCCAGGGCCTAAATTAAGAGAAATCTGTAAGCATTCCTCTTTCGAGCCAATCTGTTATTCGACACTAGATGGCACCATAATCTCATGTCTTGGCAAGAGAAACATGTGATTGCCAGTTCAACAAAGAATTGGGAAATCTTCCCCCAAAGTTGCTTCCTGTCACTTCTGCTTTTGGCTGCAGTCATCCAGGCAAGATTTTAAAGGAAGCTGGAGCATTGCATGGGTGCAAAAAGATTGGGTGAAGTTGCCACACTCCACCCTACTGTTTGAGCAATTATATACAAAGTTTTCTCTGCCCCTCCATAACTCATGCTTTAATTTTCCTCACTGCTGATACCACTACTGATCTTTTTAAAGATAGTTTCAGTGGTGTGCTAGTAACACTTCTCCAAAAAAAAAAGGGGGGGAGGGTTAATTTGTAGCCCTTGCCAATTTCCCTGGTGATTTCAATACACCAACGTGAGTCGGGAAGAGATGCACAGCACTGCCCAGTATTACTTAAATGATACAATAGATAAAAATACCTCAAAAACACACATAATAGTAAAATGTAGTAAAATAATTAGGACATGATGCACTTTTAATGTTACCTTCTTAGATATAATTTATGTCAGTGTAAATTTATACAACTTGCCTACTGCATTGTAATCTCTGGGAATCTGTGTTTTTAAGATACCCTCCTACACACATGAAAGTTAGAGAATCTTTATTTTGACGCAGACAAATCTATCAATCCTTTGCCTTATGGTTACCATTTTGTAGATCATACTTAAGAAGTCCTTCCCAGCTCAAGATCTCTTTCCATGCATACGTGTCTATTACACTCCACAAAATGTCTTCCTTCTCTGCAGCTTAACACCCATGTGTGACCGCTAGCACTATGCTCCAGCTAAAGTCTCATCAATAATAACATAATTTAGTTAATCTCTTAACCACAAACATCAACTAAGATCTATAGTTCATCTACATAGTATCTCTTCCCACATTTTCAACCCTGGCTTCATCCCCATCTCTGACCTCTCATATAAAGACTCAGTTCTCTCCCATCTCACAGCCCTGCATTCTGCATCCTCCACTGTAGCCCTTTCTCTGTCCTTTCCCCAGTTAACTTCATCAAATAGCCACCCGTGTTTTCTGCCCTCTCTTCTTTATCTTTCAGACATTTCTTTAATCTTATGCATTCTGGCTTTCCCCCCATTACTCCATTAACAACGCTCATCAAAGTCACCAGTGGCTTCCACTTTGCTAATCCAGTTGACCCTTCTCATCCCTGACCTTGCCTGACTTGACCTCTGAAGGCTTCTGTCTTGGCATTCATCCCTGCTTCTCTTGGATACTCTTATCCCCTACCCCCAACCCTCATTCTCATTTTCCTTTGAACCTTCATCTTACTCAACCTATCACATATATTTTTTAAAATGCTCAATCTAGTTGATACCTCTAATTCCAATACGTGTTCCTCCTCTTTATTCCATATCCTACCCACTTACATTGGGAGTCATACTGGTCACAGGCTCACCTTCAGCCTCTGCATTCAGCCACCTCTTTGTCCTACCATGTGGACCATCTCTGACATCTGCCCTCTGCATTCCCACTGCCCACCTACGTTCAAGCATCCATATATCTCTTCTGTTCTGTTGCAAGGATTTCCTACCTGCAATTCTTGCTTACCTTCTCACCTGCCCTCTCCTCCATATTCTATTCTCACACCAGAGACACTAAGTTGGAAGATGAACCTCAGATGGAGAGAGTTGCTTGAACCTCATTTCATGACTCACTAGCATCAGCATCACCTTTACAGCCCTTCTCGTTTTTGTTTTTTTTAATCTTTATCCTGATTTCCACTACCATCGTAACCTCCTCACACACATATTTCACAATTGGTAGACCCTTAAGTGGGTTTAGTCATTGTTCTTAGATATGGATTGATCCTGGAAGAATATGCAGCATAATTTTGAATGTGCATGTGTTTTAATTTACATACATATTTCCCATTAGCTCTCATCCTTTCCTAAAAGTTTCAGGATATAAAAATCAATGTACATGTGCCCCTCAGCAGATGAGTGGATAAAAAAACTATGGTACATTTAAACAATGGAATACTACATGGCAATAAAAAAGAAAGAACTCTTACCATTTGCAACAGCATGGATGGACCTGGAGAGTATTATGCTGAGCAAAATAAGCCAGTCAGAGAAAGATAAGTATCACATGATCTTACTCATATGTGGAATCTAATGAACAAAATAAACTGATGATCAAAAATAGACCCGGAGTCATAGAAGCATGAACAGACTGTTGAACCTCAGAGGGAAGGCAGGGGAGGGTGGGTGGGAAGTGATCAACCAATGAGCTTGTATGCATATATACATAACCCCTGGACACAGACAATGGGGTGGTGAGGGCCTGGGGGGAGCAGAGGTTGCACATGGGTGTTAAGCTGCAGAGAAGGAAGACATTTTGTGGAGTGTAATAGACACGTATGCATGAAAAGAACATGCTGGAAAAGAGCATGGGAGCAGGCTGTAAGAGGTTAATGGGGGAGAAGGGAGTACCTATGTAATACTTTCAACAATATTTTTTTAAAAGAAAAAAATCAATGTACAAAAATCCACTGCATTCCCATATACTAAATGAAATTTCAGAGAGAAGAAATAAAAAAAATCCTTTTGCAATTGCAACAAAAAGAATAAAATACCTAGGAATAAACTTCACAAACGATGTGAAGCATTATTAAAAGAGACTGAAAAAGACACAATGAAGGGGAAAGACATTCTGTCTTCATGGATTGGAAGAATCGACATAGTTAAAATTCTATATTACTCAAAGCAATACACAGATTTAAAGCAATCCCCATCAAAATTCCAATGTCATTTTTTAAAGAAATAGAACAAAAAATCATCAGATTTGCATTGAACCACAAAAGACCCCAAATAGCCAAAACAATCCTGAGAAAAAAGAACAAAGCTGGAGGTATCACACTACCTGACTTCAAATTATACCACAGAGCAATGATAATCAAAACAGCATGGTATTGGCAGAAAAACAGACACATAGGACAATGAAAGAGAATTGAGAGCCCAGAAATAAAACCATATGTATATAGGCAAATAATTTTTGACAAAGAAGTGAAAAACACACAATGGAAAAAAGAAAGCCTCTTCAATAAATGGAGCTAGGAAAATTGGGAAGCCACATACAAAATAAATTACATGGTAACAGAAGATGATATGATTTTGAGTGGTGGGCACACAATGCAATATTCAGATCATGTATCATATAAATGTACACTTGAATCCTAAATAATATTAATAACCAATGTTACCCCAATAAATTTAATTTAAATTTTTCAAAAAAAAAGGATGATACATACAGGCTGAAGCTCTCTATAAATTTTATGGATTGCTTCCAAATTGTTTTCTAATTTATCATGAATACATAAATTTCCTCTCAAAAAAGATTGAACATTCCTGAAGAAAAGGAACTGTGAATTGTACTATTTTAAAAGTGTGATTCTACCATTGAATTTAAAAATAACAAATCCTAGCCCGGCTGGTGTTGCTCAGTGGTTAAGCATCGACCTATGAACTAGGAGGTCACAGTTCGATTCCCTGTCAGGGCACATGCCCGGGTTGCAGTCTCAGCTCCCAGTGTGGGGCATGCAGGAGGCAGCCTATCGATGATTCCCTCTCATCATTGATGTTTCTCTCTCTCTCTCTCTCTCTCTCTCTCTCTCTCTCTCTCTCTCTCTCTCTCTCTCTCCCTCCCTCCCTCCCTCCCCCTTCCTCTCTGGAATCAATAAAAATATATTTTTAAAAAACTAATCCTAGTTTTAGAGATGTTTCCCCAATTCACTTACTTCTAATACCTGTGTGAGTATCAGAGGAATTGGGCCTTTAATGGCATTATCAGACCCTATGTCAAATACATTAAGAGTGTTATTAATATAACTAGAGGCCCGGTGCACGAAATTCGTGCACGTGTGTGTGTGTGTGTGTGTGTGTGTGTGTGTGTGTGTCTCAGCCCAACCTGAACGCTCTCCAATCTGGAACCCCTTGGGGGATGTCCAACTGCCTGCACCCTCTCCAATCTGGGACCCCTTGGGGGATGTCCGACTGCCTGTTTAGGCCCGATCCATAGGATCGGGCCTAAACAGGCAGTCGGACATCCCTTTCACAATCTAGGACTGCTGGCTCCCAACTACTCGCCTGCCTGCCTTCCTGATTGCCCCTAACTGCTCTGCCTGCCAGCCTGATCACCCCCTAACCACTTCCCTGCCAGCCCCTGATACCCCGGTCACCCCCAAATGCCCTCCCTTGCATATTCCCTCTTTATTAGATAGGGTTTTTTCTTTAGCATATTGGACAGTCCTAACTCTTTTGGCTCAGCGGATGGATGGAGCATTGGCCTGCAGAATCAAGGGTCCCAGGTAGGTTCAATTCTGGTCAAGGGCATGTACCTTGGTTGGGGGCACATACCCAGTGGGGAGTGTGCAGGAGGCAGCTGATCGATGTTTCTCTCTCATAGATGTTTCTAGCTCTCTATCCCTTTCCCTTCCTCTCTGTAAAAAATCAATAAAATATATATTATAAAAAAAGAAACATTTAAGATTCCTCCATATCTGCCTGGCTGGTGTGACTCAATGGTTGGGACCCCAGGCTGCCACCGCTGGCAGAGGATGGGGCCCTGACCAGGCTGAGACCCCAGCCCAGGCTGCCGCCTCAGCCCAGCCAAGCCGAGACCCCTGCCCAGGCTGCCATCTCAGCCTGGCTGTAGATAGCCTGGTGGGGGTGTGCGGCTCCAGCCCAGGCTGCCTTCACTGGCCTGAAGATAGCTTGGTGGGGGTGCACCGCCCTGCCGCTTCATGCTGCTGCTGCTGCTGGCTGGGTGATCATGCAGTGGGGGTGCCCGGCCCTGCAGGCATGAGACCCCAGCCCACGCAGCCGCCTCGGCCAGGGGATCATGCGGCTTGGGTGCCACGCCCTGCAGGTCTGAGACCCCAGCCCAAGCTGTCCTCACCGCCAGGGGATCCTGTGGCTTGGGTGCAGGGCCCTAGCGGTCTGAGACCCCAGCCCAAGTGGCTCGGCTTGGGGGCGAGGCCTGGCGGCCTAAGACCCCCAGCCCAAACTGACGCAGCTTGCGAGCCATTCCGCGGCTTGGGGGCGAGGCCTGACGGCCTGAGACCCCCAGCCCAAACCAGCGCAGCTTGCCAGGGATCACTCGCAAGTCCCCGCTCCCAGCTCCTCCTGCCAGCGCGATTGGCCACCCAAAGTCCCGCCCCCACGCCTCCTGCTGGCCCGATCGTGGGCGTAGCAGAGTGATGGTTAATTTGCATATTACCCTTTTATTATGTAGGATTCCGTAGTCCCAGAAATGTTCTGGAAGGTTTATATGTATTCTCATTCATTATAAATACATTGAAGCATGCTTAGATGGAAAAAAAATGAATAAAAGTGAATTTGAAAAGACAAAAAAAAAGATGTTCTAAAAATGTAAGAATTAATATTTACATTCTCATTTAACAGCAAAAATACAGAACTGTGGCCCGACTCATTTAACCACACTCTGAACTAAAATAAAATAAAATAAAATAAAATAAAATAAAATAAAATAAAGTAAAAAGTAGATGCATTCACCCTATTCTACTTTCCCACAGTCTTCTCTCTCATATTTATGCAGGGTACAGCCTGGTGACTACAGTTAACAATGCTGTATCATATAGTTGAAAGCTGCTGAGGGAGTAGATCTTACATGTTCTCACCACAACACAGCCTTCAATGTTCTCAGCAACAATAAGATGGCAATTTTGTGAGGTGATGATGTGTTAACTAATCTTATTGTAGCAATCATTTCTCAATATATACATGTATCAAATTGTCATGTTGTATACCTTAAACTTACACAACAATATATGTCAATTATATCTCAACAAAGCTAGAAAAAATAATTATCCAGGGCTTCCATTACCCAGTGGCAGACAACTGATCCCCCTGGGTGGGTACCCCTGTTGGACAGCAGGGATGGGATGAGTCAAAGTGTAATGCATAAGCTATCCCTACCCCATACACCCCATATTTTTTACCAATGTGAACCAATTACAAGGAGTTGCCAAACAACCATGACTATAAAACCCAAAAGTCGAAGGATGAAATGGAAGAAATAATGCTCCCAAACCCAGAGCCCACCAGAGCCCAGATGCTCATGAGGGAGGCTGCTATTGAGACGGGAATTGTGCCCCTTGAGCCAACCTCAGCCAGAGTCCTGGAGCTGCAAAGGCTGTCCTTCGGGCTAATTGACTGCTGTAATGGCACCACCTACTCTGCTGCTCACCCTGTAATTACACAGGAAACGGACCCAAAATTGTCCTTGAGAGACTGGACATGACTCTTGCCAACTGGGTTTGGCTGGAGGCCCAGATAAGTACTAATGACATCTCAAGGCAGAGTGCCAGTCCCAGGCTGGGCCAGACCCAAGGCCTCCAAGACCGTCAGTGAAGCCAAGCAAATGATGTCAGGCTGTGGGCTGGGGCGGGGGGGGGGGGGGGGGGGGGGGGGGAGGGGGGCAAGGACTGAAATTCCTCCCACTTCCCAAATTTCCTTTCTCCAAGAAAAGAAACAAGAGTGATACTAGTCCTTTTCTGCCTATATTCCTGGTTAGAGTGATGTTTTGATCTACAGATAATCTTCATGCTGTGGCCCTTTCGCTCATTAAAAATCACGACCACATTCAGAACTCAGAGCATGGAAGAGATGCGAGTCCAAGGACATTTAACCTGATCTAGGATAGTGTATTAGTTATCTATTGCTGCGTAACAAATCACCATAAACTTCAGCAACTTAACACATAGTATTACCTCACAGTTTTGGTGGGTCAGGAGCCCCGCACAGCCTAGCTGCCTCCTCCACTCAGGGATGTCCACGGGTGGCAATCAAGGTGTCCGCTGTTCCAAGCGCAGGTGGTGGTTGGCAGGATTCAGTTCCTCATGGGGCTGCTGGACTGGGGGCCTCAGCTGCTCCCTGGCTGTTGACAGGGTGCTGCCCTCAGTCCCTTGCCACATGGGCCCCTCTAACAGGGCGGCTTGCTTCATCAAAAGCGCACAAGTGAGAAGGCAATGGTTAGCTAGCAAGCAGTAGATCACAATGCTTTGTAATTCAATCACAGAAGTGACAGCGCATCACCTTTGCCACATTCCACTGGTTGGAAGCAAGGGGAGGGGATTACACCAGGAGGGTGTGAATAACATGAGGTGGTCATGGGGAGGGGGGCACATGAGGAGTCCTCTCACAGATAGGAACACGAATTCACCAGGGTAACCTAGAAGAGGCTACAGTGTTTTCTTTGTAATTTCAGTGCCTAATTTATTTCTTAGAATAAAAACAATGGGAGTAGAAAATGCAAAAGTAAAACATCCCTCTCATTTATAAACAGGACTATCTACTGCCACCATTGGCTTTGGAGATAGCAAAACAAAGCAAAGCAAACCTTGAGTGAGGAGCCCAGTCAGTCTAAGAGAGGCGAGGAGCAAGGCCTTGGCTTAATCATGGCAGATTGGCAGAAATTCAATTCTTACATGTAGAATTTATCTTTTCTCCCTCCCAAGACCCCATTAAAATGAGAGTCAATGAATGTAAAAAAAATTTCCATTCTGCCCGGGCCATTTGGCCCATGTGAGAGGTAGTGTCTGAGGGGTGGACGAGGGACTTGAACACATTCTGGAAAGAGGAGGGTGGGGAGAAATGGCCAGTAGCAGGAGCCACAGCCAAGAATTCACTGGAAGGAGCGTCATCAAGGAGGGTCCTGGTGAGGCCTGCAGGACCTGGGAAAGGCTCAGGCTTAAGAGGGGCCAGAGTTAGTGTCCTGGGGTAAACACGGGCAGACTAGCTGAAAATCAATATGATGGAATGAAGTCAAGCCCCCTTTGGGACCTCTGTGTGCAGCCTGCCAGCTACAAGCTGCCCCTCCTCTGCCCCCATGCAGACCTGTCAAAGCAGAAGGAGTTAACAGAGATGGCAGATTAACCATCTCCAGGATTCAGTGATGAACCAGGACACAACGAAGTTTCCAAAGGTGGGAAGAAGGTGGAGGAGTGTAACTGACCAAAAAGAAATGAGCAAGTCCCCAGAGAGACTCCAGCAGGAGGAGACCTGAAAACTGGGGTCGTGAAGTGCCCATTCAGAAGGGTTGGACACCCAGGTGCTTCCCAAGCCCCTGATAGCTTGGCCACCTCCCCTCTCCCAGCTTCAGGGCACAGAGGTCAAGGGAGCTCCAGGCGTGGGGACTCAAGTCAGATCAGAAAAGGTCAGGTCAGTGGCTGGGAATCCGAGCACCTTGGCTCCTTCCTGCTGCTTATTCCCAGGAAGCCTACAGGCAGGTGTGCCTGTCTCAGGTATAGCCTCCGCCCCCCCCCCCCCCCCCCCCACCCAGGCGGGAGCAGAGGATCCACCTCTGGAAATACTGGTCACCCCAGAGAAAAGACCCCTGAACAGTGACATGTAGAGCCCCGGTGAAAAGGCCATTCGCCACCTAATCCCCTTAATGGCAAACACCACCAAGCAAGAGATTCATGTGTCTTTCTCTGAAATATGGAGAGACAAAAAATTTGAGGGAGGAATTGTTCTTTCTCTCCTTCTCCGTCTGCCTAATGTTTTACAGCTGCCTCCTCCAGTCCTGAGGGGCATCCATTCTAGAGCCTGACCTGTGAGTGGCAGGTGGGAGCCTGGCCTGGGGTGACCTAAGACTAGCACAGACCCAGGCCAGAACCTCTGGGGCGGGTTGGCTTGAGTTTCTGCCTCAAGTCTCCATGCTTCTCAAAGCCACAGCCAGGTGCGCAGCAGCGACAGTTTTGTTTGTCTGCTGGTTGGCCTGCTTCCAGGAGAGGGGAGGGAGCCGTGGGCTGGTGCCCGCCCCGTCTATGCGGGAACATAGAACGGCTTCCCACACAGCAGCTGAACGCCCCGCCTCCACTGCCGGCTCTCCGAGCGGCAGACCCACAGCTTCAGTTTGCTCAATGGTTTGCATTTTGTTCTGTTCCTGACGCATGGAATTACTTATCCTGGTTTTAAACCAGCCTTTTTGCTTTCCTTTTTATATGTTGTGTGTCTTTATTGTGTGTTTGGAGCTGAGAGGTTGATCGAATCATGAATTCACGGTACCGTCTTGATGGAACCGATCTTGGTTTCTAATACTATTTTAAACCAAAAAGAGATGGGGCACCCAGGGGAGGAGTTGACGCTGTGGTTGGGGCAGTGGAACTACAGTTGGGATGAGGATATCCTGTAGACCATCAAATACATCCAGCGGGGTGACAAACAGAATCGAATGGAAGGGGCCAAAACTGTAACAAGCATCAAAAAGAAAACAAAGGTGATTGCCACTGGGACCAGCCGATTTGGAGTTAGGCCCTGAATCCGTATTGATGTCCAGAGGCTACAAATAATAGAAAACAGCCAATGAAAAGTCACATGCTCCGGCCTGAGTCAGTCAAGTGGTACCCGATTCGTGCAGCATGGACTACAGGAACGTGAGCTCGGCTGGGGGACTCGAACCAACCTCAGTCAGAGAGACACAGACAAAACGGTATTTAAAGTGGGATACAAGAGGTAGGCTGAAAAAAGAATGATAATAAAATAAAAAGAGGCAGACCGTAGGGAAATGAACTAAGGGAATAACTTTGGGCGCTGACTCCATTTTCTTCCCCAAGATGAGGCTGGGGCCTTGTTGATGCCGAGTTTGGCTCTAGAACCAGGAGAGCTTATTTGTAAACATTCCTCTAAACGGAAACACACACATCAATGGGGTGAGTTTTTCTAGAAGGGTGAAGGGCCCTAATAGTGAAGGGCAGTGGGGAAGCTAGAACTGAGCTTTCCAGACCCAGGGAGACCCCACCTTATATAAAGTTTCACTGGCACCTGGGAGACCCTTAGGGACCTTGGGTGACAAAGGGAGACATATCTGCTTTTCATTTTGGCTAATCATATCAGGAACTTACTCTAGTGTGTAGGGGTAGGGGGACTCCCTGCCAAATAGTTTCACTTGAAATACTTCAGAGTCAGAAAAAAAAACACACACAAAAAAACTGAGGATGCAATAAAAGCAAAGAGAGGTCATTCAAACCTCCGGGGTGAAAGAGCTTATGAGGAAGAAATAGTTGTCCGACTTTATATTAATTAGTTCTGGGGTAGACAGTGTTTATATGATCACAGTACTATAAATGTTCTTGTTGCTTTTCCAATAAGCCTTCAAAAAAAAATAGATTTCATTATGGTTCCACAGTAGAGTAAATGTTAAAAACAAAACAAAAAAAACACTGATCATGTGAAAGGACAGGTGCCCAGAGTTAGAAGATGGAAAAGGGAGCGGAGAACTGGGAGGACAGATGGGATTCCGTTCACCCAGTGTGCTGACAGGGGTCTGGCCATTGCGGAGGCTGGTAACACACGACCTTTTTGAAGGACAACTGGGTAGAATCTGTTGGGATTTAACAAGTATGTCTGGAAGGGCCCAGAAGAAATCAGCAGCAATAGTTGCCTCTAGAAGGTGATCTGAGTGACTGAGTAACAAAAGAATAAAAGTGTGTGTGTGTGTGTGGGGGGGGGGGGGGGGGGGAATAGGCTTTCTTTAACTGTAGACCTTTCCTATCTTTAAATTTTTATTTTTAAATATATTTTTATTGATTTCAGAGAGGAAGGGAGAGGGAGAGATAGAAACACCAATAATGAGAGAGAATCATTGATTGGCTGCCTCCAGCACGCCCCCTACTGGGGATCGAGTACGCAACCCGGGCATGTGCCCTTGACTGGAATTGAACCTGGGACCCTTCAGTCCGCAGGCAGATGCTCTATCCACTGAACCAAACCAGCAAGGACCCTATCTTTAAATTTTAAACCTTTAATAAGTTTTTACGTAAAAATGAAGGCATATCATGAACAGTCCATCTTCCAGGACCTCTGCCCCTTCCAGGAAGAGCAGCCTCAGTGCACAAGACCTGCCCAAGGGCACTCACAGAAGCTTGGGCACAACCGCAATGCCTCCTGGGACAAAGACGGGTGTTTTACAGAAAACCGTAATACGGAATATCACACAGCGGAGAATTAATTAGAGATATGTGGACGGACGTGAAAAGGTGTCCCTGACAGCTCATTTCATGAGGCAAGCAAGTTGTTCAACATATAAGAGCTCAATTTTAGTCTAGTTGACAATGATATGTATCTATGATTTGCATATGCACATAAAATAGTCTGAAGGACCACAGCAAACAGAACAGCAGTTACCTCTGGGGGTAAGAGTGAGGAGAACAATTTCCACTTGAGCATGTCTTACTTGAATTTATTGGGAGACGTCTGTATAACACGTGGGCTTCTGTCAATATTTTTCTCGAAGTCTAGCACTACCCTGTCGGAGATGGGCGGGAGGGCAGTGAATTCAGCTGATGACTCCAGGAAGGAGCCCGTCCGACCACATCTGCCTCCCTTCAGAAGCAGCGCCGTCAGGGCCAGGCTCCATCCATGACAGTCATCTCTGTGTCGAATGCATTGAGACCCATCAGCCTGGAATCGGGCCCATCTGATGTCCTAAGTACTCAAAAAAGTAGGTGGCAAACCCTTGTATGACCAGGAAGTGAAGACCAGGGAGTCCCGCTATCACCATGAAACTGAAGAAACACCGAGAAATGTTTCTGGAATAAGTAACTGCCCAGAACGCTATCCCCAGGTTTCCAAAGCCTGTCCAACCTGCAGCCTCACCTGGTGGGTGTTCTGGCCCCATGCCACTGCTCAGAGGAACCCAGGCCTGTCAGGGGGAGGCTGAGGATGCCGAAAGGGTGTAGTGAGGCAACTGACCAAGGGCTGAAGCCAGTGACCCCTGGACCAGGACCCGGCCACCCAACAGGAGTGTAGCCGTCTTGGTTAATGACGCACATGTTTCTCAAAACCAGCAAGGTCATGGAACTGCTGCCCCATCCGGACCTGGAGGGGCCGTGGGGCCCAGAGGCTTCTCATCTGGGACCGTGATTTTGGAGACAACACGCCAACACCACCCACAGCTGCTGACTGTTTATTGCACAAGAAACTGGCAATTCCGAGGCAAGGCGCTGGGCATTACAAAACAATCAGATGGCCAACCCAGAGCTACCAAACGATATTCTGTAGACACCTGTTATATGTACACACACGTATGTACACACACACGCACATGAACACACTCAGAACACATATGAGCCTGAGGCTTCCAAACTCCGCACAGCAGCTCGCATCCCGCCCTCTGACGCGGCAAGTTGCTGCGGGGAAACACAGCAAGTGACTCCAGGAGCCATTCAAACCAGCACAGCCAGCACAGCACACACGGCTGTCCCTGCACGGGCCAGGGGAAAGGACACAGATCTGGGGACACAAAACTATCTTCTGAAGGCCCATGACCGGTCTGGGGGCCTGCCTGGGGTCCCAGGAAGCTAGAGCTAGTCTGCAGCTGGTGCTCGGCACTAGAACCCAGGGGCTGGATCGGGAAGTTCATGACCATCACGGCTCCAGCACCCCGGAAGAGCGTGTCCTTGAAGGTATCAATACCCAGAATGCCCAGGACGGAGCCCAGCGGGGCTCTAGAAATCAAGTCAGAAGCGTGCAGCAGCTCAGGCCCTTCAGCCGCTTCCAAGAGCATCGTCTCCTGTGTGCAGACAAAGCCTTACTTCCAGGCTCTCGGCTGGCGGGGATGCCCTTCATGCTCAACAGGGGACTAAGCGACCCACCTGGAGGTCCACAGCCTGGGTGACTACATCTGGCAAAGGGCGTCCTTCTCTACCAAAGGCGGCAAGGTTGGTGGCACTCGGGGCACCACCCCTTCCCTCTCTGTCAAAGGCCCGGGGAGGAGGCCGCTGTGAGGTTGAGCTGCCCGAGCTCACAGAACTGCTAAGCTGGTTCCTAAGAGGAGCAGCTGTTTGGGGAATTCTTGGACCCACGGTGCTGGGTCTCTCGAGGTTCCAGCAACACTTGGTGCACCAGCTCCTTGACAGAGAGTGACAGCAGCACACCAGCGACAAAATACGAAGCAACCCGACGCACAAAATGCTTCAAGTTCAGGGGAAGGGAAAGAAAGTCCGAGTTGGCTGTTTCCATCCCACCGACATCCAAGCAGCTGGCACAAGCCTCGGCAGGCTGGTAGGAGTGAACTGGCCAGCCCAGAGTGGCGAGGGCCCTGCCTTGCTGCTCCGCCTCCACGGCTAAGCCTGCGGGGAAGGAAGCAAGGCAGCCTCCATCCAGAGCTCTGGGGGATTGTGGGAAGAGCTTCTCGCTCTCAGACCTTCGTTTTATACACATCACTAGAGAAGTTCTATTTAAAACGAACCTCTTTTACTGGCAAAGACCCTGACAGCGACCCCGAGCGGCCAGTCTCCTTCTCGCCTAACTAGCCCACGAGACCCTCGGTAGTGCTGCAGCCCTTCGGCACGGGCACCCCCCCTTGCACACTCACACACACCTAGGGTTGGCCGTAGGGGAGAAGGAGGCTCAGTGAGCTTCGCAGAGGGTCAGCCCTCAAGGCTGCAACAGGTGTTGGGCTCAGGTGACCAAGGGGCTTTATTCCAGACTGTCACCAGCGGGAAGGAGGGAGAGGTGGGCAGGGCCTCTTGAGGTCAGGCTCTGCTGCCACCAGCCCGATGACAGTGTGGTCCCACGCAGGGCCACCATCTGCGGGGCCTCCCGGGGCTGCGGCCAGCAGCCTCTCAGGCAGGGAGGACTCGTGACTACATGTGTGCGGGGGCATGGAGGGGGCAGCCTCAGTTACTCCTGTCCAAAGCCCTCCGTCTCCTCAATGGCGTACAGCAGCTTCTCCTTCAGTTGTTCATAGCTCTTGTACGGTGGGAGATCCAGACGGTTGAAACTGTTGAGAGAGGGGTAGAGACGGTCAGCACGGGAAGCTCGGGGCTGCTGGCCGAGGAGGGTCAAGAGCGTTCAGGCGACTGTGGCTCGACCACCACACCTGCCAGCTGGCGAGATGCGGAAGCAGGGGTGTCAAGGACCCTGCTCTTGGGGCCTTAATGCTTCAGGTTCTTGGACCACAGAGGGGTTAGGAGAGAGGCCAGGCAGCTGGGGAAATGGGGAAGTAGGCAAGAGGGCACTGGGGACAGCAGCTCTTCGCCTGCTGGAATATAAGTGCTTCAATATCTAATACCCAATATGACTGCTAGCGGGGTACATCTGCTGCCACAACTCCTGAGAGATCAGAGGCCCAGACAAAGGCGGCTGGCCTATCATAGCCCCTCCCTCCAACCCGACGGCCGCAGACATGCAAAAGTTGCTGGACTCAAGGCCCCAAAGTTGCCCTGTCTATGGGCTGCCCTCAGGGGCGCATCGGGGCTGTAAGGGTCCAGCCACATCCCAGGAGAACCAGCAGGCTCACCAGGTGTGGCTTCGGGGCAGCCAGGTTTCCTTGCCAACCTTGTCGATGCAGAACTTCTGTGGTCCGTTGCTACCTGTTATCCAAAGAAACACATCTCCTGTAACAGGACTGTCCCTTCCTAACGCAGGACCCTCTGGCTCTGCCCACAGCCGCCTCAGCCCGGGAGGCGGAGGCCACAGCTCTTGCCCCTCCCACGGACTTGCTTCCAGGAAGTCACTAGGTCCCACCCTCCCTGAGCCATCCCCACCCCCACCCAGGGGTGCCAGCAGGGCAAGGGAAGACGCACCAATGAGTTCAGCAAATCCCCCGACAGGCAAGCGGCAGGTCCCTGTAACAAACTGCAGCAGCCGGATACTTTTCTCATTGTCCATCTCCTTCACCACCTGCAACTCGGAAAGTCGAAGCAGTCAGGTGACTCCCTGAGCCTGTAACTCTCCTCTTTGGGGCTGAGCACACAAAGCCCGGACGGCTGGGGGTGACAGCCACCCACCTGGGAAACCCCTAAGCTGCTCCCTCTAAGAGGCTGTGTTTATAGAACATTCCCATCAGTCCATGGGGCATGGCTGTCGCAGAAACACTTCGGGCCAGGTATTCTCTTCTCCAAGTTCTACTTTTTAAGATACACTGAAAATGGGAGTGACTGCTTAAAAGTGGGTACAGGTGTTGTTGTTTTTGGGGAGGGCGGGGAAGGAGGATGAACTGTTCTGGCATTAGCTAATCATGATGGCTGCACAAAAGCCACTGCACTATACACTTTAAAATGCTTAACACGGTGAGTTTTATGGTATGTCGAATTTCACCTCAACCAAAACATTTCTATATAGTTATTCTCTTTTTGTGTATTTGCTATACTTCATAATGACACCACCACCCACACACAACTCCTTATATACAGGAGTTTCTCTGAATGCTTTCCCGTCCCACGTGGCTGGAAGGAAACCACCTGACCTATGGGAGTGTTCCCCTGCTGCACACCGGCGTTTAGAGCTACCCCAGCTGACCACCGACACTCCTGCCCAATGCACTGGCCACCACCCAGCTGCAACAGCTCCATCTGTCCAGAGACTGGGTTTCTCATCTCTTTTTGCAAGTTGCTGGGGGAGATGAGGAGAGTGCCAAAGGTCAGGTGGGTGATAACACAGCAAAGCCCTTGGGCTTGAGGTCTAGTCAGGTCTCGTGTCCCTTGGTGGGCTGCGATGACCAGGCAGGACCCACCTGCCAGAACCACTGGATCTGCTTGCTGTTCTTGGTGTAGTGCCGGTAGATGGTGTTCTTCTGCCAGTCGTTCATGTCTATCTCCTGCATGCCGCACAGCATCAGCTGCGAGGGAAAGGGCGTCAGCTCTGCGCGCCTGCCCCTCCCCGCCAGCAGGTGGAACCACCCCAAGCACTGCCAACTACTTCTGTTGGCGGTTTTAACCATATGGATGGCACAAATCTTGCACATGGACCCTCTCACACCAGGGCCCAGGGAGGGGTGGGTGTGAGGACCCAAATCAAAGTTATTTGCCTGTTGCTACAGTCCTGGGCATTTCTGTGGGTACACAGTGAGGCTCTCCAAGGGCAGGATCGCCCCAGAGGCAGGGTCCCAACAACCTTAGTTCTCACCTCCAGCTCTTTCTCATCAAAGTAGCGTAACCACTCCAAGGGGGCCACCTCGTTGAAGCCGTCTAGGAAGGCTTTGGTCTGCTCCTCCACGCCCCGGGTGAAACGCCAGTCGGTCAGTAGCCTAAAACCAAAGACAGGCTGTCGGTGGAGCCTGAGAGGAATCTGCTGAGACTCAACTTCCCACTTCTGGCGCTGCGAGCCCCAGCTGCTGCCGCCCCAGAGCAGAACCTCTTAAACCTCGCAGCAACCCGGAGATACGTGAGTCTTTGAAATCACCACCAGCACCTCCTCCTCCTGTCGCCGCCTGAGCCTCAGACGTACGGATGTTAACAGACTAGACCGAGACCAGAAGAACAAGCATGGGTGAATGCATGCACACACGCACGTGAGATGGTGGGTTTGAGCACACAGGACCAGAAGTCCTTTCAGTTGGGAGAAAGAAGAGAAAGATGTCTGAGTGTCAGCACTCTTTGAAGAAAGTCAGCCCTGCAGCCCTAAGTCCACCACGTGGGAAACCAGAGAGCAAACGGGAGCTGCAACAGGGCTCTGGGCTCTGGCTCCCCCAGCTCTGGTCAGCGTGTGACCATCCACGGACCGCCAGCTGAAGGCCATGCAAAATGGGAGTTTCTGTGACCCCTGGAGACCTATGGGCCATGCGTGGGCTGCTGTGTCTCTGCTCCCGCACCCCCAACCCGTCTCCCAGCACTGGAGACTCACATGATGTACTCCTCCTTGTTCTCCTCTGTCACTCGGATGCTCTCGCCACCTTCCTTCAGCTCGTGGGTCGTCACTTTGCCCAAAATCTCCATGTCCTGGATGAAGTACAGCTCGAGGCCACACTCCTCTAGGTTGTTCTCTCTGGGGGCACGAGAGCACAAGAGGGAAGACGTCTCTCTCAGAAGGGTCTTCCCTTGACCCTGCTCCACCACTCACTTTAGTGCCCCTGGGACACGAGGACGCCCAGGTGGCCCAGGACCCAGGGCAGCAGCACGGGCCGCTGCCTGATGCAAGGAGAGAATTCCAGAGCTGCCCCATGGGCACCTAGAAGCTGAGCCTCTCCACAAACACTCAGACAGCCTGGGTAAGCCCAGAGGCCACTATGGCAGAGAAAATAAAGGCCGTGGGTACCTACTCCCAACCAGAGATCCCTCTCCTCCCAACACGAGGCAAGCGAGGGGACTCACTTGATCCAGATGATGGAGTTGTAGAATTCGGGGTCAATGGACTCCAGGTCCTTCAGGGTCGGTCTCTTGTTGAGCATCCGCTTGTAGAAAGGGAGGGTGAAGCCCGTGTCAATGAACTTTCCATGGTACAGAGCCTGCGGAGGGAGGACACACAGCGGAGGTTTGTGTTCCCGCAGGCAGGCTCTAGGGTGCTCTGTATCAGAGCCCGGTCACCGTCAGCTGCCCTCTGTCCGGGGAGCACCACGCATCCAGCTACTCCAGGCCCCAAGGGAGGGTCTGGGAAATAAGCAGCACTCTGTGTCCTGACGGGGACCTGCAGACCACAGGGACGGAGCAGAGCCGGCCTGCTCAGGAACCCACCTCGGGCCCGCTGCCTGCCCGGCACACCGCCTGCCGGCTCCCTGCTCCAGCAAAGATGTGCCCACGCTCACAAAGAAGACTCGCTCAGCACAGCTCCAGGTGGCAGCCCTGACTCGCTGACGCTCAGAGCTGGGCAGCACCGGCAGCCAAAAATAATGCAGACGCGCTGACGGCGAGAGCTGGCGGGCCAGTGGTGAGTAATAGTCTAGGGTTTTACTGGCCTGGCGGCGGCCGGGCCAAGCAGATCTCTGGACCTGGGAAAAATGTGCCCACTTCCTGAGCCCGACACCTTGGCCAGAAACTTCCAGACCAGAGGAAGGGACGTATTTAGTCACGGGCTCCTGGGTCCTCCCGAGAGGGGAACAGGGCGAAGTAAAGGAAAGTTAGCAGTGAAACATCAGCTACCAAATATGGCAGCGGGGCCGTGGCTCCCAGGGGTTCCCCTCCTCAGTCCTGGTTCTCCACCCTCAGGAGACATTCAACTGGAGGCACGTGACATGACCCCCTTCCCTGTTCACATTATGTTCCTATTTCTAGATAAGTGCAGATAATGCGTGCCACCCCCCTTCCCTACCCTGCCCAGCTCCTGACAGACGCCTCCTCCACCGGGCACCACCCAGTCTACCAGGGTCTGCTCTAAGCCAGTGCAGGTTCCATATCCCCTGACAGAGGCCAGTGTCACAGCAGGACAGTCCCAAATGCCCCCACCCTGGGCTTGTGACAGATGGCGGCATCCCCAGAGGTGGGCAGCTACGGTGTGCTCAGCCCGTCATCCCAACACCCTCAAAGAGCACTTGTGAAGCCCGTGACCCCGCGCCCTGGCTTTCGCTTGACAAGTCCTCCACAGATCACCATGGATGAAACCCTCTCAACGCCCCTGGGTAGGCACTGAGAGAAGTCCGAACTAGGTCCCGAACTCTCTCTGGCTTTTTGCATGTTTAGTTAGTTCTGTGAGGATGACAGTGGGGCTGCGAGTGGTGGTGTAGGGTCTGGCTCCTCTGCTGCCCCCCTCCCTGGAGGTCTCGTGGCAATGAACCTTACCATGGCAATGAACCTGCCGATGAAGCGGAAGTAGGTGAGGTGGTCGGGGTTGATGGAGGAGGCGGGGTTGATCTGCAGGCAGTAATTGTTCTTCCCGGCGTATTCGAATAAGCAATACATGGGGTTGAGCACCTCGTGGGACAGGAGGAAAAACCACTCTCTGTGAGAGAGAGAGAGAAACAGGACTAGCGGATCCTCCCCTGCACGCGGGCTGGAGGCGCACGGCTCCCCTGCCATCCTTCTCAGCTGCTCTGGAGACACGGGTCCGGGTCAGGCGAGCCAGCACCTGGGTAGGCTAACCTGAAGTAACAGCAGGTCAGTGGACAGGGTGGGGTCAGACCCAGGGCGAACGAGGACGACAGCCACGCTTGAGGGAGACGCTCAGGAAAACGTGTGTCAGCTCCAGATGTGCATCCGGGACTTTACATCGTAATGGCAATGGGCCCCTGGCACCCTGGGCCGCCAGGCACAGCTGTGTAGGCTGTGCACCACACAAGGGCACTATGGTAAAATATCATAGATTTGCACATTTATTGCAACCATTTTCCTGCAGCCAAGGTGTTTCTTTCCGTTTAAGCCAGAATATCGCGACCATTTTCCAACATGGAGGTGTCTTGAAAAAAGGCATCTTTTTCTAAATCTTGCAGTGGTGCTGTATGAACAGCAGTCCCCCCGCTGCCACCCGACCTGAGCAGGCAGCGTGACATGAACACATGCTAATGCTTTCCCACCTCCTGATGCATGAACTGTGGTCCATGCTGCCTGTAGATTATAACGCTCACTCCCACTGCAGGGATCTTGCTTCCCTTGCACTTTGCCCTCTCCTCCCCCAGGCCCCATTACCAGACCTTGCTCGTGCTTCTACACGTTCATCTGAACCAAAACCCATGCCTTAGCATCTCTTTGCACCCTAGGTACAAGCCTCAACCAGAATTCAGAGTCCCTTTGGGCTTCAGCTAAACCCACAGGGGGACGACCCAACGAGGCCAGTCCCTGGCTGCTGGGCTGTCTGTGGCCAGGCAGACGAGGAGTCCTTCGATGCAGAGGGTGCCCCGGTATCCTGTCCGTGGTTCTACCCTGTGGTAGAACAGCATGACGTAACCTACCATAGGGTAAAACCACTGGCAGGACACAGAGAGACGGACACACACAGGGCGGGAGCCACACCAGAAGCCCACCAAGCAGAGCCTGGAGAGGAGGTCACCACGGGAAAGACAGCCATCGATCCACCGGGACCAACACAGAGGGCAAAGCCACCAACGAACAGAGGACCAGCAGCAAGTTAACCCAACACCAAGCGAGATGTCCCCACTCCAAGATAGGTGAGTGAGCTGAGCGGTCACCACAGGCTAAGATACTCCTTCTCTCTGCCGGGGCCCTTCAGCCCCATCGTCCAAGGCAACGTTTTGCTAGAGAGTCTGCTAACTTTTGTAGGTGGACTATGGTGAGGGAGAAACAATGCTTTGGGCTCTTTTGGGGGTTGTGTCAGCCATTTGAATTGTGCTGACCCTGTGTGGGTGACATGCAGCTGAATACTGGTCAAGGCCCTTTGGATTGTGACACAGCTTGTCCATGCCAGGTATGTACCAAGATGCCCCACTTAACCTGCCCCAGCGGCCTTAAAAGTAGGAGAAGTCCAGGGGTGATTTTAATGGGCGACCACATGGCACCAATATTTAGCTTCTGCCCCCCGGTGTAGCAGATGGTGTTCAAGTACAGAAATAATGACAGATTGGTTGGTAAAAGAGCCATTGCCCTGACCCCTCCCTCTGGGGCCCCCCTGACCCAGCAACTAAAGGTTAGTGCCCAGCCCAGCAGGGAACCCTGGGACCCAATTCCAACATTTGAACTAGCCATACCCGTGCCCTCTCCAGAAAAGGGTAAGGTCACTGGCAACCAATCAGAGCAGGGAGGAGGCAGCTTTCCAGCCATAGGCCCAGTACCCTGGGGAAGGGGGGTGCAGTGCAGCCTTCCCGGGGCACCGAGCTCACCTGGCAATGCCCCCGTAGTCCAGGCCCTCCTCGCCACGCATGATGATGTAGAGCCGGCGGCGCAGGTCGTAGGGTTTCATGTTCATGATCTGGGGAGACAGAGCATCATGGCCAGCCTGCCACTCTCCCTTCATGGCAACTGGGGGCAGTGGGCAGGGGACAGACACCGCTCACCGAGGCCCAGGCCTTAGAAACTCTACTGTGTGGGTTTAATAGGCCACGTGATAGAAGATGGGGAGCTGGGAGGGGGGCTTTGCACCGGCCTCTGGACTTAGATAGATACCATAATTATTTTCTAACCTGTTGGAAAGAGTCCTCAAAAAGCGTCTGCCTGGAAACGCTGATCTTCACGTGGCTGGGGAGAGCATTTGACTGAAAGGAGAAAAGACAAACCTTGAATCAGGCCTCAGGAGGTAATTATTCAGTCTGGCCTCCCCCTATCTCCCTGGGCCGGGAGAGGAGAGCCAGGTCCCTAGAAATGGGAGCTGACTTCCTGGAGACAAGGTCAAACAACGGCTCGGGGTCAGATCAGTGGCCTGCCCCCAGCTGACCAGGCTGCTGCTGGGCTGGGAAATCGAGCTGAAATAAGTCCACCACCCCAACCTGCAGGGGACGGCCCGGGACCAGCACTCACATGGCAGAGGAAACGGAACTGGTGATACTTCCACCGGAAACTTCGGTCATAGGCTCCAGGGGAACCTTGCTTCGTCCTGGGAAGAGCAAAGAAGTTCTGGTATCTGTGATTTCTCAAAAATTAGCAACCTATCTGTTAGTCCTAAGGACAGCTGGTGCTATTTTAAAGACGAGTAAGTAAGGCATAAAAGAAAAGAAGTGACTGCCTTTAAAATCTTGGGCAGATTTGAGAAGTAAAACAAACCAACAAAAGACCTAGAAATAAAGAGATTTTTGCTTTGAGAGAGAGAGGAAACCACTGAATAACTGGGGGGCCCCCTCCCTCCCCAGCCCTGCTAATGTGACATGGAAATTGGTCACTAGAGGGCAGTAAGAGCAGCTGAACATGGATACTGCTGTCGCCTGTGGCAAGTCCTTACCCTGACTCAAACCCTGGGCGAGGATCCTTAAAGGTGGTGGTACGGGTATTGTGGTCCACGAAGTAGCGCACCCCCTCGCTGGTGTACTTCATCTCCCACCCTGGGGGCAGAGCTGGCTCCTGGATCATCCTGCAAACACGGGAAGAGGGGGGTGAGGGCTGGCCCCATCTTCTGGGCCTCAATGCTTAGGAAGATGGGGTCCCCAAAGTGCTCCTTTCTCTCTGCTTTCACCCAGGCTCTGCAAAGCTTTTCCTTAAGGAACTGTACCTGGTACCATCCAAGTCATGAGGACAGTTCTGCAGAACAGAGAGGTCATTTACTGTTCCAAGGCCAAAGAACCAGCCCTCAGTGGCCATGGCCATGGCCATAGCCTGAGTGGCCACCAGCAATCCTGAGGCACCAACTGCCCCATTCCCAGACCAGCTTGGGTGGGGGGAGCACAGGGTGAAATCATGTTATCAGCAGCTTACACAGTCAACACAGCTACCAGGAAAGTCCATTTAAGGAGCCCCTTTAAGCTCTCATTCAGCTGACACTGTATCATGAGGGTTTCCAGGCACTTGTGTGTGACTGAAGGTCCCAGAACACTGGCCATAGAGGACAAATGCAGTCCAAGGCCACTTGGCCAGTGCTGGAGCTGCACAGGGCCCCCTCCCAGCCCGAGCCCTTACCCCTGGGTCCGAGGGTCCTCCCACTGGGTGGTGCGTGTGTTATGGTTCACGTAATACAGCCGTCCGTTGTCTTGTCTCTTCTCTGCCAGGGAGAAGAAAGAAAAGAGGACAGTCAGATTGGGACATCTTGAGCCCTGTTCTCTCCCCCTCTGGGTGCCCCTTTCCAGGTGCTGGGATCTGACTTGCCGCCGCTGTTCCCGCCCTGTTAGAGAAGTTTAACCAATAAAAGCCTGGCTCATACACATCTGTCACTGGCAAAAGGGACAAAGAGAATCTTTCCCTAGTGGGGAGTGGTGGAGGGACAGACACATTTCCAGCTCAGGATCAAGCACTGTCTTTGGTTGGTTGGTTGGCTGGAAGGTTGGCTGGAGGGCGGGGCGGGCAGTGTGGCAACACTGAGGGGGAGCAGCCCAGCTGAAAGCAGAGGCCTAATTGCATCCAGCTGTGTGCAAAGTGGAGGCCCTCACCCATGCCCCCCCCCCACCAAGTCCCTGACAGCTGGTCTCTGGTCCTGCAAGCTCTCAGCCCACCAGATGCAGGGACCCAGGTGCCTATGGGGGTTGCATTTCCCCTCATACCTCTCTGATCAGTACTCCACCTACCCTCTACTTGATCTTTTTTTCTCCTCAGAGGCAAAGTTTTGTTCTAAAACTCTCACGTCTCTATGTTGCATATGTGCAAATAAATGCAGGGGCTGCGGCACTTACAATGCCCATCTAGCTCTCACACCTAAGGGCATGCGTCCTGCGTTTGGGAGAGCTCAGACATTCTCTCTCTCTTCTGGACAATCCTTACTCTCTTGCCCTTTGCCTGTGCACTGAGGATGGCCTGGGGTCCTCTAGGGAGGGACTCTGGGCTTCAGGAGCAGACCCGATTCTAGTGGGGATTCCAGGCCCTGAGAAAGGTTAAAAGGGTCACCCCGTCAGCTCTGAGTGGATGGAAGGCAAAACTCAGGGCAAGGCTCTGAAGCCAGACAGGTCACCTTCCCCAGAAAGTTTCTGAGCCTTCAAATCTGTTTCTGTCTTGAGAACAAATGATGCTAATGGCCTTCTCTCACTTATGATGACAGGAGAAAATTTAAAGAAATAAAAACAATCAGTTCCAGAACCTAACAGGGAAACCAAAAATCCAAAAGGAGCAGAACTGGGGGGCCCCACCCCCTCCCCTCAAGTGTCAGGCTGCAACATTCCCAATACCAACCCAAGATCTTGGTCTCCGTCTATCTTACCTGGTATCCATTCATCGATAAAAAACACACAAACAAAAGGAGTCAAGAGAAGGTGCCTAGAATTGCTACAGAGCTACGCCCACCTCAGAAGTGCTGAGGGACTGTCCCACTGAAGACAGGCTTCCCGAGAGGGACCTGCGGGCGGGAAGGGCTCCCAGCCAGAGGCTTCTGCTCTCAACTGGACCCTCCACATCTGCTCTGCCCGGGCCTCAGTCAGCGCTCACCGCCAGGCTGCGGGGTCTGTCCAGTAGGTCTGAGGCCTGTGGCCTTGCTTCTGGCCCTGCTCCCTGCACGGGGGGCCTTGGTATGGTCCCTCGGAACTGGTGCATACAATTGGTGCATACAATTTCATAGTTTGGGGCTGGGAGAGTCCTAAGAGCACCTAGCTCAGCCTCATTTAGGGAGAAATGGACTCGGGAACATTTGGGCATGTGCCCAGGGATCAGGGCAGCTGAAGAGATGTGGACCTAATGCTGAGATGCCCCGACCCCTGAGCCGATGCTCAGGAAGGACCACGGGGTCTGTCATGGAGGAGCAGAAAGGGACGCAGTACTGAGAGCGGGACACAGCAGACCTGACAGCAGGCTCGTGCTAAAGGCAATTCTCGTTTAGTTTTGCTGCTCTTTCTGTGCAATCTCAGCTCTCCCTGGGGAGATGCCCTGCACCAGCCCTGGAGAGGCCAACACAAAGCCCGAAGGATTCGATTAGGAAGGCCCCCTGGCCCTCGGCCAGATGTTCTTTCTTCTCAGTCACATACCATTTCGTTTTGTCGTGTTTTCCTCATCATTTGTAAACAGCACCGACTCCAACCGTGGCTCCGAGTCCCATCTCAGATATTTCACACGTGGCTTCTGGGAACTGTCTACAAGTCCTTATAGCTACCCTTACTTGGTGACCATCATTTAGCAAAACTGGCAGAGAAATAAATTACTTGACTCTATGGAGAAAGGTGCAACTCTGAGTCCCCAGCTCCAGGTCACAGTGTCTACTGGCTGCCAAACAGCATTACAGATTCTTGTTTAATCTGTTGAGTTGTCCCCTATCTAGACAGGGATCCTGTGCGGGACTCCCCCACCTTTGACTTACTGCCAGTCTCTGAGACAGCAATGACCTTTCATCGGCTCAGGGAGCAAGGTGGATTCTCTAGCAGAAAATCAATTGTGTGGAGGCCTCCCTAACTGACATATCCCACTGGGAGGATGAGGAGGTCCCGCCAGTGCTCTGGAATGCTGTGGTAATTCAGTAAGTGATACCCTGCAGGTCCCAGGGGGTTGATGCAACTTCGTAAATTACTACCAGGGAGTAGCTGTGTCTGCACCGAGAGGCTCGGATGCGCATCCTGTCATTGTCAGCTTCTCCATCTTCGCTGGGGAGCATGCCCCCGCCCAACTTAATACCATCTGCGAACACCACCAAACCCGCATTTACTGTCTTCTGCCGGCCTAACCAATCAATTAAACCCAACACAGGCCAATTCCTGCTAAACGGTCCTCTTTAGCTCCCAGGAACTCTTGCCTGCTGAAAAAAAATCCTCACCCAGCTCAGAGAGCTGCGGAAAGCACCCAGTCTCGCCATCTCTGACGACCCCTCTTTGCATGACCACTCCAAACCAGAAAAGCCATAAAGTCTATAATTTCTCTCAAGTCCATCTAACGCATTACTGCAAATCACACCAAAGACTTAGGTGAGAGGCAGCTGTCAATGACAAGGAGAAGCCAGCATGATGCCGTTAACTAGCAATGGTGTACTTTAATAGAGTCGCCGCCCAACGCTCAGCTGGCTTCCCTCCGGCCCCTTTCACAGCCGTGTCCCCCCAAAAAGGTGGCTTCCATTAGCTCAGGGGTCGGAGCATCTCAGCGTTAGGTCCCCATCTCTTCAGCTGCCCTGACCCTGGGCACATGACGGAATGTTCCCGAGTCCATTTCTCCCTAAATGAGGCTAAGCTAGATGCTCTTAGTCCTCCAGCATCTCAGCTGCAAAGAAAGGTTTGGTAAAGTAACTCCTTTCAATCACAGGCCACAGACCTGAAATAAATGCATCTGGGAATCAGCCACGTCAGAAGTGACAGGATGGGTTGTTGGGTCGACACCTTGAAAGTCAGGACCGAAACCCAACAGTACCACAGCCGCGCGGGGACTTCTTTCGTAGGTTCCCCCTCCTTCCGCTATGGCGGGTGAATGCTACTGGGCAGGGGGACTCCATTACTTTCCCAGCCTTCTCGCTCCATGGCCTGCAATTTCTCTGGCTGGGCATCCCCACAGAGCGCGCTGGAAAGAAGTGAACTGGGAAACCGAGGGAGGGGAGAGAGGAGGACTCGCAGGGAGAGCACGGAGCACGGTGCAGCACCAGCTAAGGGAGGCGGAGGGACAGACGTGGGACTCAGTACTTACCCCAGCCGGGAGGGAGGGGGCCCAGTGGGTCATGGTCGGTTGAACCACTCGAAGACTAAACACAAGAAACACAGCAGAACACAGAGGTTAAAAAAACGCCGCTGGTTAAAAATAAATTGATAGATAAACCTAAAAACGCCAACTCGTTTCCACATTTGGGCTCTTTGTAGAGGAGATCGTGGGGCTTTAGGTGACATCCGCTCCCCTCAAAAGTCTTTTTCAAAAAAGAAAAACTGAAAAAGAACCCTGCACACTGAGGACCCAGATAGGTTGTGGCGAGGGTGGAGTGAGGGGGAGGAAGAGGTGCGCAGATGAAGGCGGGCCAGGGCCCCGGAGGCAGCGGGCTGGCCCCAGGCATGGCCGAAGGGCCCAGAGCCGGGCTGCTGGCGAGCTCGGCCAACCCAGTGCCTCTGCTCAGCTCCTGCTCCCGCGGCCAAGGCAACTGAAATCACCACCACCTCCAACTTTCTCCAAGAACCACACACGGGAAGGGAAAAAATATCGCAGGCCTTTCCAATGAAATCATTCCCACAAGCCCTGCCCACGCCCAGAGCTTCCTGGCTGGGGGCTGGGCCCTCCTCCCTGCACCTCCCTCCTGGGTGCGCTGGAAGAGGGAGCAGGGTGTGCAGCATCAGCCCAGACTGAGGGCACATTCATGCCCCAGGCCCCTTACCTCCCCCAGGAATGTTTTGCTTCCCTTCACAAAGCACCTTTATTCTCCTCCGGCCTGAACCTGAAGTTGCTCAGTGTTCTGTGTGTGCCTGTCTGGGGAGGTGGGGCTGGGGGCGAGGTGGCAAGAGAGAAGGGGAGACAGGAGAAAGCAGGGGGAGCTGACTCCAGGACTTCAGGGTCGCTGTTTACATTAGAGCCCCCCACCCCCAGCCAAATTCTGCTGCAAGGTCCCTGGGGCGGGGCTGCTGTGGACCAAGAGTTCTCATATCCTGTGGGGAAGGGGGTGCTGTCAGAAACTCTTCATAGTTAAATAAAACAAGTATTGTTCTGCGCTTTCTTTCTTTCTCTCTCTCTCTCTCGCTCTTTTTTCCTGAAACATTTTTATTTCACTTACTAAAATTTAATCATTACATTAGGGGATCAAGTTCTCAATGCAGACTTCGAGCTGCCTGGCTGGCCCCTTCGGAGCCACACACAGGCATGAGGATGAATGGAGCTCAGTCTCGGCTTGAGAAAACATTGGTGGAACTCAACTGCCAACGAACCCCCTTTCACAGCCACCCTCCACCCCCAGCTGAAAGGACAGAGAAACGTTCTTTCCAAGGTGGCAGCACAAGCAACTCTTCCAAAGCGAGTTCCAACAAAGACGTTTAAGTCTGGAAACCATAGGTTCCTTGATGGGACAGAGCCCCCTTTCAGCCGCGGGCCTCCAACCCAGCAGAATGAAACTGCACCAAGGTGTGGGAGGCGGGCTGTCCTCCATTTAGGGCACGTTACCATCCGTGCAACGTGGAGGACGTGCGCAATATCTCCACCACAGTTCAGGTTTGTCTGATGGTTACGGAAAAAGATCTCCCAAATTCACAGCGGTCGTTTTGCTGGGGGTGGGGTGCAGCATCTCAAGTGCCTCCAAGTTTGTTTAAAACACCCATGCATTTCAGATAATGAAGCCAAA
This sequence comes from Cnephaeus nilssonii, assembly GCF_951640355.1. Taxonomy (NCBI): domain Eukaryota; kingdom Metazoa; phylum Chordata; class Mammalia; order Chiroptera; family Vespertilionidae; genus Cnephaeus; species Cnephaeus nilssonii. Next base: position 12,345,341 of record NC_137091.1, read on the forward strand.
TACAATGTCGTGGGGTAAGCACTGAGCTGCAGCAATGACCTTGAAGAAGGAAAGCACTACGGAAAAGGTCATTTTAAGAATTTAAAAGAAACACTTTGTGCAAAATTATTTGCTGCTTCAGGTCTTTTCTTGGAATGAGTGGACAATCCACAAGCACTGAGGGGCTCCGATGGGTACCAACTGGGTTTCGGTGGACTTACAGGCATCTTTTGCTTAACTGTATAAATCAATAGACCAAATGTCTTCACTGACAGTCTCTGTGGCCTGCATTGAACTACAAACAAAAAATATTTATCAGCTAGCAAATAACAGAGCATCTAGAGTGTAGGCACATGACTTAAGAACAGCCAATCAGGTGCTCCCACACAAACTTGCAGGGACCGGAAAGAAAGCATGGGGGCTGTTGGAGACACCTCACTGCTACAGTAGAGACCACAGCCCATTGGAGCATCCAGTGTTTAACAGCAGATAGATGAGCGATGCCCTACCAGTGGTCAGCAAACTGCGGCTCTTTTGACTAATGAGTTTGCCGACCACTGACCTAGACTCTCGATTCCAATAATTACAGGCTGTTGTTGTTCCTTGTGATTAAGCCCCTATCTCAGTGGTCGGCAAACTCGTTAGTCAAGAGAGCGGCAAACCTCGGCTCGCGAGCCGCAGTTTGCCAACCACTGCCCGAGACAAATCATCCCTTTGCCCTGCCTACCCCAGGTTTTCTACCAGAGTTTGATTCTTCATCGTTCTGTTAATTCCCACTTGATAAATTCTTTTTTTGCTTAAGCTTAACCAAGCAGGTTTCTATTATTCATCAAAATGAACACTGACTAGCATACAAAACACAGGGAGGAGAATAAAAAGAAATTATCAGCCCTTTTCTTAATCCTTGACTTTTTAATGTCACAAACGTCATACAATGTTGGCTCTCTTTTGTTAAAGTGGTTTTTAAAAAATGTCTTCGGCATCCTCCTAGTCTCACCTCCAACACTTGTCAGAAGAGAGAAGAGGAAGCAGGAGGGAGGGAGATACAGACCAGAGACTGATAAACAGGAACACGTGAAATGGAGTCACTGGGAGCCGACCACCTGCCCTTCTCTCCCACCACGCTCCCCAGAATGCACGATCGCAGGTGGGTGGCTCACAGCAGAAAAGCACCGAGAAAGGGGCCGGGAGGGATTACAGCCAGAAGAGAGATCCTAGGACGCGCAGGGGACTCGGAGGGACAGGACAGTTTCCTTTATCACCAGGAACAGAAAGGAACGCTGTGGAACAATTTTCCTGGGAAGTGTCTGTGGGTTGGGAGATCCGAGGTACAGGCCATGAGCCAGACAGCTCCTGTGAGTTCAAGTCTCCCAGGGAATAAGCACCAAGTTCCAGTAATATTTTAAGACACAAACTCAGAAATAAAGAATGTCTAGCAAATAAAACCAAGGGCGAGAAAGGCTCTGGGAAGGGCATGAAGGTTACAGTGTGGAAGGCAGGCCCCCAGTGGGTGCGGAACAAAACCCAGGTGCTTGAGAACTCAAGCCAAGGGGCCCTCCGCACAGTGAGAACCAGGTTGTCTGTTTCTGGATAATGCAATTCGGCATCCTCAGATTAGGAGCCACAGAAAGATTTGCTTCAGTCCTACCGACACTAGATTATTAGGAGAGGACCAAAGGGGAAGCAAAGGAAGACGTGTCACAGAAATAGCAGTAGATGTGAGACGGGTCCTGTCACAATACACAAGGCGCACGACCGGGCCGGGCATCCGCAGTGGACTGCAGTGGGAACCCAAAACAGAAGGCAAAGTGAAAGTGCACATCGGACACAAGTATGTGCATGATGATCATGGGCAACAAAGGCACCAGGCCGTTAGGACAGGAAAACATGTCAGAAATAAGGGAACAACAGAGACCAAAAAAAAGGATGTGTGTGGAGGCAGATGGCAGGAAGGAACTGCGGGAGTCTGCAATCTGGGGTTCCCTTCATTTCCATTTTGAACTGTATTTTGTGTTCTCTGTGGGGCAGCAAAGAACAGGTCTCACTTTCAGCCCCGCAGGAGAAAGAGGAGGAGGGGAGGCCGCTGGTATAGTATCAGCTCTTAAGTCTACCACGTCAAATCCTGGGCCAAGGCCAAACCCCAAAATAACTCCATGAAAGCGACTCTTCTTACTTGTAACCAGGACATGGCACCACAGCAAACAAGAGGGGTAAACCAAACCCAAGGGGGAGGGAAATCAACAGAGAGACATTGAAAGCTGACCCAGAAAATATGGGTCTTGTTTCAGGGAGAAAGGGGAGCCATCACCTCCATCCAGAGCCCTCCTAAATCCCCAACCAAGCTGAGAAAACGGTATTCGAGTACTTAAAAGAAAAAAAAAAAATTAGTGCTTAATTTTTCACTTCTAGGAGACCCTCCAAGACAAAGTTCTTCCTCTGCAGGCCCAGAATGATGCTGCTACAATGAGAGGCAGGAAAGAGGAACAGAAGTGCCAAAAGACCAAGCAGACGTGAACTCCGGGGTCTTCCCTTTCACATACCAAGCATCTTGGTCAACCTACAGGACCTACCTGGTACTTGCTGGAGAAGGAAAAAAGATCCCTTTAATGGATTCTTTTTTAACTTAGTAAGTTGAGTAAGCAGGAAGACAGAACCATGTGAGACTCCTAAAATGTGTCCTTGTCTTGAAGTCCAAGGACCAAGATGCCCACAACCCAGTTTTGCAGCCACGACCACCCAAGCAGATGGCAGGTAAGGTCTTTGGGGCCCAGCACATGAAGAACAATTTCTGAAACGCAGAGGATGACCAGATCCCATCCAATTTAGAAACATGCCAGAACCGGATGCCAGGCATGTGTGAAAGGGGCTGTGGAGTGGGAGGCCTGGCATAAGGACTCAGGCAGTGCTGCACCTGGTAGACCACCAGGGCACTTCAGCTGCTCTTTCTTGTGACAGTGATTAAATGTTGTGGACCAGCTCACAACCTTTCCACCCTCCAATCCACCACGTCCTATGAGGGTTCTACACAGATCCCAAGCTTCATGTTCAAGGTGCTCTGAGAAAATGCAGAGTTCCAACTTGGGAATCCCACCCCTTCCTCCCCAAAAGGCCATGTGTCTGGGTGCCCTACAGCCACCATGTTACTGGTGGAAGCTCTAATGGAGTAGAGATTCAGGAAGGTGAGGCTAATAGGGTTCACAGTACGGGAAACCATAGACAGTTCATTTGGGACCACTCTGAATTCTGGAGTAGAACATTTAAATGCTATTCTGTAGGTAATGACCACAAAAGTTTTTGAGCCGGTGATAAAAAATGACAGTATAAATGTAGAGCAACCTCCTTCCCCCTTCCTTAAACCCTCCACAGTGATTTTTTTTAACAGTGATGAAATGACAGCGATACCTGAAGACTGCTCTGATGGGAACAGGCAGTATGAATTGAAGGAGAGAGAATGGCAGCAAAGAGAACAATTCAGAAGCTGCCCTAACCATTCAGTTGGAAGAGGCAGAGGAAAATCAGGAATTAGATAGCAGGAGGTTGATCTAGATTAGGGGGTCAATAAACATTTTCTGTAAAGGATCAGACAGTAAATATCTTAGGCCAGTGGTCGGCAAACCGTGGCTCGCGAGACACATGTGGCTCTTTAGCCCCTTGAGTGTTCTAACGCCACTTCTTCAAAATAGACTCGCCCAGGCTGAAAACCAACTTCTGCGCATGGGCCACGAAGTTTCAATCGCACTGTACGCGTGCGCCCGCACGTGGTATTTTGTGGGAGAGCCACACTCAAGGGGCCAAAGAGCCGACCAATGTCTTAGGCTGTATGGGCTACATACTCCCTGTTGTGACTACTTCATTCTGTTATTATAGCTTAAAAGCAGCCACAATCAATACCCCAAGTACAGGGTGTGCTTATCCTTATATAATAAAAGGCTAATATGCAAATTGACCGAATGGCAGAACGATCAGTCGCTATGATGTGCACTGACCACCAGGGGGCAGACACTCAATGCAGGAGCTGCCCCCTGGTGGTTAGTGCACTCCCACAGGGGGAGCGCCACTCAGACAGAATCCCTGAGCCGGGCTCATGGCTGGCAAGTGCAGCCCACCTCCGTGGCAGCACTAAGGATGTCCGACTGACAGCTTAGGCCCACTCCCCGTGGGCATCCCCCGAGGGCTCCCAGACTGCAAGAGGGCACAGGTCAGGCTGAGGGACCCCCCCAAATGCATGAATTTTGTGTACCGGGCCTCTAGTGTGCCAATAAAACTTTATTTACAAAATCAGGCGAGGGTCAGTTTGGCCCACAGGCCATAGCTTGCCAACCCCTGATCTAGATGAACTTTAAAGGCCCTTTCATCCTTGAGTATCTGTCCAATAATAAAGATCTAAAGAAACACAGTAGCAATGGGAAGAGAAGGATCTGGATGGTTGTTTTGATTTGAAAGGGTGAGATATAGGAGAAGTCACAGCTAACCAGGCTCTAAGTCCGGGTAAATGGACTTGGATGGGAGGGCCAGAAGAGAAATACAATGTTGAAAGAAAGACGGTGAATTCAGCTTCAGACACATTGAGTCCTTAGACACAGAGGCTGAGCATCGAGTTACTAAGTTAGAAACACTGGTGTTTGAGGAATTTCACTGTGATGAGTAAAATCTCAGGGTCAGGGCACTGACATTTTCCCTGCTCACCCAACAGGTCAGTGGAGACTAGGCGAAGCTGCAATTTCTGCCCTCTCACCTGGTAGAGGAATCTTTGGCTGAAGTGCTGCATGGCGCCCTGGAGCTGATTCCGCTGTGACTGCCACTGCTCATAGTTGCGCACATACTCGGCTGTGGGGCGCTGCCAGGTGGTGGTCCGAGTGTTGTGATCCACATAGTAAAATCTGCCTCGGGGGTCTGTGCGTTTCTCCCAGCTGGAAACATGAAGCTCAGCATGAATATAGTGACCACCCCACCCCTACCTTCAAATTCTAGCAAAATCTCAGATGGTTGACAAGAAAGGACCACGGGAGGGTGAAGGGTGGTGTCTGGCACAGGAGCTTGGCTGCTCGTGGGAAGCACAGCCAGGCAGGCCCCAATCACAGAGGCTTCTGAGGCTTAGATGATTATAGAGAAAATTTGTGGTTGCATCCTTAGCAACCAATCCCTCCTTACCACTAGCTCCTGATTCCCATTTAGGTGATGTATATGGTTTTAGGAAAGATGGCTCTACTCCCAACCCAGGAGTTGAACTATTTACTAAACCAAAAGTGGACAAATGCTGGTCAACCGGTGAATCTTGATAGTTTTGCTAGGAATTCTGGAAAAAGCAGTCTCTCTTCCTTGCAGGATATGACTGAGAAAGCATGTAGTCTGGGAGCTATTGGCTGCCATCTTGAACCCAAACAACGTGAAGTTGACCCAGTGGATGGCAGAGCAGAAAAGTGGGGGGAAATCTAGTTCTTTGGTGATATTGTTGAGCTACTAGTTCAGGCTTCACTTGAAACCAGGACCTACATCTAGAATTTTGTTATATGAGCCAATAAATTCTCTTCATTACTGAAGCCTATTTGGACCCCACATTTTTTTTATTGGCATCTGAAATTACCCTGATATAAGGTGCCAGTGAAGACATGTTGCATGGTCATGGGAAGGTTGGTGCAAATGGCAGCAAGTCTCTCCACATTATCTTTGGTGAGTAACAACCTTTCCAAAGTTGGTCCTAAAACTCCCAGGGGCAAGGCAGGGCTAGAATAGGTGGTAAAAACCTCGGCCGTGCTTGACAGGTTTCATTTCATTTCCACATACACAAGGGCAAGGTGAGCAAAAGAAAGTAAGAGAGGGACGTACCTGCATGGGGTGATGGAAATGTTTTTTATTTTGGTGGGGTGTGGGCTACACGAGTGTATGCATTTGTCAAAACTCTACAAACAGCACATCCGAGATCTGTATATCTTATTGTATGTAAATTATACTTCAATTTTAAAGGTGAATTTGAACCTAATCAAGCCTCCATATCTAACTACCAGTTTACAGGAAAGATAAGGGATACAGAAGCATGTTACACAATACCACAAGGTCACAATTAGCCACATCCAGAATATGAGAAACTCTACAAGACAACTGCCCATGATCTTAAACAAATAAATGGTCTGAAGGAAAAAAAAGAAAGGGTAGGAGAACTTATAGGTTAAAAGAGACTTATGAGACATATCAGCCAAAAGCAATGTTTTGATCTTAAATCTGGATCTGATTCAAACAAATCAAGTATAAAAACACTTTTAAGACAACCAGGAAAAATGACATGCAAACTGGGTATGACATGAAAGAAGGAAATAGTGTTAATTTTGTTGGGAGGGATAATGGTATTTTGGTTTTTTTAGAAAACACCCCATCTGTTAGAGACATATGTGATATATTCATGGATCACAAGATATGATGTCTGGGATTTGCTTTAAAATTCATTGGCCCCTCTCCTGGGAGGTTAGATGAAATAAAATGTTATTAATTGTCAGAACCAGGTGAGGATTACAAGGGACTCACTGTATTATTCTCTCAAATTTGATGTATGCTTGAAATTTTCCATTCTAAGTATGAAGGAGGGGTGGAAAGGAAAGTGGTTAAAGATAAGAAATATTAAAAAAATAAAATTAAAAGACAAGAGATATCACTGAAGAAAACAGGACTAGTCCACTGCAAAGAGAACCCAATATAGATTGTGTTGTATGATTCTAAACTGTTGCGACTTTGTTCCCTGATTACCTTCACATTTCATCCTCTCTGAATTCTTACCTTACTCAAATGACTATCATGCTTCAGGTTGGTATCTTCCCAACATTCAGGGTTACACTCCGAGATGACTTTTGGTGCAATCTCTTCAATGATTGTTTTAAACTCAAATCCTCCCTAGATAAAGCTACTCCCAAGCAGTTCTTAGCCTCATGGCTAGTTCCCAGATTCTGTCTGGCTTGCACCCATTATACTGTCCTGCCTTCACGACCTGCTGGCACTTTGGATTCAACTAAACACCGTGGCTCTCTCCCGAAACATAAGAGAATGGAACTTGGTGAAAACAGGTCTTTCCCTGTCTTCTTTAGGTCAGTCCTCCTCCCAGAGTAAAATCACACCATCTTCCCTGACTCTTCCTTCTCTGCTGACTGTCAATAAACCACTCAGCCACAGATCTTTTTAATTTGTTGTCTCTCTGCCCTTGACTTGCATTTCTGTATCCAACTATCCCTGAACTAATCTCCCCACTCCAACCCAGCCTATAAACTGCCATCCAGATAACCATGCAAGACTGACCTCGTATGTCATGCTCCTGCTCAAAACTTCAGCTGACTCCCCACTGTACTCCTTTATCATAAGTCCTTTCAACGAGTGATTTTCATTTTATTTTTAAAATATATGTTTTATTGATTTCAGAGAGAGGAAGGGAGAAGGAGAGAAAGAAACATCAATGATGAGAGTCACTGATCGGCTCCTGCACGCCCCCTAATGGGGGTCGAGCCCACAACCCAGGCATGTGCCCTGATCAGGAATCGAACCGTGACCTCCTGGTTCATGGGTCGACCTCAACCGCTGAGTCACACTGACCAGGTTCATTTTATTTTTTATCAAAGAAATCATATATATATATATATATATATATATATATATATATATATATATATATATATATATAGTTTAAAAACACAAAAAAGTACTATAGGGGACACACAAAAAACCCGTGTCTCCTGCCCTACCTCTCCCCATTGCTGACTCCTGCTCCTCAAAAGCAACTACTTTCAACTCCTTACTACTTCTTCTACTACTTACATCTGCTTCTTCTACTACTTACATACACACTTCCAAACAATGAGCTTATTCCATGATTTCTGGCCTTCTGCCATCTAGACATAACTTATGGACTTTCCACTATAAATTTGAGGATTTAGTTATTGTATTCCACCCACCACCCCCACAATACACACAAAGCCCTCTTTTGAATTGTCCTCCCAAATAGAAAATCACTAAAGCAATATTCAGAGTTTGTACGATGACTTTGTAGAGTACTATAAATACATTTCCTTACGTATACAACTTTTTCCCCCTCTGGAATTAAGAACTGCCTTGTTTTATGCTGCTTGATTTAAAAGAACCTATCACTAATTCACCCCCAGATTCTGACAGGGCAGGTGGCCTCTCGGGGTCATTTAACTCTTAGCCACATCTCTTCCGAAACCCTTTGTGCAACGTGGGCAGTCGTCCTCCAGGCCTGCTCTCCATTTTTGTCCTAAGTCCGTGGTCGGCAAACTGCGGCTCGCAAGCCACATGCGGCTCTTTGGCCCCTTGAGTGTGGCTCTTCCACAAAATACCACAGCCTGGACGAGTCTATTTTGAAGAAGTGGCATTAGAAGAAGTTTAAGTTTAAAAAATTTGGCTCTCAAAAGAAATTTCAATCGTTGTACTGTTGATATTTGGCTCTGTTGACTAATGAGTTTGCCGACCACTGTCCTAAGCCATCTTCCTTCACCTTCCTCTTGGGAACCTCTTTTGGCCTCTGAATTGAGTCTCCTGTGCCCTGCATCTCATGACTTCTTTCTTGGTTTCCTCTTATCTGGTGGAATAAACCATGAGTAGCTTCTGAGAAAGGGTGCACCAAAATTAAATTTTTGAAATTCTGCCTGTCTGAAGAAGCCTTTATTTCAACGCTCACACTTCAGTGTAAAAATGGCTGAAACTTGATTTCTAGACAGCAATAATTTTTCACCAGAATTTTGAAGATCATACTCCATAGTTGTTGTTGAGAAGAAGGATGGCATTCTTAATTCCTGATCTTTGATAGATACTCTATTTGCTCTGGAAGCTTTTGAGATATTCTCTTGGCATTCCGAAATTCCAATAGAAAGTATCTTGGGATGGATCTTTACAACCTAGGAATCTTTTTCCTGCACTCGCAGGGAAAACATGCGCGCACGCACACATTCACGTCTTCCATAGCTGAGGCTTTCCAGGGCTCCACAGAGCAAATCAGCTGACTTCCTGGTGGACAGCCACACTATAGGCTTGGATTTCAGCTTCCTCAGCTCTGCCACTTATCTATCAGCAACTAAATTCTGATTAATATCTCCCATATGCTGTTTCTCCTCTTCCATTCCTTTATCATTGACGGTTTATATCTTTATTGCCATTTTTGTGAGTTTTCAGGAAGGAACAGAAATAAACACACATTCAATCCCCATGTTTAAGTAGAAGTCTCCTGCACTGGTGAATTTCAAACTCCCAAGCAGCATAATCCCACCCTTGATTTCCAATGAAACCTTATGCCCAATCACAATCACAGAGCAGTGGCTGGAGGACGAGTCACCTCTCCTTCTTTGGTTCCAGGGGGCATCTCCACCAAACTTATGAGCCTTGGACATACTTTGAGCATCTTTGATTTACACAAACCTTCCACTGCAACAAAACTGTTCCATGCATCATTCCTTAACCACACCTTTTACACTCACACTGTTCCCCTGACCTAGACTGCCTTCTTCTTATTTAAGTCCACTTCCAGCCTTTCCTGCAAAACCAAGCTGGACCCACCTCCATCTGTGAGGCCTCTCCAACACCATGCTCTATGATGACCCCTCCTCACCTCTAGAGCTGAGTACCACCTAAGAGTGCCTAAAGAGCAAATGATCACATGCATCCTTAGTTACCAGGTGCTGGATAGAATTACTCATCGTCATACAAGTGTCCCATGGGTCTGAGAGAAAGGGATGGCCGTGATAAAGTGAATCCTTTGGCTCAGTCTCACTCCTCGGTGACCAGGTCTGCTGAGATAATCTGTAGTTTCGAGATTGCTCTCACCACGGTAATACTTCCCATTCACTAGCAATGAAAGCTTAAGCATTCTGTTCTCTCTGGGTTCCCTGTTACACAGAGGAAGTAAGTGCCAGGGACTCAAAGATCTGGGCCTAAAACTCAGGAAGAACTAATAGGCTATGTGGGTGTAGAGCTGAGCCATCTCCCAATAAAACATTAAAACTATCCTGAAAATAAGAGAGCTGGATCTAGTATCCCACTCAATCCTTAAAGAAGAGTAAAACCTCAGCCATCCTTAGAAGATGTCATTAAATATCTTCATTTAGATTCCATCCTAAAGTTCACCAACTATAGGCTTGAGAGGTTAAGAGACAGCTACCAGCATACTTATTGAGTTACCACTGCTTTTAAACAGATGTGCTGTTAAATACACAAAGAACAAGTACAATGTATCCTTATAAAAGGCAATGATTAATTTGTGACACAATTGGAGAAATTTGACTACTGACTGATGATAGCAAGGAAATACTGTTAACAATATGGTAGTTTTATTTTAAATGACAGAACTTTTTTTAGAAACATATATAAAATATGGACAATTACTCTGTCACAATTACTCAACTCTGCTGTTGAGCACAAAAGCAGCCATAGGTGGTAAGTAAACAAACGAGTGTGGCTGTGTTGCAATAAAAGTTTGTTTGCAAAAACAAATGGAGGGCTGGATTTTGTCCCAAGCCCACAGTTTGCCAACCCCTGATATAGATGAAGCAAGATTGGCTATCAGTTGATAATTATTAAAGCTAAGTGTTGAATATGTGGGGATTCTCTCTGCTTTGTGCATATTTGAAAATTTCCATAATAATATAATTTCCATAATAAAATTTTTACTTTTTTTCCAAAGAAGTCAACGTTTCACTTCAGTAACTCCACTGGACTTAAAAGTCAAAGTAGAAAACAGCCGTAGCCGGTTTGGCTCAGTGGAAAGAGTGTCAGCCTGTGGACTGAAGGGTCCCGGGTTCGATTCCAGTCAAGGGCACATGCCTGAGCTGAGGGCTCCATCCCCAGCAGGAGGCATGCAGGAGGCAGCCGATCAATAACTCTCTCTCAACATTGATGTTTCTATCTCTCTCCCTCTCCCTTCCTCTCTGAAATCAATAAAAATATATTACACCAAAAGAAAAGAAAAGAAGAGAAGAGAAGAGAAGAGAAGAGAAGAGAAGAGAAGAGAAGAGAAGAGAAGAGAAGCGAAGAGAAAAGAAAACACAGCGAAGACTAAGGATGACGGATTATGAATTTCATTTCCAGAAGGGTAAGGAAAATAGAAGCATTCTACCGGATCACAAACTGAGAGCTGCCAGTCAATGGAATTTTGTAGGACCAGAAGGCGAGTGGTATTTACCTGGCCAACGCCTGACAGCTGAACCAAACAAGACATGGGGGCTCTGCACCTCTGACAGCCTCTCCCTGGCAAGCTGAGGAGGGAGAAGTGTTCATGTTTTATGCAGGAGCCATTCGTGGCTGCTTTACTGGGGGGTGATGCTTTCCTGAGTGCAGAATACATTCCCTTGTGAAAGTTCTCAGGACCGGGAGACACGTGTGGAAAGAACTTTCTGTCCCTGGCAGAGAGGGAACCAAATCTCTTCTCCTTGAACTTGGATAGTCTTCTCTCACTTGGAAGCCTCACTGATCCTCTGGTTTTGGAGAACTTGAGCCGCGTTCTCACAAAGCCCAGCTGAACAAGAAGCACACTGTCATCAGGGGCTGGCTGGGCACAGGGAGCGGTGAGAGCACCGCTGCTCTTTCTAGCGTGGCCTCCCCATGCCCCGTTTTCTCAGAGATGCTCTAAAAATCCCAGGATGTTGTAAGAAGGTCAGAATTAAGGTAAGTGAGTAGAAAAAGCAATCAAGGAACCCTGAACTTTGCTACCTCTGCAGAAACAAACTGAAAACCTAGCCTTAATAGGATATTTCTGTAGGTGAAAAGACTGAGGGCATGGAGACAGCAATGGCCCAGGAGGCCTCCTCAGCCCTCCTTCCTCCAGGATCCAACAGCCATGGCAGCTCTGAATACCACTTACTAAAGCCCAGGGCCATCGGTCACGGCCAATACAATGCATGAGAGGAGAGGGGAAAGAGTATAGAAGGGGAAGACGGTGGGAGGAGGGAAAAAAGAGAGAGAACGTAGAAGAAAGTGGGGCAAATAAAGAGGAGGTTACAGCAGTTAGTGGTGGAGAAGCCACCGGGTGACTCTTGGTGCCAGCTCTAGAGTCTCAGGGCTTGTTGGCCCAGGCCTTACCCTGGAGGAAGAGGACGTTCCCAGGTGGTGGTCTTGGTATTGTGGTCAACATAATAGACACGGCCGTTGGGCAACTCTCGCTGTTCCCATCTGAAAAATAAAGTCAAGGGGAGCATGAGATGCACAGTTGAAAGGCATAAATCCTTGTGTGAAAGGGAGTCCTTCTCCACTGATGTGGCTAAGTTGAGAGGAAACATCAAGGATGACATGCAAGATCAACCAGTGGTCAAACCAGCCCCATGCCGCCACTGCAGTGCCTGGAGTGCTTCCTGAGAAAACCAGAACAGCTCCCTCTGTGGACTCACGGTACCAGGATACACCATCAATCGCTCTAAATGCCCCTCAATGACCCATATGAATCTACATTCCATGGAGTTTTCTAAATCAGTCTTTCTTGCCCATTTTGAGATCAAAAAAATCCATTTAGGAATGTGATGAAAGCTGAAGACTCTTTCCTCCAAAAATGCACTCACCAACCAAAAACTCTGTATACAACTTCTGGGGTTCACAGACCTCTCCTAGAGTTTATCTATGGATAACTCCATAGCCTTTTTAGCCTATATTACCTCTTGAAGCCACAATTTATATGATTACCACTGTTCTCATCATATATATTCATGATCACATTTCTTTTTAGAATACAGGATTCATTTATAGAGAATCATATATCTATATCAATTATATATATATAATTGATTTCAGAGAGGAAGGAAGAGGGAGAGATAGAAACATCAATGATGAGAGAATCATTGAGAGGCTGCCTCCTGCACTCCCCATACTGGGGATCAAGCCCACAACCTGGGCATGTGCCCTTGACCGGAATCGAAGCCAGGAACCTTTAGTCCTCAGGCTGACACTCTATCCACTGAGCCAAACCAGCTAGGGCTACAGAGAATCTTTAAGAGAGATCTGGGTGACTCAAAGAAATACTGCATACTGTTATTTATTGACTGTGCTATACACCCATGTTAGTTATTGACTGCTCTACCCATAAGTCTGTGTGTCAGTGAATATGAGATTGGGGTGCTGAGGGTGGCTCATCTGTGCTAATAGAGGAACAACAAGGTAGCAGATGAAATGAAGAGATAATCCACAAGCAAAATCATGACGAAGTACAGCCAAGGGCCACCCATCCCCACACTACCAATTATTCCTACACTCAACAAGCTGATGGTAACTCTGCTTACCCAGGATACAGTAACCAACATATAAAGAATGCAAAAATTTACATTTATAAAATGATTACCACTTTCTAAAAGATATTAATGGTCCCATTCGTTTTTATGTTTTACACTGATTTTACTTACTTCTCTTCAGGGAAAAGGTAACCTTTTCCAAGAAGCTGATACAGTCAGTTTTGCTGAAACACTTGTTTTGAAAATGCAGATCTATTCCAATGATTGATACATGATGGAACAATTTGAGCATAATGCAAATTTTACATTTGCTTACATATGATTTTTGCCTTTGAGAAACACAAGGTGAACACAGACGATTTCCCCCAGCTAAACCCAGTCACATAGGAATACAAAACCCACACACCTACCAGTTACTTCAGTTTACCACCTTATATACCACACCCATCTGGTGTTACAACTCCCATCTGATTTCAGATAATACTCCTCGCACAACTTCGGGACAACACCCACAAACTCCAACCCTGCTTCCACAGCGAACTTCAGGTCTTCTCATGGAAACGTGCCATGTTAATTGTCATGTTATGTATCTCAACCTTTTAACACGTGTAAAACTGCTACCGTCACTGTTCGGTTCCTATTTTTGTATGTGTCACTGACAAATTTTTGCCCCCAACCCATTTTTTTCCATAAGCCCTGTGGTTTCTGTGTGATTGTACAGAATATGGTGCTTTTTAGGACTACACATTACAGCGGAGCTGACTGTGCACTGAAATAAGTGTCCTGATTTCTATTATGAAGCCTGGTGCACCTACTCTGGTAGACGTTAGCTTTATTCAATACCATTTTTTAAAAATATATTTTATTAATTTTTTACAGAGAGCAAGGGAGAGGGATAGAGAGTTAGAAACATCGATGAGAGAGAAACATCGATCAGCTGCCTCCTGCACAGCCCTCACTGGGAATGTGCCCGCAACCAAGGTACATGCCCTTGACCGGAATCGAACCTGGGACCTTTCAGTCTGCAGGCCGACGCTCTATCCACTGAGCCAAACCGGTTTCGGCAATACCATTATTTTTTTAAACCAGGATGACTGTACGGATCAGCCCCTCTAAAACCAGTTCAGATACAGATATAAATGAGGTTTTTAAGGCAACCAAGGGAAGAGGGGCACCACCACCCACTGAGCAACTACAAGGAGCCACGGGCTCATGTTTTACCTCATGCAGTCCTTGCCTCCATCCTTTAAGGTGGGAAATGCCATCACCATTGAGGAAACTGAGGCTCAGAAAAGCTAAGTAACTCGTACATGGCATTCAAACTCCGCTCTGACTCTCTAGCCCATGAGCGTTACCGCCACGTCACGCCGAGAGGAAGAAGGGAGGAAAGGGAAGGTCAGTTGGAATTTATAGGGAACCTGCAACCCAGAAGACAGGTTCAGGTGCTTTCCCGATCCCCATCTCAACGTGAACAGCTCTCCCTGTAGGGAGCCCTGTAGAATCACGATGCCTGGGGAGGAATTATAATGGGTCCACTGGGTGCGTTTCCAGTCTCTGCTTTCATCACAACCCCTCTGCTCACATATGACCTACCGGAAGAGGTGGCACTTTGTGCACCACTGGCGCGTTAGCCTGGGAGCAGTGAGGGCCAGAGGTTAACACTCCCACCCCTCAGAAGGGATCAACTGCTGGGTTGAGGATACCCAGAATTATGCTTGAGAACCTTTTGTCTCCCAGGTATTCTTGCTCAAAGTTCTGGCTAAAGTGGATACTGGTGGCTTGACCCAGGTGCCCTGGTTCCTCTTATTGCAGCAGGAAGATCCTCACCCATCACGTAGTATTTTATTAAAAGGACAGAATCCTTTGGCGGAAGTGACCAGGTGAAAATGCATACCGGGTAAAGCTGAAGATCTTCTCCCTATGGGTGCCCCTCTAAGTTAAAGACAAAAGAGTAACAAACATGGCCAGCTCAAGAAGCTGGTGGCCCATCTGTGAAGATCTAAAACCTCTGAGTAGGAAAGGCAGGCTGATAACACACTGTGGCTTCACGCCAACTCACCAAACTCCTCACGCCTGTTCTGTAATTGAGAAGCAAATCTGATACCCTCTTTATTCATCTGAGTTTGGAAATCAGGAAAGTCTTGAGGAAGGTACTTGGCTTAAGGGTAAATACTGAAATAGGGAAGCTCCTTGAGGCAATGGCAGGAAACACCCTTTCATAGTGTTTGCTTCTGATAAACTTAAGAAGCTTGAGAACGCCTCCGAATTCCCTAAGACATTAGCTATCTCTTTCCCTTCCCTGGCAATTTTGTGGCACAAAAGCACCAACAAAATTAGTTTCCTCATTTTGTGGTCACTATTTGGAAAACTGTCCATAGTACGTGGATGGGGCTACCCCTTTTGTAAAGACCCGATATTTATTGTAGCAATTGGAGATAAAAGGCACTAGAAGACTCTTTCTTTATTCCAACAATTCTTTTGTGACAACTTTCATTTAGTAAGGAAGCTCTACTTTTGACTTCTTTTATATTTCATTTGAGGCAAGGAGAAAACTTTGGTTTTATTGTACTTTGGCTAATATCTTCATTTGAAGATGGCATACTACTTGAAATCCCATGAAGTAAATGCCCTTAATTGGCACAGCAGAGTTCCCACATACTGACAGAAAGGAAACCGGTGTGAATCCTCTTCGCTTATAGTCAAGATTTACAGCAGCTCTTTTCAAGCCTAGACTAGATCTGTCCGTCCCATCTTTGATCCCAGCTGATCCTAGAAATCAAAGTCTCTCTTTCAGGGACTGTTATTGTCCAGCAAATCTGTGTCCTTCTATGAACCCTCTCAACTGGCTTAGCTAGAAAAATAGTTACCAGAGAAATAAGGCCTTTCTTCCATTACCTTTTTGATAGCTACGTTTTTCCTTTTAAAACTGGACTCCTGCTCAGATTAAATGTCCATGTGGGTCCTCCCTGATCCATGACCTGGCCTAGCTGCTTTTCTTAGAGAACTCTCAACTCTTCCCTTACCTGCACGGCTCCTCAGAATTCATATGAATCTCTTCCCTTCATTCATGCGGCACAGTCGGTTAATTCCGTTGTCAATCAAACGAGCCTCCTGATTCTCATTTCTCCTCAGTAACTGCTGACCCACATAGATCAAGCCTTCCGACTGTCTTGGTTTGGTCTCCCATACCAAGAAAGTGATACTAGCAGCAACCTTTCATCAGCACATCCCTGTCAGGGGTTAGGTTTCTGTCCCGTCTAAGCATCTTCTTCCCACTGAGATTAAAAGACTTTTCAATCAACCGACCCGTGGGTCTCAATATTGCATCCTGGTCACGTGGGTCATATCCTCTCCCACTGAGCAGTTTTCTCTGATGCTGTCAGAAATAGTGTTCAAAGCATCAAGCATGATTCAGGTCCCTTCCCAACACATTGCTCCTTGGCCTTCAATGAGTAACATTCAGTTGGACCACAAGGCTACACAGGGTCTTTGTATCCAAAAGTACCTAAAAGTAGTCTCCAGTTTCAATTAATCTTAGATACTTTTTTAAACCTAAATTATCTTTGCTCCTGTGGATTTTAACTGCCCTTTATTCAGCTGTGTATCTTTTGTGTACATGCCCCAATTTCCTCAGCAGCAGCAGCATTAAAAGGGTAAAGGCTGCCAGGCCGGCGTGGCTCAATGGTTGAGCATCGACCTATGAACCAGGTCAAGGTTTGATTCCCGGTCAGGACACATGCCCTGGTTGTGGGCTCCATCTCCAGTGGGGGGCATACAGGAGACAGCCAATCAGTGATTCTCTCTCATCATTGATGTTTCTATCTCTCTCGCCCTCTCCTTGCCTCTCTGAAATCAATAAAAATATTTTTAAATAAATAAGAAATAAAAGGGTAAAGGCTAAAGATCTCAATCACATTATTGGGATGACTTACAAGCATTTCTCCCCTATGTTTTCCTGAAAAGAAACCATCTGGTCATCTGAAACACATTTTCTTGTGGAAGGTTTCCTATAAGGTGTTCAAGAAATTAATTCTCAATGACCTGCCATTACAGTGTATATTCAATGATCCTGACCAATACACTTCTTGATCAGGTTCCGCTATGTTTGAACAGAATGTTTCACCAAGTGTAGGAGTACTATAAGTTGGGAAAGGATAAAAGCTGGGTGAGGGTTGCCGGTCCATATTAGAGACATTCTCTTTAAATGGCCCTTACAAATTTACATATCGGAAATTCTATCTGTGGGCAGCTACTCTTCCAGGGCAGCGGTCGCCAACCTTTCAGACCTCGCGGACGACCGGTTGGCAACCGCTGCTCTAGGGAGTCCTCAGGCACCTTTCCCTCCCCATCCTCTGCCTTTCTCTCTAAGCTCCAAGGGCCCTTCTACTACATCTGTAACTTTCTAAATAAACTTTCTCTTATAATTTGGAAAAAATCCCATCTTCCAAGAGCATTGTTAACTTACATTATTTATTAATGTGCTTACAGGGCATTAGTAAACTTGACCCTCATTCAAAATATATTCTCTCTGTTAGAAAATAAAGTCAAAACCAAAAGCCAAAACCCCTTTGCACCCTCAAAAGATGCCTGGCTGGTTACTTAGACTAACACCAAACTTCAGAAAATGCACTGAGAGTATTCAAGTATTCTTAAAGTCTCCTATGTAGAAGCTCAATTCCCCGCAGGCAAGAACTAATGGGATTCATATTTTCTTACTTTATGCCCCTATAATACATGATTCTGAACCAAATCCTATTCCCCAAGCTCTGGTCACTTCCTGGGTGAACCATGAGATTTATTTCCTCTGTAAGGACATTTCAGACTGTTTTATGAGTCAGAAATCTCTGTGCAATAGAACACATTTCCTGCTCACTGTTTTCACTGCTTCGGTAGGTCCTTTGCAAACTGCATAGGAAATGTGTTAAACTCATTCCTTCCCCCGAGAACCTTTCTTGAAATACTGAGCTTTCCTTTAAATCTTAGCATACTAACGCGTTTTTTAAACTATCAACAACTAGACTTTAAGCCCTTTAAGCACAGGATGGCACAGTAGTAGCTACCAAGGCTTCTGAATTAATTCTATTTTTTTCTTCCTCTTCTTCAACTATCCCTCCCTTTTTTTTGTTGCCTTAGAAAAGTCTCCAAAGCTCTTCAATGGAAGTTGGCAACATTAAAAGATATACTTTCAGAGAGGCAATAAAATTCCTGGAGATACTATATATAAAAAAATATTATTTTATGACCCAGCAATTCCGCTTCTGGGAATATATACGAAGAAACTCGAAATACTAATTCTAAAGAATATATGCACCCCTGTGTTCACTGCAGTGCAGTTCAAGTGCCCATCAGTAGATGGGTGGATAAAAAAGCTGTGGTATATTTATATAAAGGAATACTATTCAGCTATAAGAAAGAAGGAAATCTTACCCTTTGCAACAGCATGAATGGACCTGGAGAACATTATGCAGTTAGAAATAAAACCATCAGAGAAAGACAAGTACCATATGATTTCACTCATATGTGGAATCTAATGAACAAAATAAACTAACAAAATAGAAACAGACTCATAGAGAACAAACTGGCAGTTGTCAGAGGAAGGGCGGGAGCTTGCAGGACTGGGTGAAAAAGACAGAGGGACTAAGCAAAACAACAACAACAGAAAAACCTCATAGATACAGACAACCAATATGGTGATCATCAGAGGGAAAGGGGGATGAGGGGAAGTATAAGAGGGAATAGAGGGTAAACGGTGATGGAAAGAGGCTTGACTTGGGGTGGTGAACACACAATACAATATACAGATGATGTACATTTGAAACCTATCCTACATAATAAAAGGCTAATATGCAAATAGACCAAACAGTGGAACGACCTGTTGCTATGACGCACACTGACCACCAGGGGACAGACGCTCAATGCAGGAGCTTCCCCGTGGTGGTCAGTGCACTCCCAAAAGGGGAGTGCTGCTTAGCCAGAAACCAGGCTCATGGCTAGTGAACACAGCAGCGGTGGCAAGAGCCTCTCCCACCTCCGCAGAAGTGCTAAGGATGTCTAACTGCTGGCTTAGGCCCACTCCTGCAGGGAGCAAGCTGTCAGTCAGACATCCCCCGAGGGCTCCAAGACTGCAAGAGGGCACAGGCTCGGCTGAGGAACCCCCCCCTCTCCAGTGCACGAATTCCGTGCACTGGGCCTCTAGTATAATATTATTAACCAATGTCACCCCAATAAATTCAATAAAAAGTTTAAATTTTTTAATACATTTTGCAATTATAAGATTTTACATATCTGAAAATGTAGAGAAATAGTTACTCTTAAAAAAATAAGATAGGAGAAACCAAGATGGTGGCATAGGTAAACACCTGAACTTGCTGCCTTGCACAACCACTTCAAAACTACAACTAAAAGACAAAACAGACATCATCCAGAACCACAGGAAGGCTGGAGAGTGGAAATTCTACAACTAGAAGGGAAGCAAAAAGCACACTGAGACTCAGAGGAGGTGCGGAAGTAAAGTGCAGAGGTACGGAGGCGCGTGCGTGGAAAGGGCTGGTAACTGAGGACATGGTTGTCTTTTTCAATCGGGAGGGAGACACAAGCTCCCGACTGCTCTGAACTCTAGTTCAAGGTGAGACTCTGGGGACCCAGACTCTTACGAGGGGAAACTGGACTGTCTGGCATCGGGCCGGAACACGAGGGCGGCTTTTTCTCAGAGGTGCTTGCAGCAATTACAGCGGGACACTGAAACCCAGGGGCCTCTTAGGGCAGAGCTGAAGGTCAGCCATTGCTGTATGCTCTGCCTTGTTGAGTCCCTGAGACCCCACCCCACCCAATTTACAACCCCATCCCAGCTGTGTGCAGAGGCTTTTGCATGTGAATGGCCTGGCCCTTTGCAATCTAAAATTACCTAACAAACTGCAGCTGAGTCAGTGAGACCCAGAGCATCCAAAAGAAGGCCCCGCAGCAGCTTGCATTGCTTCACAGCTGGGCCTCAGCTGGGCACCTCCAAACCCCAAACAAAGAGGAATCTGCAGATCTCTCCGTAGCTCCTGCTAGGTGGCCTCAGGCAGAGATAAATTTGCACTTCCTTGGAGATCCAAGAGCCAGTGTACCCAGTGGTCAGAGTGGGACCATCCAGATTACAACTCCTAAGATCCATAAGGGACACACTCAGGGGACAGACTCAGTGAGCACCAAAGCCCCATTGAAGCAAGTGTTGCCCCATAAGGGTGTCTCCAGCACAGAAGTTCTCCCATCAGAGACACAACTGATCCTCACAGCCAACTCGCCTGGAGGTCAATTCCTCCCAGTGATACCAACAACAATCAAGGCTTAACTACAAGACTGTGCACACAGCCCACAAAGGGGTGCATCAAGAGTGTCTACCTCAGGTAACTGGGGAGGCTGAGCCACTGGGCCCTATAGGACACCTAGCACACAAAGCCACTCTATCAACACAGGGAAGCAGCCAAAATGCGGAGACAAAAAACAGGTCACAAATGACAGAAATGGAGGAAGCAAACAACTGGATATAGAGTTCAAAACCACGGTTATAAGGTTTTTCAAGAATTTTCTAGAAACTGCCGATAAATTGAGTGAGTCCCTCGATGATATGAAAAAGGACCAACTAGAAATAAAGCATACACTGACTGAAATAAAGAATAATATACAGAGATCCAACAGCAGACTAGAGGATCGCAAGAATCAAGTCAAAGATTTGAAATACGAAGAAGCAAAAAACACGCAACTGGAAAAGAAAAAAGAATCCAAAAATATGAAGATAGTGTAAGAAGCCTCTGGGACAACTTCAAGCGTACCAACATCTGAATTACGGGAGTGCCAGACGAAGAGAGAGAGCAAGATATTGAAAACCTGTTTGAAGAAATAATGACAGAAAACTTTCCCCACCTGGTGAAAGAAATAGACTTATAAGTCCAGGAAGCACACAGAACCCCAAACAAAAGGAATCCAAAGAGGACCACACCAAGACACATCATAATTAAAATGCCAAGAGCAAAAGATAGAGAGAATATTAAAAGCAGCAAGAGAAAAACAGTTAGTTACCTACAAGGGAGTACCCATACGAATGTCAGCTGATTTCTCAACAGAAACTATGCAGGCCAGAAGGGAGTGGCAAGAAATATTCAAAGTGATGAATAGCAAGAACCTACAACCAAGATTACTCTACCCAGCAAAGCTATCATTCAGAATTGAAGGGCAGATGAAGAGCTTCACAGATAAGAAAAAGCTAAAGGAGTTCATCACCGCCAAACCAGTATTATATGAAATGCTGAAGGGTATTCTTTAAGAAGAAGAAGAAAAAGGTAAAGATAAAAATTATGAACAACAAATACATATCTATCAACAAGTGAATCTAAAAATCAAGTGAATAAAAAATCTGATGAACAGAATAAACTGGTGAATATAATAGAATCAGGGGCATAGAAAGGGAGTGGACTGGGTTACGGGAAGAGACTGGACAAAAATCGTACACCATATGGATGAGGACAGTGGGGGGTGGTAAGGGTAGAGGGTGGGGTGGGAACCAGGCGGAGGGGAGCTATTGGAGGAAAAAAGAAGAAAAACTGTAATAATCTGAACAATAAAGATTTATTTTTAAAAAATAACAATAAAAAATAAGATAATCAAAATTATTTTTAAATTACATAAATATACTGTTTTTCATTTAATCTAAAGTGCTGTCCATTCTTACCTGCATGCTTAAGATATTTTACAATAAACAAATAAAATTTAAAACCACATACCATAAGATTACCAAATTTTGGTAGATGTGTGTAAATGTGTGTGTGTATGTATATGTGGTCTTGGGCAAATGGCTTAAGGTTCCCTGATTTGCAAAATGAGGACAAAAGTGGCTACCACTCAGAGTGCTATGAAGACTGCATGAAGTAACTCACATATGAAACAGCATTCTTCAACACACTGGAAACGCTTAACACATGCTAGCTGTTATTAATGGTCAGGAAAAAATATACACAAGGTACATGAATAGCACCAATGATTAAACCTGGGTGTTTGCTTGTTGCTGTTCTCCTTATTCTTTCTTCTTCTATTCCCTGTCCGCCTCCAAAAAAAGTTTTAAGGGCTACTGAGACTGAAATCATGTCGTTCAGCAAACACTTCCAACGCCATCTCTCTAGAAGCCAAGCACTATGCCAGGTGCTAGGGATACAAAGATGGACACAATAACCATTAACACACGTGAATACATACATACAGGAGGGTGAGAACATCTCCTGGGCCAGCCCTGACAATAGTAGAATCGTTGGAAATAAGGCTTTTGCTGTGAGATGATGAGGAGGAAGTCAGGAACATACACTATTGATTATTACCTAAGCTTATAAGTAAAAAAACTAAACCATATTCAGCAAAAGGCACAGATTCTCCCAGTATAATCCTTAAAAATGGTGCTACCCAAAGTGTGGTCCATGGCTCAAAAGGTTAGCCACCAGAAAAATGCAGAAGTTTCTGAGCATCAACTTGCTATTGCCACATCGAAACGTGATCAGTAGATTTGTCTCACTGAATAGAGAACAAAAGTAAGGATTTGTAACAGATTGAAAAAATAAATAAAACAACAAGAAGCCAGAAAAAAAGGACCGGTTCTGCACGGAGAGTCTGAAAAGCACTGTCTAACCTCCTTGGGCAAGAATCTTTGGCTAGCGCCAAATTTGAGTTTGGAATGAAAATCCATGGCAGCGGCTGGTTTCTGACTTAGCAGAGAAGCTCCAAATTCCCGTGTCTCTTCAAGTGTCTCTACAAACAACACGTCGAAGAACTCTTACAAGGCTGTGATTCCGGATAGTAGGACCACTGGGGAAAAGGGCCTCTGGATCTCCATAACTGGGTGCGGTGGCAGGGGAGATGGCACATCAAAAAGACCTAGAAAACACCCCTCCTCAGTTAACTCCACTCTGAGGCAGGAAACGGACAGGGCAGCCAGTGACTGTGGGAGAACGGGATGGTGTGAACCGGCAGTGCTGAGGTAAGTCGGCAGTCCAAACACAACGGCCTCCCTTATGTAAGAAACCACAGCAGAGCACGGGCTGCCAGGGTGAAATAATGTGCCTCTGTGTGCGAGGCCCTGAGTGAGCTGCAAAGCCCGGGACGCACTTGGAGTTTATCTAAGCCATGTACACAGGGTCTGTTAATGAGCATTCAGTCCCCAAAGTGGGCTCGGTGCTGATAAAAACCAGATGCAGGGCCAACTGATCAAAGTGGCCTCACTCCCCGTTGCCTGCTGCCTGGACCACTATCTCACCATGTCTCCCGAGCCTTCCTGGCACCCCTCCATTAGTGGACATTTGCGAGCTGAAAACGAAGAGACCCTTCCAGTTGGCTTCTCTCATGCTAATTAAATTTAAAAGTACAGAAAGCAGGAGTGTTTGGAGACAGGGAGAAGAGGTTAATGCAGTGTTCTATTTGGACTTATGCAGCCCAGCTTTCAGTAGACTTCAGTCCTTAAAACATACAGACATGGCACTGGCCAGGTGGCTCAGTAGGTTGGAGCATCATCCCGTGCACCAAAAGGGTGTGGGTTCCATTCCCAGTCAGGGCACATACTAGATAGGTTGCAGTTCGATCTCTGGTCAGGGTGCACAACCAATCAATATTTCTCTCTCACATCGATGCTCTCTCTCTCTCAAATCAATAAAAACATATCCTCGTGTGAGGATTAAAAAAAAACCATACACACACATGTTATCTCTTTATAATCAGTATACACACACACACACACACACACACACACACTAGAGGCCTGGTGCACGGATCTGTGCACCAGTGGAGTCCCTCGGTGTGGCCTGCGGGGATCGGGCCGAAACCGGCAGTCCAACATCCCCCCAGGGATGTAGTAATGCGCGAAGTGGCAGGCCGCCAGGGAGGAGCCCAAGCCCGGGCTGGGCGATGCGCCACTCCCACTCATCCTGGCCCCGATGTGCCTGCCATAGCTGGTAGGCTCACTGCTGCTCTGCGGCAGTCTCTGCACACCCGTCCTAGGGCAATACCAGCACGCCCATGACCGAGAAGCGCCCAGTCAGTCTTGATGCCGGTGCTAATCCTGGTCTGGATGGGGGAGGGGCACGCAGGAGGAGTGTCCATGGGAGAGGCTCAAGCCACCACAGCTGTGCTCGCCAGCCGTGAGCCTGGGGGCGCCCGGTCAGCTGAGCCGCACTCCCGCTGTGGGAGCGCACTGACCACCAGGGGGCAGCTCCTGCATTGAGCGTCTGACCCCTGGTGGTCAATGTGTGTCATAGCAACTGGTCTAATGGTTGCTTAGACTTTTAGATAGATAGATAGATAGATAGATAGACAATAGATAGATACTTTTTTTTATTATTGATTTAAGAGGAAAGGAGAGGGAAAGAGAGATAGAAACATCAGTGATGAGAGAGAATCAATGATTGGCTGCCTCCTGCATGCCCCTCACTGGGGATCAAGCCCGCAACCTAGGCAAGTACCTTTGACTGGAATCGAACCTAGGACCCTTCAGTCCACAGGCCAACGTTCTATCCACCGAGTCAAACCAGCTAGGGCTATAATCAGTCTTATCTGCTGCCAGTTTCAGAAAGGCAATGCAACAACTGGAAAAATAAGCCCTAGGGATCTCTTGCTCAATCGCTCAGTAAGGGAGACTAAAGTTGAGAAGATAAAGTTGGAATGAGACAAAGTCTGGGTACGTTGAAAAGGCGCTCTAGTGTGATTCAGGAATACCTTAGTAGAGAGGAGACACTCCATAGTACCTGCCAGTGCGTGAGGACGCCTAGAGAGCAGGGAAGAACATCCTAACCCTGTGAGAGACGCACAGTTACTAGTAAACCCAAAGCCAGTCAACCCAGTGAATGATGGATGCCTTGAGCTCTTGTTCTTGGGAAGAAAATGCAATACTCCTGTCCAAGTTGCTATTTATTTGAGGTATCGAAGAAGCAGAAAATATTCATCCAGTTGCAGGGGTGGGAAAGAAGGCATTTAAATTTACTCATTACAAATATGTCCTGGGGACCTACTCTGTGCCGGGCTCCCGGACATCATGGTGTTTACAGCCCAGCAGGGCAGAGGGTCGTGAAACAAGCAATTATACGTGTGGGCAGAGTTACAGTACTCGGGGCAGTTTGACCTTGTCGACCAGGAGTCAAGGGAGAACTCCCAGAGGAAGGGCTGGTTCTGAAAATGGTGCTAAGACCTGAAAACGGAGAGGAATTAATGGACAAAGAAGTGAAGAAGATTTCAGAAACAGCAACCAGCATGGCAGAGGGTCCCAAATGCCGAGGAAGAGCTGTCCATTTGTCAAACTGACACAGTTACGGCTGAAGCTTGGAGAGCAACGCAGAGTGTCCTCCAGGGGAGGCTTCGGGGGTGGGAGGGGTCCTACGTGCTGGGCTTTTTAGGCCTTATTAAGGACTTGATCATTTATCCCTCAAGACAGCAATGTTCAACCCTTCCCATCGCATGGCACACATAAACTAATTACTAAAACTCTGCGGCACACCAAAAAAATATTTTAGCCAATCTGACAGAACAGAAAATAAGTATAATTTTGATTCATTCACACCAGATAGCTCTTGTTGTGTTGGCTGTTGTCATTTTTTAATGACAATCTAAGAGAAAAGAGGTCAGTGCCCCTGACTAAATAGTCAGGTATTGTATGTCTTAAAAATTCTTCCCTGGCCAGGTAGCTCAGTTGGTTGGAGTGTCGATCAGATACACCATCACTGGGGGGTTAGATCCCTGGTCAGGGCACATACAAGAATCAACCAATGAATGCATACATACTAGTAAGCACAACAACAAATTGATGTTTCTCTCTCTCTCCCTTCCTGTCTCTCTAAAACCAGTAAAATTAATATATTAATTCAATTAAGAAATAAAACTATGAAAATAGTTTTGAATATCACCACCTTAGGACAATAGGACGCCAATGCAGCATTCTAAGTGGTGAAATGTCAGGCTCAGAGTTGTATTTAAAAAGGTTAAAACTGGTCCTCTGACTCCTGAAGCCATGATACCAGGAATAAAGGAATAGTCCATCTCGTCTGAATCTCCTGAACTTGGAAATAGGGCGGTATTCCCTGGTGGGGATGGCAGGTCTCCGAATTGCAAGGGTCTCTGGCTCGCACGGAGCAGAGAACGGAAAGCCTGCCATGCTCACTGCCGAGCACGCAGCAGTGCTGGTGGCAGCCTCCAGTGAGGCAGCTCAGGATCCAGGCTCCCCCATGTGTCAGGGGTGGGCACCTTAGGATGGAAAACTGGGTCCCAACACCCTTCTGTGGACCGGCACATGTGTTAAAGTAGGCAGCAGCCTCCCCAGACCCACACACAGGCCTTGTCATGTTCTAAACACTCTAAGATGCCGTCCAAAGTCGACCTCAGAGGAGTGCAGCAGCCTCTGGCAGGGTAAGGGAGGAGAATCGCTTCCCTGGGCCACTCCATCCGCCAAACTTAGAATAAAGAGCGTTTTCAGAGCCTGGAGTTTTCCAGCTGCCTGGAAACAGGAAGAGCCCAATCCCAGAGAACAGTAACCCTCACACACGCCCTACATAAAGACACGTTGAGCCATTAGCCCTAATTGCCTGTGACTGACACAGGAGTGAAGCCGGCCTTCCAGGCATTTGCTCAGCGGAAAGAAAACAAACAGCTCACAGGGGACACAGGCAGCGCCATTTTCTCTCCTTTCTGCCAAAATGATTCTGCTCTGTTCCCCCCAAATTATATACAGATTTCAAATTATAAACCAAATGAAGGTCTTTCGAGTAGTCCTTACCACATACAAAAGAGAAAAGAAATCTCGGTAGGGAGGAATTGGACACAGCAATTGGTTATTAATCTTTTCATGAAATCAAAAACTTCACCAAAAAAACTTTTCAGAGCCACTTCTCAATACCCCCAATTCACTCCAGGCTTGAGGTATTAAGAACTATTTGCAATACTTTTCATTTGCTCAGCACACTTTATTATGAAATATGAGGTAGGCAGTGCGCCAAATGGTAAGGATACAATATGTATGTGGTAAAAAATCGCATATGCTGCAGATTTAGGATTGTCGTTTTAACAACGGGGTTTTCTAAAGTAGTTTAAGAACAATACAGCATATTATGTACCAAGCAAGAGACCCTCCCCTTTCCCTTTTCCTTATGAGTTACAGGGCTCAGAGGACCCACCACCAACAACAGCAACAGCAGCAGCAGCAGCAGCCAGACCACGGTGACTGTGGCAACATGGACATTGGTGTCCACAGAGCCAGACTGATAACCAGGATGGACAAGGGACCACAGACAGACTGGCCCTGCTATGACTGGTAGCCCTAAGATAAGGCTTCATTTCCCAGTTCAAAACTATTCATGGTTCTTTCACAACCACTTCAAAAATATCATTCAACGGGTGCAATGCCCACCACTGGGTGAGTGCTTCCCTTACGCCGTCTTATTTGAGTCTCTTAACTTCCTAGGGAGATATGCATGATTATTATCTCCACCTCACCAGGACAGTAAGCCACTCAGACAATGCCAAATAGGGTCAAGTGGGGATTCAAACCCAGATCTATTTGATTTTGAGTCTCTGCTTTTATCTCCACTCACCATATGACTTCCTTTTGGCTTACTAGGGCTATCTTCTTAGCATTCAAGGTCTTTACCATCAGATTTAATTCTGAACTAAAGGATGGCAAGGAAACTAGTAGCCCATGTTAATATCGGCACCAGTTACGGGAATAACATGCAGTCATATTCCGAGCCTAAAGTCCTCCACAGGCCATTAAGATAGAAGTTAAGAGAAAAAGCTGTTTTCTAGGCAGGATGTAGGCGAACACCGTTCGATGATTTTGGAAGGCAAAATAAACTTCTTGTTCTATAAAAGCCACATTCTTGGGATCAAGCTGTTCATTTCCAGTCACAGTATAAGGTAGCATTGATTCTGCCCCAGTTGATTTAGATTCTCTTTAAGATTTACGTAGAATAAGCAGTTCTTCCACACCTCCCTCAGTCCTACGCACAGCAGCCTCCCAGAGACTCCTAGCCACGAGGTAATAAATAACCTTGTTGTTTCTGCCCTGGTGAAGGGGCCTCAGTCTTTGGAGGGCTGGAAAGTGCTGCTGTGGGACAGAAGGCTACTCACCCAGCAGGCAGGGCATCGGGGGCCGGGACAGCCGGGAGGACCTGCTGTGTGCCCGACGTGCTGGGCTCCTCTCCTTCAGCTGGCGTGGCCGGAGCAGGGAGAGACCCTGCAGTGGGGTTCGGGGTAACACTCGATGCTGCAGCAGGTGGGGATGTCACACCAACAACAGAAGGTTCTTCGGGATCAGTGGCTCCAGCAGATTCATCATTCACTAAAAATACAGAAATCATATTTTAGAGATCAACTAAGACTTATGTTCCCATTGACGAGGTTTTTCCCTTAATGTGATAACACAGTCCCCACAATGTGACCATGCAAGTATCCAGTGACATCAAAAAAATGTTACACATCATAACTTAGGAAATTAAGGCAAGTCAGTAATGGTCTGCCAGAAGAAAATTGGGAGATGGGTCTGAAATAAATAGGCTATTAAATACTACCTCTTATAGAAGTGTATTACATTTTTCTAACATACCATGGTTACATTTACAGAAATAAAAGAATAGCAGGAAAAATAAAGACAACGGGGAAGTGTATCGGTGCTAAATGGAGCAAGGCCGAGTTTATAGGGTCATATACTTTTGTTTAAACTTGTCATTTTTCCTTCAAAAAGCTCCACACACACTAAGAGGCGGAAAACATAAAATAATGTGCTTGTTCTTTTTTAAGAGTCACACTCAAAGTAGGGAGCAAGGATTAATATTCTATATAAAAAGGATGGGGCTCCTAAGATACAGGACTTGTCTCCAAGGTAACAAGAGACAAGGAGACAGAGTGACCCAAGCTGCTCCTGAGTCTCCTTGTTTCTCCGAACCTTCATTTCTCTGATGGTCACCCATGCTCACAGGACCCCAGGGCACTCTCACTCAAACAAGGATCAAAAAGGTTTTGAAGAATCAAAATTCTTTGAAATTGAGTAAGCCATACGCAGAGGATTTTCTACATGTGAGACTGCGCCTGTGTGCATTTATACTAGAATTTTGTAGGAAAATGCCTTAAGTTGTTTGTCATTTAGCCTCTTTTCCCTAATTCAGAAATTCTTTTTGCAGTTTCTTTAACAAATGGCTACCCAGCCTCTTCTCAAACATTTCTCCTGACAGGCAGCTCACTGCAGTCTTTCCATTGCTGAACATGACCCTGCCAGGAAGTTTTTTCTCAGGTTAAGCTGAAGTTCATTAGCTGGTTTCAGTCCCCAACACCAGACAATACGAAATACGTATCTGACACTGTTTCTCAATCAACTTCCCTTTTCCAGTAAAAAGGCCTACTATCCCTTTAATGTTTCTAGGCCACCCTCTTCTTACCACCTGGCTTCCCTCTTGTAGAGACCTTTTTCCACTGCCTCTCCTAAGAAATGATATCGGGAACCAAACATAATAAATCAGATGCCATCAGACCAGTGAAGTCAGATTTCCAATATAAATGATATTAGGTAACATTTACAGGCAAAGTGCAAAAGCATTTTGAATTCTCTCAGTTAAGCCTCACACACAATCTCATGAGTCTGGTACAATTAACGTCTCCTCACATTACAGTTGAGGAAACTGAGGCCCGAAGAGATTAAATAACCTGCCAAGGTCACAGGGCAGCCCTGTTGTCTGCTTCCGGCCTGAACCACTCACTCATTACACCCCACTTGCCCTCTCTGGACATCCTCTAATGCCACGGAAGACTGTAAAAATGCTGAAGCAACCACATGACCCTATTGGCTGACTGAGACTGGAGGTCAGCTGAAACTAAAATTTGTTCGCATGATGTGATGCCAAGCTAGACCCTGACAAATGGATAAGAGCCTAGGAACCAACTACGATTAATCTGTTTGCTTTCTCCCTAGGAAATGATATATGGTCTGGCACACAGACTGAATTAGTTGCTTAATAACTACATCTTGTGCAACTGATGTTTCCCCAACATACATGCAAGAATTTATGTTTCTGTTCCATCTCAGCTAAGTTAGTAAAACACAACAGATGGCAATTCTCTTTATGCAAATCTATACATTTTACTCATTTCCAATCAAAAAACCATCATGACATTTCTAAGAACTAAATAAATTCATTCTAAAAATTATAAGGACAACTAAATACAGAAGAATAACCATGAAAATTCTAAAGACTAAGTTTTGTGTGTATATGTAACAGGGTGAGGGGTCGTTCTCTAAAGTATTAACACATATTATAAAGCTACAACACTTAAAACAATGTGGCACTGATATATGAATAGGCAGATGTCAATTAAATAAATAAGAAAGTTCAGACATAGTTAAATACACATTGGAATTTAGTATAAGTCAACTGTGACATTTTAAATTACTGCAGAAAAGACAGGCTATTCAATAACCAGTGCTATGACAAGTGGGTATACTGAACAAAAACTGAGTTTCAGTCCTATATACTCCTTACATCAAAATAAATTCCAAATGGATCAGAGATTTTGACACACAAAAAATGAAACTACAGAGGAACTAAAAAAACAACAGAGGATAATATTTTTATAATCTCCCTGTGAAAAGGATTTTTTAAATATTACACAAAAGACAGAAGTCACAAAAGACTGACGATTAAAATTGTTTTAAAAATCTAAATGGGGGAAAAACACCGTAAGCAAAATTAAAAGCAAAAGAAAAATAACAACTAGGAAATATTGTTATCAATTCAAATTATAGACCAATGGCTAATTTCTTTGATATGAAAAGAACCTCTACAAATCAGAGACACTTCACAGTTAAGGAAATACAAATTACCCTTAAACACCTGAAAAGATGCTGAATCTCAATTATGAGACAAGAAATGTAATTTAAGACTATAATGAAATATTATAGTAATTTTTTAACCTCAGATTGACAAGAGTAAAAATATTTAACCACACACTTATCAGAGTATAAAAAAAATGCATTTTTTGCCCTAGCTAGTTTGGCTCAGTGGATAGAGCATTGGCCTGCGGACTGAAGGGTCCCAAGTTCGATTCTGGTCAAGGGCACATGCCTGGGTTGCGTGCTCAATCCCCAGTAGGAGGCATGCAGGAGGCAGCCGATCAGTGATTCTCTCTCATCATTGATATTTATGACTCTCTCTCCCTCTCCCTTCCTCTCTAAAATTAATAAAAATATATATTTTTAAAAATGCATTTTCACATACTGCTGGTAAGAGTAGAAATTGCTAGAACCTCTATGGAGCACAATTGAGCAATACAAAAAATGTAAATACAATCATTAAAAGGTGGGGGGAAATGAAGGTAGGTATGATGAAGAGAGGTGGTAGATAAAATTAAAATTGTCATGAATAATTAAGAGCTGAAGCTGGGTAATGAGTTCATTCTAGCACTCTTTGCTTCTATTCACGTTCAATGTTTGTGTATAGGAGACACATGATGTCTGGTTGTCTCTCTGTTGCAACATTAGCAGCCACTGATAATTACTGCCTAATTCCATTAATTGGTTAGACTGCAAAACACTAATATGCTAATTCTACCACTCCTATAAAGAGAAAGTTTGCCTTATCAACTATTTGGCTTTCTTGAGGTTCAGATTGTAAAGAAAAGGCAGAAAAAATGCTTGAGTCTTTCCTTTTATTTAACCAGTTTTCGGAATAATGAATTGATTTCCTCACATCCTCCAAAAATCAACAGTGACATTTTGACTGAAAACATTGAGGGCAATACTCTGTAGAGTATATGATTGTCTAGCCAGTAGGCTGTACACCTGAAGCTAATACAAAAATAATACTGAATGTAAACTGTAATTGAAAAATAAAAAAGTTAAAAATAAATTGAAAAAAAAAATTTTTTGTTTAAAAACCACTATGAGTTCTTGGATTTAAACATATTTAAAATATTTCAATCCGTTGTGATTACTGTTCTTACTGAAACTAAAATTGTCCCCATCTTTAGCTGTGGTTAGCAGAAGAGGGAACGGGCAAAGCTCAAGTTGGCTTGGAGTTCTATGGAAAAACTTCTCAGATAATTATTAAGTGGGAAAGTGCAGACAGCATATATATTACTAAAGAATATATATGCACATGCTTGTATATTAAAAAAATATCTTGGTAAGAATCACAACGGTGACTGCTTCTGGAGAGGGAGCTAGAGGCTGGAGGACTAGAATAGGAAGGAGACTTTCTTTACCCAGTTTAAGCTTTTATTCTTTTAAAAGTGTTGATAACCTATATATACTGCCTATTAAAATAACGATTATGAAACTTCTGACCAGGAAAAGAACAAAAGCAGAGCCCCATGACAGCCCATGGGAAAGACCCTCCAATCAACACTGCGGTTCATGCAGCTGCACATGTAGGTAAGTGTGCCTTTCACTCACTGGAGTAGCTCATGTTTCAGAGTTTTGTGCTGCACCTCAAGTTTAGATTTGTAAATAGAATATGAAAGTCGGATATTCTAGCACTGACAAACTTTCTGTGTCCATGTTTATACTCTTCTGCTCTTAGAACGTGAGAGCTTGAAAGAACCTCAGAGGTAAATCTACCTCATCACAGCTTATAGTTAGAAAAAACTAAAGTTCAGACAATTAAGTTAGTGGCCTGAAGTCACATAACAAGCCATGATGTGGATTGTCAAAGACACGGACTTACAATTTCACCAGGCCTTAGAGAATCGCTGTATTTTACATTCTAGCTCTATTCAATATAGCCAATACTCCCTTATTAATCCTAATTCCTGGATGTATCCAACGTACGTTTCCCAAAAGACGGCACCCTTCTTGAGAATGGAGGCAAATTCATTTTCCTTCGCTTTTCATGATTTCCACTCTGTACTTCCTATGTTCTTGCTTACACATCTCTGCTCAGCTCCGCCCTCCTCCAGGAAGACCCTCCCCACCACTTCAGCCCAAACTGATCCCCTTTGCAGGACCCTCAGCACCTGTGGTCTCAGCTAAGCCACACAGCCCCTGTGACACCTGCTGTGTTGGTTGGCACTTGGCGATGGTGTCTTTTCAGGTTCTTGTCCTGAAACAGATTATCAGGTAGATGCCTATTTTTCTGCTTCTTTACATTGCCCATGGTGCTTATCAAAATGGCATTCAATAGATATTTGCTCAATAAATACTCGTTCAATAAACCTAATAATCTAGCAAATGATATTTGAAATAAACAATCTCACAGTTGTGTAACATTACCATTTATAAAGGAGGTTCTTTATTGGTTTTAAATTTTCGAATAATCTGTAGATTTAGAGAAAAGCTACAAAGACAGTATGCTCTTCACCCAGTTTCCCCTAATTGCTACCTTATTTAACCACAGCACATTTGTTAAAGCTAAAAAAAATAACATCAGTCCATTACTATTAACTAAACTCCAGACTTTATTTGGATTTTGTCAGCCTTTCCACTAATGTCCTTTTACTATTCCAAGATCCAGTCCAGGATCCTGTGTTGCTTTTAGCAAGTTCACTTTCATTACCTCATTTAGAAGATGCTGTTATTCCCATTTTACTGAAGACAAAACTGAGGCTCACAGAGGTACCATTCAGAGTGGTGCCGTGCAGTCAGTAGTAGCTGAACCAGAATTCAAACCCAGAACACCATGAAGTAAAAACAATGGAAGGGGGTGGGGGAAGAGAAATGAAATGACTTAGATGACTTTCCTGTATAGGAAGAAAGGCTGGGTATCAAGATGAGAGGGTAAATGGGGTAAGCAGGTAAAACAGCAGTTGAAAGGCCTCTGGTTTGTGCAATGATGGGTATTTCACAAGGTTCCCTCTGTGGTGTTAGTTAAACATTCTAACTTCATGAATCAAATATTCATTCAGGGCTAAGACTCTATTATGCTAGTCACAGTTAGTCAAAAAGAGATCAGGAATTGGAAGTTCTTTTTCTTAATCCTAGACGCGCTGCCAACTCGCTGTGTGTTCCAAAATCTTTAGGCGCGTACGATGTAGCACAGTCTTTTCAACTTGGGCAAGAGGAAGGAACTTGCCAACAATGAAAGCTTTTTAAACTTAAGATCAGCTTGTAACATATGCTCCACAATAAAGCAGTCAATATTTCTTACCTGTGAATACAAGAAATGCACCTCCAATATAACTGATCACTCAGCTCTTCACAAGAGCAACCAAAACTAGAATCAATCAAAACAATGCGATGGGGGGAAAAAAAGAAGAAAAACTTAAGAATGAACACCACCACTCCATGTTACCTAATGGGAACGTTTAATCCTTCCTGGCCAATATATAGATTCATGCCATTTCCATTTCTATTCCACCAGGCTTCTAAGAATCCAAAGTCTGAATTGGTTTTGAAAAGGTATCACTGTCAAAGAATATGATGGAGAAAAAATAATAAGGCAAAACTAGCTCTTCCAGACATTAGAAAAACATACTATAACACGTCAATAATCAAAATCACAAGACACTGGCTCCAAACTGGAAATAAAGAAAGTGGAATGTGTAAAGAATCCAGAAATGAATTCTCACTGCATATAAGAATGTGGTAAGTGATAAACACTAAGAAAAACCACAATGAGAAAAGAAAACATTTAATTAACATTTATAGGAAAATAGGACACTGATATAGAGAAAAATTAATTTAACCCATCCTCATTATACTTATATATGTATAGATACAGATATACCACTATAAATTCCAGTGGGATAGTTCTTTTTTTAACATAACATCATGAAAAAAAAGTAAAAAAGAATAAAGTATTTATTCCCTCTATAGACAAGAGAGAATCTTTTCACTTTTGAGGCAAAAAGTAAACTTGAAAATATTAAAAAACACTCATACATAATGATTTTTAAAAAATATTTCAAATATATTTTATTGATTTTTTATAGAGAGGAAGGGAGAGGGATAGAGAGTTAGAAACATCGATCAGCTGCCTCCTGCACACTTCCTACTGGGGATGTGCCCGCAACCAAGGTACATGCCCCTGACCGGAATTGAACCTGGAACCCTTGAGTCCGCAGGCCGACGCTCTATCCACTGAGCCAAACCAGTTAGGGCTGATTTTTAAAAATTTTTAATGTTTTCTACAAAAGCCACACAAAATGAGATAAAAGACAAAGCAATGAATGATATAGGGGGAAACTTATCACCATAAATATAACATAAAACTTGTACCTACCCATTAGGATGGCTATTATCAAAAAATGGGGGTAAACAAGTATTGGGGAGGTGGAACACTGGAACCTCATTCATTGCTGGTGGGATGTAAAATGGTACAGCTGCTCTGGAAAACAGTTTGAGGGCTCCTCAAAAAGTTAAACAAAGAATTACCATATGGCCCATCAACTCTATTCACACGTGTGCAGCCAAAAGAACTGAAAGCCTGGCCTCAAACAGAGTCGGTACACCCGTGACACAGCAGCACTGCTCACAACAGCCAAGAGGTGGACACCACCCAAATGTCCACCCACAGGTGAATGGATAAATAAAATGAAACCATTTTGATACAACATGGATGAATCTTGAAAACATTATGCTAAGTGAAATATGCCATAGACAAAAGGACAAATCATTCCACTTATAATATGGGGCACCTAAAATAAGCAAATTCATAGAGACATAAAGTGGAATAGAGGTTGGCTGGGGCTGCAGGTGGGAGGAGAGGAGAATATTATTGTTTAAAGGGTACAGAGTTTCAATTTGGAATGACGAAAAAGTTCTGGAAATCAATAGTGATGTAGTTGTACAACACTGTGAATGTACTTAGTGCCACTGAATTGTACACTCAAAAATAGTTTAAATGGTAAATTTTATGTTACACATATTTTATCACAATTTGTAAAAAGAAACTTGAACCAAGGATATATAAATAAACTTCCAAATCTCCAAAGGATAATCAAACACTATGAAAAAGTCACACAAATAGAAAAGAAACAGTCAAGCAACTAATAACAAGAAATGCAAGAAGGTTAAACAATGAGGGAGCACTTAATACTTCTTAGCAAATAGATAAACCAGTGTTTACAAGGTTGTAGGAAAAAATAAACCTCGCATACCACTTGAGGGAAATTTCACACTGCCCTGTGATATATGATTGCTTCAAACCTTTCGGAAGGCAATCTGATAATATACATTAATCTCATTTTTAAAATTCCTATCCTTTGATTCAAGAACTTCATTCTAGAAGAAACAAAGCTGTGTGCAAAGATGTCTACATCAGGATTTGGTTTTACAATGGGGAAATACACTAGGATTGAGGAATGGTTAAAGCAGGCGTCCTCAAACTACGGCCCGCGGGCCACATGCGGGTGTTTTTGCCGTTTTGTTTTTTTACTTCAAAATAAGATATGTGCAGTGTGCATAGGAATTTGTTCATAGTTTTTTTTAAACTATAGTCCGGCCCTCCAACAGTCTGAGGGACAGTGAACTGGCCCCCTGTTTAAAAAGTTTGAGGACCCCTGGGTTAAAGGAACTATGGTGTATTAACTGTGAAATAGTATGAGGCCACTAAAAAGGGGTAAACAAAAAGACCACAAATACATAGAAGCATGTATTAAAAAAAATAACAAAGTGAATGAAAGTAAATCTATCCATGCTGCATAATTATAACCATATGAAATTATTTATGAAGATAAAAACTAATGTTGATTTACAGCTTACTGCATCCCAGGCACCATACCAGACACTCTACATATTTTATATAATTTGTTTCTATAACAACTCTATGAGATATATGTATCTTGTCCTAATTTTATTAATGAGAAAACTAAGGCCCTGAAAGTCCCTGGGCTCTATGCACATACCACCCGTGAGGGATCAGAATCTGAGCGCAGCCCGTGTGACCCCCACACCTATGTGCATGGAAATCACATTGAAGAGAGGAGTGAGAGATGTCTTTTTTTTTTTTTTAAATGAAGTTTTCAATAAAAGAAGAGAAAAATAAATCACTTCACAGGAGTCTCAATGAAGTGCTATACCATTAGTCTATTTCTCAATTCTACCACTTCTAAAACTTAGGAATATTATATTTATACAGACAGACTGCCACTCACTTTCATTTTATTAAAAAAAAAATGGTTACTTCACAGTTGTGACAACACAAAAATACCACCTGGAACTCAACTCCTTTTTGCCCCAAATGTCTTTTTCATGCATAACGGCAGGGCACAGCCAAAAGGGCTTGCTAAATAAACCTCAGATGTCTGTGGAAACATTTCCTGGCGGCACGGCTCCCGACCACCACCACTTTGGAACCGCTCCTCTCAGTTCTAAGAGCAACGTGTTGATGGATGGAGCATTCATATCCTCAAAAACCCTCTGCTCTTGTGCTGCCAAAGAGGGGGGCTTCTGCCTGCTCCCCAGAGGAAAGGTGAGGTCTTTCTGTACCCCTTGGATCGACATTAAAGAGCCTACAAAGTCAAGGCTGGCTGGGAGGCAAAGGTGAGCTGTCATCACAGCAGGAAGGAGAGAGGAGATGAGACAGAAGCCAAGACCTTCGTATTTGAACAGGCAGAAATCCCTTAGATGCTGCAACTGTCCTCCGCAGATGGGTTCTGGGAACAGTTTGGGAATTCAGATGCACCGCCACGAAACATTTCCAAGGGGTTACGGGTATTTGGCTTTCTGGAGACATGGCTGGCACCTGCCTCGCCTGCTGAAACGTAATATCCCTGGAGATAAGGGCAATATGCAAAGGTACCTAAAAATAAATGTCAGGGAAATACAGATCTGTTTAAACATCAAGAGTGACTCAAAGACCTTCCCCACATACAGCCGATTCACCAAGCGTTTTCATAGGAAAAGCAGAGGTGGCTAAGGGAAACCAGGATCCGCCGATGAACAAAGTGGTT
Organism: Cnephaeus nilssonii; assembly: GCF_951640355.1. NCBI lineage: Eukaryota > Metazoa > Chordata > Mammalia > Chiroptera > Vespertilionidae > Cnephaeus > Cnephaeus nilssonii. The sequence goes on from NC_137091.1 coordinate 12,383,392, forward strand.
GGAATCATGGCCAACGCCTCCAGGAAACAACGGGTTCCAAGGAGCCAGTTTCCCTGGCCCACTCCCACCAGCGACTCGTTTTTCTAAGGGAAGCATGCATACTGGCGCTCACAGAGACGCACACGATTTTCTGCAACACGGCCCTCGGCCACCACCTCGCCATCCCCTTCACACAGATGGGAACATCCACACTATGACTGGATGGTTCCGGTACTCAGACACGGGGTTGGCATGGGAGCGCCAGGCGGGCTGAGCCAACGCCTCCAGCTCATCCTTGTCCTCGGGGCTCAGGGTGAGCTAGCTAACTCAATTCCTACAGGCAGGTCCCCAGCCCCAGAGGGAAAGTCAGACACAGGCCACTCCACCCACAGTCCGTGGCAGGCAACCGTACAACTGAGCACCATGAGCCATCAGGCGGGCACTGCAGCCCTCAAACGGTGCTGCCAGAGAACTGAGTCATGAAAAAGTAACCCACGTCGATTTCTCCTACTCAAGTCTGTCACACAAAGGGCCATGACAACGCTCATGCGGAGAAGCTATGCTGCGCCGGACCTCCTGTCCTTCATGTCATCACAAGCACCTACAAAATTACCGCACGTGTCACTTACCAATTTAAACACCTATAGTTTATCAAAGCAACAGCCACATGTCCCTTCCCAACTGCCCCAAGTTAAGACAAATTACCAAGTGACCAGCAGTCACTAAAAATCTGACAATTTTCAAGACGCTTAGAAAAACGAAGTGTTGTACTTTGTTTTCCTTTTTCCATTTGAATCCAACACTGACCTGATGAGACCGAAGGGAAGCATGGCAAAAAGTGAATTGTTCTGAAATAGGCCCTTCCCTTCCCACTTACAAGGAAGCACAGCCAAGGGCAGAGACGGTCTATGTGATGTGGAAGGACTGTCTATTCTCAAGTGGCACAAACTCTCACTGAAACGGCCACAGAATGCTTCCCCCCCGTCCCGCCACCCTCACCCCCCTCCAGTAGCAGTGTGGCTTTGCCCCTGGCCAGCCTCCCAACTGTCAACAGTGCTGCCATTTTCTCTAACTCAGCTCCTAGCAACAATACTGTTTCCTTTCTCCCTAAGTCTGATCATTTCCTTAAATTAAGGACAGAAAAAAAAAATGTGTCATGTATAAGTAAGATATCCTCTCCCAATGAAATCCAATGTTGGTAAGAAATGAATACAAAAATCAATATTTTTTATTTCTGTGAAAAGAAATATTTTAGAAGAGTCCTATGGAGACTAACCTTACCTATGAAGAATATTCCAGAGATAAAGAAAGACAGGTCAATGGAAAGACTGATGGATTCAAATTTATCTTGGTATTGGAGTCTTCTCTCATCCACCCCACACTGTGACATAGACAGAATCCCAACTCCACGTGAGAACAGGTTAGAGGCCACTGATTCAGTCCGGGTTTGCATTCTGGGCTGTCACTCACCTGTACCATTGGCCAAGCCACTGTGGCTTGGGTTCTTGACGGGCTGGCGGTGCCGGTTGTTAGTACCAGGACTTCGCTCGTCGGTTGCTGTGGTTGTTCTGGCTGAACCACTTGAATGTCTGTGTGTCCTGGGGGTTCAAAGTATAAAGCAGACAGATGTAAGTTACTTGGAAAAAAAAAGAAGGTATCCCACCTAAGTCACCGTATTCCCTCTCTCGCTATTTATTGGAAGTAAGACCTTCAATAGCCCCTGTAGTCTTTGACTCAACAGATGCTGGCTTCAAACAGAGAGACCCAGGTAAGCTTCCTTCTTGGTAAAAGCCCAGAGGCAACTTTGGGTAAACTTTTCCACTTGAAGTAAACAAATCCAGAGTGAATTGCTCCCACATCTGAAATAACTGGCAAAATATCCGGTGACCATCACATTATTTTCATTGGGCTCGAATGTAAGAAATAAACAAGAAATCACTAGACCACTGGACAGGGTACAGATGACACATTTCTCCTGTTAGGCAGAGCCCAAAAACGTATCCAAATCCATTTTCTCTTTAGTTAAAAAGACGCTTCCTTTCGGAACAGAAGTCAAGGGACATTAGACAGCTTAGCCAGTGCATCTGTTGACATGTTTCAGCTAGAAAACATGACTCCACAGTCCATCCAAGTAAAAGATACAACGCAGAAAGGGATCTGCATCACAAGGAAAATGGGGGGATCTAACAACAGAGAACCTGTCTGATCTTCGGAGAACACAAGGCAGCAGGCAGGCAGGATGTGTTCTCACATGCCTGTTGGAACCTGACTTCATTCACTCAGTGAAAATGTCTAAGTCTCCTTGCCCTTCAGTTTAGCAGTTTTATCAAAGGAGATTATTCTATTATTTAGTCATTATATAATACTTTACAGCAGTGAGATGATTTAAATAGTATCCAGTGAGGAAAAGACCACCCTCTCCAGGCAGAGGAACAAAAGTCCAGAGAACAATCTAGTCCACGTGAAAGGGGGCAGAGAGAACACTATCAACAATAAAAGTAATAACGATGACTATGGAAGTATATACTATGCATTGAGCTGCAACATTATATTCCAGGTACCTATGGTGTGCTGCACACTTTACAAACATTATCTCATTTAACATGGCAACCCTAGAAGTAGCTGACTATTAAAATGCCCATTTTGCAGATAAGGAAACAGACACAGAAAAGTCCAGCAGAAAGTTAGCAACTGAGAAAACACTCATATTCAGGTACTTGAAGGTCAACAGCCCATGCTCTTTGGTTGCCGCCTGGGGTGGGAGGTCTGGACTTTAGCTGAATCCCCCCCTGGTGGTTCTTTCACTAGTCACTTAGCCAATGGTGAGATGAAGGGCTCTAACAGAAAGCTCCCCACACAGGGAGGTGCGGTACCCACCAGAACATCTCTGCTGGTCAGACTCCAGCCCCGTTGGGTGGGACAAGCCTGCAGCACAGCTAACTAGAAGGTTCCTAGGAGAATAAGAAGTGTCTTAACTGACTACCTTCTGTAGCACAAGAAACGAATTTTTCCAACAAGATGGGCATTGGCCAATGTGTCAACTGATTATCTTTAGGTGTTGAAAATATGGATGCCTTTAGCTTTTCCTTTTGTGTTTTTCTAAAATTTTCTAGCTTTCTTCATTGAGCTTGTTGTATACTTTTGAACAAGGAAGAAAACACAATTTTTAAAAAAGAAAAAAACAAAAAAGGTTTTTCTTGGGCCCACACAACCAAGGAAAACACCAAGAAGCCTAGCCAACGCTGGAGTCCTTCTTACCTAAAGACTGCGTGGCAGTTAAAAATGGGTAGAGAGGGCACAACTGAGCTATGGAAATAAAGATTTAATTTGGACTCTCTTTTTCCATCTTATTTTTCCCTGAGCTAATTTCATAAATCAAAAGCTGTCAACCACACCTCAGTCAAGAAAAATATTTCAAAGTCCCCACTTCATGGGAAGAAATGTTAGTATTGAGCATTTTACCACAACTCCTCATCGAAAGCAGAATGGGTGCAGGCGAGTTCCAAAGGGAAATTCAGGCTTTAGCCACTGGTGAATGTGTGTATATGTGTTGAGGGCAGAGAACTTGAGAGAGATAAAGTTGGTTAATGGAAGGTTTATTTCAGCCAAGAATCCCCTTAAAAGGACAAAAAAGCCTCTCTGATTTGGTCCTCCCAGCCCACAGCGGAGGGCTGTGTCCCTCAAGGAGCAGCATGCCGTGTGGGCAGCATGGAAAATGCAACATCAGTCCCGTCACACACACACACACACACACACACACACACACACACGCTCTCTCTCTCTCTCTCTCTCTCTCTCTCTCTCTCTCTCTCTCGGGCTCTGACAAGCCCATGATTACGTCCAGTTGCCAGGCCCCTTGTCCCTCGGCAGAGCAGCTGGGCATGACAACAGGGTGGGTTCCATTACTCTCCTGGCTCCTCCCTCCCTTCCCCGAAAGGGCATGCGGTCAGAGTCGAGAGAGAATACTTTCAGAAATGTTTAACCACTAATGATAGCAGCTTACCCTGAATGACAGGCTGGAGCAGAGCCGGGATTAGCCCATAAACCAGGGGCAGCTGGGACCACTTTGCATGAACTGCCGCCTCCCTGCCTGTGGCCCACTGCCACCCCTGCTCCCCTCACCAAACACATGCGCGCACACACACAGAGACTCTTCCTTTGCCCTAAATCTGGAGCTTCCTCTTTTTCCTCTTGAACTACCTTTAAAATGAGACTCTCAGAAGGAAGAGTAGGCCTCAATGTTTGAGGAAAATCTTCTCTTCAGCAGTTTCCTCTCTTGGAGGACTCGCTCAGCCATTAAACGTTGGGATTGGGTCATGATTAAAAGCTGGCCCAAATGCTGAAACCACACACCATAAGCCAAAATAGTATCAGGACAAAAGCGGGGCGATGGGGTGGGGATGAGCTGGGCTCCACCACAGACAGCCTGGCTTCAGCTCTGCCAGTGACTTCAACCTTGGCCTGATCTCCACCGTTTGGGGGGCTGGGGGGTAGCGGGGGAAGTTATGCCACCCTAAGGCAGTCAGGAGAAGGTGGAACAGCGAAACCCCACAAATGGTTTCAAGTCACCTAGTTACAGACATGCAGCTCTCTTTGCAGCATGCCCTTCTCAATGCTGGTGTATCTTTCCTTAAGTTCCTCCCCCAGAAACTGAGGCCTCCCTAAGGAATGCCAATCCAGGCCAAGGCCCTAGGAGTCTCTCTCCAAGCTCCTGAAAGTGGATCTGATGCAGGTAAGGTCCCCAGGACCGGGCTCTGGGCTATCCCTTGACATGCAAGTTTTGACATTCAAAGTATTGGCCCCAGTCCTCAGCTGACCCTGACAGCAACAGCCTTGGATACCTGGGACCTCTTGTGTTGAACTTCATAAAGGCCACTGAATTCCATTCTATCATTATTTTCTGAGCATGAGGCCCTAATCTAGGTCTAGCAGCAAAACAGAAACAGTCCCTGACCTCGGGAGCTTACATCTTAGTGGAAATGCAGTGATTTATAATTTTGCTCAGACACAAATTTGTATCACACCCTACTATGTTGGTGTGTGGGAGGGAGCCACCTGCTAGCCAGTGAGCCTGGATGACAACCTGGCATTGTCATCCCCGTGCAGCCTTGTTGACCACTGGCACATATGCCATACTTTATGAGGAGTAATTCAACAAACAAATTTTTTGTTTATTTTTTAAAAAGGAAGCCAGTCCTACCATGGGTAATATAAGTGAAAATGAAGAGCCCAAAAAAGTGATGGCTTACAAGCCAGACACAAAATTTTTGGCTAAGTTAAAAAGTGAAATTCAAAATTTGGTGGTGACTCTAGAAACACTTAATAAATGTAAAGATTCTTCAAAGACTGGGGACACATCTCTCCCAAATGTCAAGAATTCATGGCTGGCCCTAGCTGGTTTGGCTCAGTGGACAGAGCGTCAGCCTACAGACTGAAGGGTCTCAGGTTCGATTCCAGTCAAGGGCACATCCCCAGTAGGGAGCATGCAGGAGGCAGCTGATCAATGATTCTCTCTCATCATTTATGTTTCTATCTCTCTCTCCCTCTCCCTTCCTCTCTGAAATCAATAAAAAAAATAAAATAAAAATCCACCGTGTAAAAAAAAAAAAAAAGAAGAAGAAGAATTCATGGTTGACCAGACACCAGGCGACAAAACATTTTTCTATCTTGGGAAATGAGGCCCAGGCTAGGAAGTAGAGTTTCTTTGACCTCAATTCAGCCATGTTAGTCTTCAAGCTCAGCAAAAGAGAAGTTTCAGGGTATAACAAGTAATAGTGGGTTTTTCTCCACTTAAAAAAAAAAAAAAAGATGCATATGTTAAAATTGCCTAATAAAGCTCTTCTCACATTCCAAAGCAGGGGTACTTGCCTGGATGCTGGATGACTAGACCCAAGAGGGAGGCTCCCATCCTCCACTGAGGCCTTGTAACTGGGCATTGTCTTTTAATAGCAGCATGGAAACAAAACTGAGTGAGGTTGGGCCAGTTTCCAGCAAGACAGAACCAGTAAAAAACAGGCACTTAAAATAGAAGCCTGGCGAAGAAATGGGAAGCGGTGATGGGAAAAGAAACGGTTTCCACCATTCAGAGAGGCATCAATAAGCAAACCTACTCCCACCTACACCCTCCTCAATTCTGACTCCTCATTCAAATGTGGATTAGAAGAAGAAGAAGAAAAAACAGGGAGGGGGGATAAAAAGGGGAGATGAAAAGGGAAAGGCGCAATTTTGAGTTAAAATGGGACCATTCTAGTTATTCCAAGGGTAATTTACGGCTCCATTCCACACCCTACCTCTAGCTGCCAGCCTCAGAAATGACAGGAAAGGTAAAAATAAAACTGCTGCCAAGTCTGTTCTCCATAACAGAAAGACAAATGATTGACTTTTGCCCAACCTGGAGTACAGAGCAATCTTCTCAAAGGTGGCAGCTTCATGGGGCTAAAATTTTCATCTTAAGAAAGAATATACAATAAAATTGCACTCACCTAACATGATCTCACTCATTAGATCCAGAGACACAGAAGCATCGAACAGACTGTCAAACCTCAGAGGGAAGGAAGGGGAGGGTTAGAGGGAGGGAGAAGAGATCAACTGAAGGACTTATATGCATGCATATAAGCAAAACCAATGGACACAGAAAGAAGGGGGATGAGGGCATGTGCTGGGGGGTGGGAGTGGCTGGGGAGAGGTCAATGGGGGGGAGGAAAGAAGACATATGTAATACTTTAAACAATAATTTAAATTAAAAAGAAAAGTTTTAAATTACACTCATCTAATCTAATTCCAGGCTGTATGCTGGGCTTACCTGTAAAGAATGCTCAAATTTTGTTTTGGAATCTAGAATTAAAGTTACTTTTACTATTTACATTCATTATGGTATTATATACTAGTAAGTGTCTAGTCTATGAAAAATTAAACTTGAGCACAAAATAAAGATAAATTAAAAGTCACATTAATAAACGGAAGAATAGCCCTAGTGAAAATGATGAAATGCCACACACTTGCTTACGTTAAGTTTATATGGCAGAGTTGACTTCAAGAAAGGGAGATCATCCAGGCAAGACTAATCTAATTGTGTGATCTCTTAAAAGCAGAGTGCCTTCTCTGGCAGATGTCAGGTGTGTATGGCAGAAGAGAAAATCAGACAAATTTGAAGTGTGAGGGAGATCAGACATACTCTTGCTGGCTTGAAGATTGGGGGTATACATGAAATAAAATGTGGGTAGCCTTAAGGAGCTGAGAGAGGCCCTGAATGACAGCCAGTAGGACATGGGACCTCAGTCCCACAACCATAAGTAACTGAATTCAGCCGATGACCTAAATGAGCTTTGAAGCAAATTCTTCCTTAGAGTTTCCAGATAAGCATGCAGCCCTGCCATCACCTTGATTTTGTTTGGCCTTGTAAGACCCTGAGTAGACAATCCAGCCGGCCATACAGTGCCAGACATCTGACCTACAGAAATATGCGCTAATAAATGGTGTTAAGCCCTAAGTTTGTGATGGTTTGCTACACAACAATAGAAAACTAATATAGCTTTTCAATACAAATAAAGGTCAATTTCCACAGAAGATATTAACTCTCAAATATATATTAGGTAATAGCCTCAGCCTAATTTCTTGCTGATCACCCTACCTCACTCTAGTTAGAGGGCCTTACTAGTATACAGTTATGGCATTGCCCTAGATAATCGGTGCTCATCTTACAGGGACATTTCTGTGATCCAAATGTCCTTTCTGAGACACATTTTTAAGATTCAACAATCACTTGGGAATTGGAACAACTAACCATGAGTGGGATATTACAGTTCTTAGAGGGTAACATTCTTTTCTGGTACAGTTCAGGTACATGAACTTTACATTCTTTTTCCAAACAAGATGTAGTTATGTGGCAACTTATCTCTAATTCCAACATTTACCTTAAAAGTTGCACAGATTTGAAAAGAATCTATAAAATAAAAGCCTAAGCGACCGTTACGGCAGAACGACCGGTCGCTATGATGCACACTGACCACCAGGGGGAAGAAGCTCAACGCAGGAGTTGCCCCCTGGTGGTCAGTGCGCTCCCACAGGGGGAGCGACCACTCAGCCAGGAGCCAGGCTCACGGCTGGTGAGCACAGCAGCGGTGGCAGGAGCCTCTCCTGCCTCTGCAGCAGTGCTAAGGAGAAGCGAGCCTAGTGGTAAGGAGCCTGCGGCTAAGGAGCAGCGAGCTGAGCAGTCAAGGAGCGAGGGATCCTGGATTGTGAGAGGGATGTCCGACTGGGAGAGGGCGCAGGCTGAGCTGAGGGACACCCTCCTCCCGAATTTCGTGCACTGGGCCTCTAGTAGTCTATGATAAGAGTGCCATATGGAAATACCAATCATGAAGGAAAAAAAACACAGATGAAACAGGAGAGACTGAGCAGGCAGTGGGAACCCACCATGTTCTTGGCAGTTAGGCTAAGCCTTGGAAAGCACAAGGCAGTCCTGATAAAAAGTCTTCCTACATCCTGTGCCCCCGAGACCATCGCTTCTCAAGAGTAGGGGTGCCAAGGAATGTAAACCAGTAGCAAGACCCACCCTGAAGTTCTGGCAAACCAGGAGCAGAAACACAAGACTCTTTCACCTCAACAAATATTTATTGAACTGCTGCTACGTGCAGCAAGGAACTAATTTGGCCCTACTGGGGACACAAAGATGAATAAGGCAAGGCACCTTTGACATAATGTTTGACGATTCAGCACCACTACCCCTGTACCCTTGCAAAAAAAAAAGTAAATGGAAAAAGGAAGAAGTAAATCCTCAATTCATTATTCTTTTCTAAGTGTAAACAAAATGGCATAATTTAATTTAAAATAAAGCTTTTTTAAAGGCAAAAATTTTAAGGTAAAATTAAAAACACACACAACTAAAGAACAAAACCAACCTGGTCCTAATCTCCCCTTCTCCTTCGCAAAATAACAATTATTCACATTATATCCTACTCCAGGTTTTTACTAGTATCATTTAACATTTTTGTCATTTTGTCTTTTAAAAAATTATACCAACAAAGACCATATTGTAAGCTCGCAAAGTAAACCTAGCACACAGACATGCCATAAAATTCAGAGGAAAGCCAAACAGAAAACCTTCAGACAAGGTTTTTCTTGTGGACAATTCTTGTTCTCTTTACACCATTAGATGCAGAATTTTACACTCCATTATCAAATAATCAGCGAGCCAAAGAAACTTTCAAGTCATCAAGACAGAGAGAAGGCAGGCCAAACACAGACTTAATATAAAAAGTTAGTCTAGAGATGTGAAACAAAGAACACAAGACAAGGATGAAAAGGCAAGAGCATGAAAACAACACCAAAGATGTAAAAATTCACAAGAAACAATGGGAAAATATCGTTGGGTGAGGATTAACAAAACAACAAGCAAAAAAAGCAAAAATCACAAGAAACATAAATGGGCTAACAGTGACAGTGTAAAGATAGAAGTTATCATATTGGTTTCTTAAAAATCCAGTTAAGCCCAGCCGGCATGGCTCAGTGGTTGAGCGTCGACCTATGAACCAGGAGGTTGTGATTGGATTCCCAGTCAGGGCACATGCCTGGGTTGCGGGCTCAATCCCTAGTGTGGGGTATTTAGGAGGCAGCCAATCAATGACTGTCTCTCATTGATGTTTCTATCTCTCTCTCCCTCTCCCTTCCTCTCTGAAATCAATATATCCTATATAATAAAAGCCTAATATCCTAAGTGTCCGGTCATCCAGGCGGCCATTCAACCAATCAAAGCGTAATGTGCTAATGATATGCTAAGCCACTCAACCCCTTGCTATGATGTGCACTGACCACCAGGGGGCAGACAGTCAACTGGTCGACCAGTCGCTATGACTTGCACTGACCACCAGGGGGTAGACCTTCCGACTGGTAGGTTAGCTTGCTGCTGGGGTCTGGCTGATCGGGACTGAGTGAGATGGGCCAGACACATCCTGGAGCCCTCCCGCAGTCCCTCTCTGGCTGGCCAACCTCCTGTGTCCCTCCCCAGCCCTGATCGTGCACTGGTGGGGGTCCCTCGGCCTGGCCTGTGTCCTCTTGCAATCTGGGACCCCTCGGGGGATGTCGGAGAGCTGGTTTCAGCCCAATCCCGCAGGCCAGGCCAAGGGACCCCACTAGTGCACAAATTTGTGCACTGGGCCTCTAGTGTGTGTGTGTGTGTGTGTGTGTGTATTTAAATCCCTTTGCAGCCGAAACCCGTTTGGCTCAGTGGATGGAGCGTCAGCCTGCGGACTGAAGGGTCCCGGGTTCGATTCCGGTCAAGGGCATGTACCTTGGTTGCGGGCACATCCCCAGTGGGGGGTGTGCAAGAGGCGGCTGATCGATGTTTCTCGCTCATCGATGTTTCTAACTCTCTATCCCTCTCCCTTCCTCTCTGTAAAAAATCAATAAAATGTAAATAAATAAATAAATAAATAAATAAATCCCTTTGCAAGCAACACCATCTAAAATATAAGTACCAAAAAGGTTGAAACTAAATGGATTGGGGGGGGGGGGGGGATATGCCAAGCAAATACAAAACAAAAGAGAGGTGGGATAACTATGCTAATGTCCAAACAGATTTTCAAGAATAATTGCTAAAATTCAGGTACAGTTTACATATAGTAAAATCACCCTTTTTGAAGGGTGCAGTTTATTTATTTATTTAATATATTTTATTGATTTTTTACAGAGAGGAAGAGAGAGGGATAGAGAGTTAGAAACATCGATGAGAGAGAAACATTGATCAGCTGCCTCTTGCACACCCCCTACTGGGGATGTGCCCGCAACCAAGGTACATGCCCTTGACCGGAATCGAACCTGGGACCCTTGAGTCCGCAGGCCGACGCTCTATCCACTGAGCCAAACCGGTTTCGGCTGAAGGGTGCAGTTTAATGAGTTTTAACAAATGTACACAATCATGTTACCATCACCACAATAAAGACATGGAATACTTCCATTGCTCCCAAACTCTTTTTTTTTTTTAGAGAGAGAGTTTTTTTGTTGAGTTTTAGAGAGAAAGGAAGGCAGAGGGAGAGAGAGAGAGAAATATCAATGTGTGAGAGCAAAACACAGATCAGCTGCCTCCTGCCAGAGGATATTGCCATCTATGTATCTGTCTCATACTAGATGCCACAGTCCTTGATGTCAGGGACCATTTTTATCTTTTTCTCACCACAACCTGGCTCAGAGCCTGGCATTCATGATTGTGGAATGAATATTGCCTCAACTGCAGATTTCTGCCTTACTTCCTCGCAGTTCATAAAAAGGTCCTCACTAGCTTTCTGGAGCACACCACACCTCTCTTGGTTCATAGAGAAGAAATTACCAATAAATACCTATGAAATAAACATATCTGAATAAACAAATGTATAGTCTATAATAATAAAAGCATAATATGCTAATTAGACCAGACGAAGCCATGGTGGCGGGGGGCCGAGGCAGAGGCAGCTGCTGTGGCTGCGGGGGCCGAGCCCCTTGCACGAATTCCGTGCATCGGGCATCTGGTAATGTATAATGTATATTTCAATTAGTAAAAACTTAATTAATTAGCATATAAAGGAATATATAATTAATCGCCACGATTACTTTTCAATAGCTGCTTTGAGAATGCAGAAGGGCTCTTGTCCATCGTCTCAATCCTATTCCATATAAACCAACTGCTTGGAAGAGAGTGCTGTAAGCTCCTTGTGAGCAGGGACTGTGTCTTAGTTATCACTGAATGAACAAATGATTTACACTTTTCCTTTCCTTATTCCTTTCCCTTCCCCAGCAATCGTAAGAGGCTATAATAGCCACTTTAAGTAAAAGCTGCTGAGTGGAAGGCCTAATGGAAACTGTAAAAGGTGTTTGATTGAGCTTCATGCTGACATCTCCAAATAACTGCACTTCCAAATCAAGTAGCCTTGAGTCATCTTAACTGAAGGAGTCATTGGTGACCAACAATCGCTGAGAGAATGGCCCAGTGCCCGGAGGCTCGGCTCCCTTCCCTCCTTCACGGTTAGCTTTGCTTCCCTACACCCCTTGGGCCTCCCAGGACTCCCAGCAGTGTTCCCAGCAGAATCACGACTGCCTGAGTTTATTTTTCTTTCCTTTCTGGGCTAGGCTGTCTGCAGACACAGCTGAGGAGCTATTTAGAGCTCACCAGAGACCTTGGGGTTCTATAAGTCTCTGAGATTACACCTCTTTTAAATCTTTAGAAGTCATTAATGCCAAGGAAAGGGAGTCAATAAATGTGATATGTTTTCATCAAAGCAAGACAAAAAGGAAAAGGGGGAAGGAGGGTGCATGAAAACTCCTAAGAAGTTTGAAACTTTTACATGTAACAAAATCACTGGTTTGGGTTGGGGCGAGCTTGTTAAAACACAGATTCTGATCAACACTGGCCAACACTCACAGCTGATGATGGACATAGACAAATATAAGGCCTCCAGTCCTTCACCAAACACACATGCACACACATTCATGCACATTCACATATACTCCTGTGCAAAATAACTGAAATGCACACAAGAAAATTAGTCATAAAGTCCCTACATACAGCTTCTTCACCAAGAAGTTCAACTCATCCCTAAGGTACTGCACGAACCACCGACAATGGACAACAAACTCTGCAAACTCCTGCACCACTCTCTCCTGTCTTCCCCTCTCCACGGATTTCTTCTCACTTTCATAGTCTTCAGACCTATTAATGAAAAACTGAGTGAGCCTAAAAGCAAATTCAATGCATTCTTCCACTTTTTTGTACCATTTCCCTGTATGACGTTGGAAAATCTATAGCGATTCTAGACTGAAGAGCTAGTTATTCAAGCCGCGAGAAATCTTAAGGCTGAGCTTAGAGGAGCCGCATCGTTAGGAGACAGGCCTATGGCTTCCATCTGTTAGTTGATTTCACCTTCACTCCCTGATTTCACACACTAGCTGGGGAGAAGGGAAAATGACAGGTGGCGAAGAATCAGCAAACGACAGAGGGACTCTGATATCCTGGCTTTCCACTCTTCAGACTGGGATTTCACAATCATTTCTAACCTAAAAGTAACTCTGAACCCAGCTGCCAGCACCAGCATGGATCCCCTCTGTTGGGTTCTTTTTTCCTCCATGTACACCCTACCGCCAGCTTCTCTAGTTCCTGAGTTAGCTGCCTCCACAAGTCCCTAACCACGGACAATGGACAACCACCTCTCTGCAAACCCCCACCCCATTCTCTCCCCCGTTTTTTCCTCTCGCTCATTTCTCCTCTCTGAGCTTCCCCGGCACGTGCCTGTCTCACATACAACTTGTGTATCATGAAGACTGTGGAAAGCCCTCCAGGCAAGCCCTGTGCAATATGTGCACCATACCAGGCACACATTATTAGATCTTCAAAACCTGGATTGACTTAGGCATGGTTCCCAAAGCCAGCCCTCATTCCAGCAAAATAAAATAAGTACTGGGGGATTATTAAAGGGTGTGGTGGGTACTCCCCGTGCCAACTAGCACACACGCTCCCAGGAGGCTCCGTGACAGCACTCTCCGCTGCTGGGATAGGAACACGGGCTGAGGACACAGGGCAGGATGGCACATCAATGGACAGAATCCTCAGCATGCCACGTCAGCGCCCCACTCTAATCAACCAAATGGTGTTAGGCCAGCCCTCCCAGACCACCAAGATTAGTGCTGTCTGACACATTATCTGGCAGTGACCAGCTTTCCTCTGGAACCCATTCCCCTACCTCCCAAACGAAAGTCTCAAGCCTGAGATTTCTAGGTGACAGGAATGCAAGGCCAATGTGGAGCACCGACTCAGAATCATCAGCTACACTGCTACCCACAGAAACGGGGCAAAACAGAAAAAAGTGGTCATTACTGAGCCTGCAGAAATCCTAGGTTCTGAAATCTGTCTGCCTCGATAGCAAACAATTTCTCCATCGTAGTTCAGTTCTCTGAGGTGGGTATGAGACACTTTTTAATTTTTTTTGCTGTGAAATATACCATGTAAACAAAAGAATACATTAAATATACATTCCGTTTAAAGGAGTACAGTAAGATGAACCCACCACCCAGGCTAAGAATTAACATTCCCAGCATCTCCAAGTTTCTGTGTGCTTTTTCCTCATTATACCCATCCCCACCTCCCCAATAATGACCATTCTTCTGAATTCAAGGTTCATTATTCCCTTCAATTTTTTTATAGTTTTATTATCTACAAAGGTATTCATTAAAAAACACATGATTCAACTTTATATTTTCTAACTTTATATAAATTACATCATATTGTATATTTGTTTTCTATGACCTGCTACTCTTGTTCAATGTTATGTTTCTGAGATTCGACCATGTTAATGCAATGATCTTGCACCCATTTTTACTATGGGACAGTACTTCATTATAGGACTATACAGCAGTTTATGATGTTAACTCTTTCTTTAATCCAACAGACCCACTGACTATGTACTAATGTGGTCTGTCTGCAAATAAATTTACGCCCTGTGAATTCTTGGTGGTTAAACCACGCTGGTTTCCATGTGGCAGACCAGATGATAAAATAACTGGAGCTGTTTCACTCGATTCTTTTTGTTGTTGTTGCTAATCCTCAACCGAGCATATTTTTTCCATTGAGTGGAAGGGAGGGGGAGAGACAGAGAGTGAGAGAAACACTGATGTGAGGACACAGCGATTGGTTGCCTCCCGCGCATGCCCCAACCAGGGCCAGGGATGGAGCTTGCAACTGAAGCACCTGCCTTTGACAGGAATCAAACCCAGGACCCTTTAGTCTGGGGGCCGACGCTCTAACCACTGAGTAAAGCTGGCTAGGGCTCATTCAATTATTCTTAAAGACTGGGCAAGATCTCACTGAGAGATGGAGCTTTGAGGCCTTGGTCAGCAAGCAAAGGTGCCTTTGCTAGATGAACTTGGGTAGACGAACCCCTAAGGCAGTGATGGCGAACCTATGACACGCGTGTCAGCACTGACATGCGTAGCCATTTCTGATGACACGCGGCCGCTGAGGTGGCCGCATGCCAAGGATGAAACGTTTGCTGCTCCTGAGGATGAAACATTTGCAAAATAATGTTTTTTCCTCAAAGTGACACACTACCCGAGTTATGCTCAGTTTTTTGGCGAAGTTTGACACACCAAGCTCAAAAGGTTGCCCATCACTGCCCTAAGGTAAAGCCCTTACTCAGTTCCAGTTCCATGGCTTAATAAGGCTCGGGGGAAGAGGAGAGGAAAACACTGCTTTGACATTGCAATCTTCACCTTCACGGCACATCAGAGCACCTTTGATCATGGTGAATAGCACCCAAGTCCAAGAAAAACCTACCCTTCAGACAGCGAAAGCTAAATATTTAGTCTGGGAGGCAGCAGACAGAAGCCCATCATTCTCTCTGCCCTGGCAAACCAAAGACAGCCGAGGATTGCCCTTGAACCCTGAAGGTTGATTCATCACCCTCTTAACTGATGTGAATGCATCAGCAATGCCTCACTTCCTGGGTTGGGGGAGGAGGAGAGGGGTGCAATAGCCAGTCTCCAGAGCAGAGAAACCCCCACCACGGTCACTGAACACTCCCAGTGTGCAAGGCCCTCAGAATGACACACCTCATCTCAGTTCATTCCTGCAATAACCCCATGAGGCAGGTAATATCCCCCTTTTACGCCTGAAAAAACTGATGCACCAAGAGGTTTAGTGACCTGCCCAATACCCCACAGCAAGTTGTACTGGGAGGACTCCCATCGAGTCAACTGCCCTGCTACCTACCACCTGTGTGTGCACACTGACCAGCAGCAATGGGGAGAGGGGTTCTTAGGGACACAGAAGATACTGCCCTCGGGTGATACTTTCAAAAGTGCTTGCTGCTGAGTGGAAGCAGGTTCCATGTGAACACAGAATAGATGGCTGAGGCTGCAGTGGCTAGGCAGACGGAGGGGGACTCCCATGCAGTTTATAATAGCTGGAAGGCGCTTTGCCCACCAATAATGAACTAGCATTTACTGTCTACCACATGTCACTGCAAAAATGCATCTGGCTGTCTGTGGAAGTCTGCCTGCTGTTTTAACAGTCAACAATCCTCCACACAAACAACAACGAAGAAGGGCCAGCAGGATACAGTGTATGAATTTCAGGGTCCCAAAACTGGAGAACTTCAGAGAGCAATAAATAGGGCAAAAACTTAAGTGCAAACGTGTTAAGAGCTGGACCCTGCCTTCCAGCTCCAAGTGTATCAGTTGTTTGACACAAAATGTCCAAGTCAGCTGAAAGGCCACAGTGGTGGTGACCAGTGCCAAAGCTAAGAAGCCATCACTCTGAGAGGGTGAAACCCTGAGGGGTTCTCTCGGCCAACACTCGGCACCGACTCCTGTTTTCTCTAGTTCTGGGTGCCCATCACTCCTTGGTGGACACAGGTTTGCCAGTTATACTGTTGGTCCTTAACGCTGTGAGACTTGACTGTTTACCCAACCTGTAAGCCACCTAGTGAGTCACAGAGAGAGGCAACTGGTCTTTAGAGCTTGGGGGATGCCACTGCAGATGCTTGGAGAAAAGCAGACGGGGAAACAATACCCTGGCTTCTAATGACGCTGTAGACAAAAGCCCCAGACACCCAACCCTCTCTTACTCCCGACACCTGCCAGGCACTGAAACCTCACAAATGCTCAAAACAACCAAGCCCAGAGAGGCTGATGGCCGTCCTCAGAGGAATCTTTCCAGATGCTGTGGGTACTGGCTGAAATCATAAGGTTTCTCCCAGCATTTCCCCCCACACCCTGGGGCTTGTTTGGGAAGATTTTGCCAGTTATTTGCCTACTCTCCACAGATTTACAAGGAATTACTGTGATTCTTCTCCTTAAAATGCCTGGGGATTTTGTACATTGTAATAAACAGCCCCCTCTCCATCTCCCTAACACACTTAAAACGATTCTTCTGCCTGGGAACTCAGTTGTCGTGAAAATGAGTTTGCATTAACCCAGGTGTAAGATGGGAATGTCGGTAAATAAAATTTAAGTGGTATGTATAACAAGTAAAATATAAGTCAGACTCCAAGGAGGGAGGTCTTAACCAACCCCCCGAGAAGAGAAACAGAAAATGTCACATTACAAAGCAGCATTGCTCTAAGCATTTCTGTGTGTATCTTGGAAGGGTAACTGTGGCCGCTGCACCTGATGTATAAAAAGCAGTCAGGTTCTGTTCGCCAGTTCCTCTTATCCAAATAACCATTAGCCAGTTCCAAACTTCGACAAGCGACCCCTGACCCTTCCGAGAACCCTGAGTTTTGTCCTCCCCTTTGGGCCTCCTTAACACACGGGGTCAGTTATAAGCTCTCTGGAAATGTCCACCAGTTTCTAACATAAACCGTTCCTTGCCACTTGGCAGCATGTTTTCAATGGCCCTACGCCTCCTCCGGGCTCCTCCTCACCCACAGGGGTCTTACCGGGATCTCCCTCCAAAGCAGTTGGTGCTGGGAGACTGGTGCCGGCCCTCTGCGGTGACAGCGGTCCCGCTGGATTCTCTCGAAGGTGGCTGTGATCCTAGAAAGGGGATCCATCACAAGGAAAGACAGAAACGTTGAGAAGCTCAACCCTTGTTTGAGGTGTGGCTACAGCACAGAGTTCACCTGTGTGTGACAGTTACCCATCACGTGGGACTCAGAGAGGCGAGCAAGATGCAGCCGCCAGCACGAGAAGGAACAGGGGCAGCGGGGGAGATCTGATCAGGGCCACGAAACAGAGGGTCTCAAACCTGGGAAACAGCTCTTGTTCTCCAAGACCTTCAAGAATGTCTAAGGCACTTACAAGCACGTTGCCTCACACAGCACATGAACTTCGGCCATCCACGTGAGACAGAGAACAGATGCTGACCACGCAAAGTGGGGGCAAGGAATTGGGGCATTTCTCCATGTCACAACCAGAGGGCTTTTCTTTTTTTTTTTTCTTTCTTTTTTTAAAAAGATATTTTTATTGATTTTAGAGAGGAAGGGAGAGGGAGAGACAGATAGAAAAACATCAATGATGAGAGAGAATCATTGATCGGCAGCTTCCTGCACGCCCCACACTGGGGATCGATCCCGAAATCTGGGCAAGTGCCCTGACCGGGAATTGAACCGTGACCTCATGGTTCACAGGTCAACGCTCAACCACTGAGCCACACCGGCCTGGCAACCAGAGAGCTTTTCAAAATCCAAATTAAATTCAATTAAAAATCAAATCATGATACTATTCTGCTAAAAACCTTTCCATCACTTCCTGCTTCTCAGGATGGGGTTCAAGAGGATTTGAACCCCAGGCCTTCAAGGCTGTGTGATCTGAGCTGACCTGCCTCTGTGGCTTCACCTCTCACCACTCTCCTTGCTCCCCATAATCCAGGCACCCTGGTCACCTCTGTTCCCACCACAGGCCAAGCTCACTCCCACTTCTGAGCCTCTGCACATGGGACCCTTCCACCTCTGACTCAGCCACCCCTTGGCCTGTCAAAACTCCTCATACTCCAGAGGTCTCAGCTTCCCCAGAGGAACTTTCCGTGCCCCCACTCCCAATTCAGATGAGATCCCCTAAAGTACGAGATTTTATACTGCCCACTATCTTTCCTTCATAGCTTTTGTCACAATTATAGTTACACAATTATTTGTGCATTTACTCGCTTGATGCTTAGCATCCCCTGCCCCCACCGAGTAAATTACAAGCTCCTGGGAGTAGGCACCAAGTGAATTTTGCCCCTGCCATCTAGCTAGCACCTGGTCCAAGATCTAGCACATACTAGGTGCCCAATTACCTGTACATGTGCTGTTTTCCTCCATGCACCAAAAGTACACAAGCACCATTCGGTCCGGTTCAGGGAGGATTCTCAAGTCAAGGCCCAACCATTCACCAGGTGCCCTTGAATTAGAATTCAAATTCCACCCCCTTGAAGCTATAGAAAGTCTGTTTGGGGCCTGTTTGGGAAAGTCCCTTAGTTACATCACATTTGACAAGAAAAATTATGGAGAAACCCAACCCATTATTTCTGACTTCATGAAATAATTTCCTGCTAGACCCAAGGTGACTAATTTCAGATTGGATTAAAAACAAACAAACGGCCCACATCCAGGGCAGAGCGGAAAACGCTCTTCAAATGCCCTGCTCCTGTCAGTATTTTACTAGCGTGAATCTCTAAGACACAGAGTCCCCTTTCCCAGCCAATAGCAGCTCATAAAAGACACCCTCAAAGCTCCCCAGGAAGGTTAACTGCATGGGGGTGAGGAAAAATGGGCCCAAGTAACATGTAATAAAGACCTTTTATTTTCCAAAGCCCACGTGGGATGAAAGGAGGTTTTTCTCTGCTCTCAAACCGAACACCACACTGAAAAGACGACACTTCTTTTGGTCCTTTGTCGGAAAGCTGTCCTTGTAAAATCATGTCACGGTTTTGCTCATGCTATGGACGCTGAGAGGAATCAGGGCGAGCTATGGGCCGGGGCTGGCTGAGCCGTACCCAAACCAGGGACCTGGTAGAGAACCAAACTCTGGGCACCTCCCTACCCCTTGCCCCACCCCTGGGGAGCAGGGCAGCACTCACCGTCTGTCACGGCACTGCCATTAGGCACGCTTCCCAGATCAACAGTCGGCCCGTCCAGGAAAATTGTCAGCTCACCGACCGAGACAACACCGCCTTTGTTCTCCGTCTGCAGGTTCAGGGTCAGCTGTGTGTTCTCCACTGTCGGACACAAAAGGCAACGCGGATGGGAGAAAGCAAATGCACCCGGAGTTAAGGTTCTGTAAGTTGTAAGCTCCCACTTGGCCTACTCTGGCTCCCCTGGCAACATTTTTCCGCATCTTCAAATCTGCCTGTGGCCTGGGAAACAGAACGGGAAGGAACATGTCTAATTGTCACTGTCGTATGAGGCTGGTGGGGAAGGCTGTGCTCTTCCTTTTCTAAACATTTTAGGTGATTAGGTTAACTACAGAATTTCTACATTACTTGTTTGCTTCTACTTGCAGGACCATAAGGAAAAACTAGAGATACTGAAGGCGTACAGAGGAAGAAAGCAGTTCCTTCAAGAAGTATCCCTCTACGCATATAGAGAACAGTGGCAAAAAGAAAAGAAACGGGTCAGAAGACCCTGAGGGATCATCTCAGGAGTCATCTCCAGATGAACAATTTCAGGGGCTTATTCTTTTCTTATTTGCATTAAAAAGTGTGGTTGTTGTTGTTGTTTATTTTCAACTCTGAAAATGTTTCACTTTGAAACAAGGAAAACATTTATTAACAATAAAAGTTCAATACAAGCAAGTCAGCCCCACAGTCATATGAGCCTGGGTTAATCCGGGAAGGGGAGACCACTCGACACCTGGCTCTGTGACTGAGGTGGGAAGGCAGCTCACATTCACAGTCCCCAGAACACTAGGTAGTCAGCCCTGTGGGCAAACAAGACGCGCTGGGAAACCACAGCAGGAAAACAGAACCAACTGGCACGAGGCGGAAGCCCCAAACCCTAGGTGGGCTGGAAACTGCTACACACACACCCCCGACCCCCACCACCAAGCTCGGCCACACGGAAGAGCTTCCGGCCAGTGACTGCTCAGGAGCTGTAACCTCCAGGTCAGGGCCATTCAATAATCACCGGGAGAGAGCAGCGTGTTTGAGGATTTCCAAAGGCTGTGCAGTCCTCCCGTGCCTCCCCCACATCTTACAAAGCCAGACCAGGAAAATGCCACATACTCCAACCTCCCTCCCCACCCACTACCCACCACCCACCACCCACCACTTAATTTTATCTCTTAGTTGCTACTGTATTATTATAAGCTACCTCACTGGTTTTCTAGAAGAAGGCAGGGTACGTATAAATAAGTATCTTCATGAGCACTTCCTAGAAACAATCTCCCCCGACTAAAAGGCCTGCCCCAGATTTCTCTAAGGAATAGGCACCGTCCTTTAAGAACCTAACAAAAACAAAGTCTGGGTCAATTCAAAGATCTGGTATAATAAAGTAGAAATCAGTTACCCTGCAGGTTTTCAAGTTCTCTCCCTTCCCTTAACCTCTCTTCCTGTAATGATCTCTTTTTGAGTCTATTGCTATTTTCAGTCAGTTTCACTGAGGGGCTTGGTGAGTTCCAAATATTTCCATAAAGTAACACTTGTAATGTGAAAACAAGTTCCTTCAAAAGTCTAGGCGTGGGGAGAAAGAACTGAGACCTACCCACCAATGCCACTCTCCCACTGGGCAAATGAGCCACCCAGGAAGTGAAGCCCTCAGCCCCGGTCTAGCCTTCAGATGAGTGCAGCCTCGTGAGAGATCCCAGGTCAGACTGCCCAGCTAGGCCACTCCCAAATCCTGACCCACTGAAACCATGAGATAATAAATGTTTATTACTGTTTTGAAAAAAACCTCAAGGAGTGCCTCCTTACTCTGCTATTTCGAGATCCTGTGCCTAAGTCCCCAATAGGGTGTACAGCACAGAGGTGGAGGGCAGGTGTCAGCCAGGCAGGCTGGGTTCAAATCCCAGTTCTATGACCTAGTAGTCGTGTAGCAATTACTTAATGTGACCATCGGTCTCCCTATAGAACCGGGAGCAGTAAGAGCACATTGTTCAGAGGGCACTTGTAAAGAAATAAACAGTACCCAGTGAGCTCCTAATAAGCTGTCATTTTTTATCATCTCCCTGCTGACTTTCCTGTTTTTAGGCTGAAGAGTCCTGATTTCTCTTGGTCTAACGTGTTCATTGTATAACCAGTCAGTCACCTTTCTTTTGACCTTTCCGAACTTTTTTCAGGTTTCGGCAACACTCTCCACAAAATCTTCCAAGGAAAGCCACATAACCATCACAGGGACGTGAGGGCTCAGAAGCTAGCTTGCAACACTTGGAGACCAATTTGCCATTTCAAAAGAGCCAGTGGATATGGGAAACAGTCTGGCGATTCCTCAAAAAATTAACCTTTTGCACTCGGATGTCGAGATTAAAATTACTCTTTGAATGTATCAATAATTTGAAATATTAAAAAATCCAAATAAATAAGTTTGTATGAAAAGAAACTCCAGTTTTTTATTCTACTGCCACACTTTGTAAAATCTGGGGTATTTAAAAAATTAAATCCCGAGTAGAATAAAGGAATCGAGAAAAAAGCAAGCGAGTGCAAAGGGTTAAGAATAACCATGACCAGTGTTCTCAGTGGTTAGACCCTCAACCAAAGGGTCTCAGGTTCAATTCCCAGTCAAAGGCACCTGCTTGGTTTGCAGGTTCAATTCCCCAGCCTCAGTCAGGGCATGTGCAGGAGGCAACTAATCAATGTGTCTCTCACATCAATGTTTCTCTCTCTCCTCCTCCTTTCCTCCCTCCCTTCCACTCTCTCTAAAAAGCAATGGTGGGGGGCAGGGGAGGATATGCTGGGGTGAGGATTAACAAAACAAAAAAAAAAAAGAAAAAGAAAAGAGTAAGAGAGACTTCTGCCATCAATCAAATAGAGCGTCATTGAGAGCAAGACGACCTGACACCCACGTGCTTCCTGGTGTGCTGCCCTGAGAAGTACACATCACTTTTCAAGTCTTCTTGCTAAAAGCACTTAGCCTGAGCCCACGCAAGCTTCTAACCACCTTCCCAGTACATGAAATTAGGGGACAGAGAAACAAATTCAGGGATGCCATGAGGAAGCCATCAGACATCCAGAATATGGGACATCTATACAGTAACTGTCCTGGAGTCTTCAAAAAGTCAGTGTTATTAAACAAGTTTCTTTTTTTTTTTTTCTTTTTTTTAGAAATGGGGTGTGGGAAAGAGATTCTTCTAGATTGAAAGAAACATAACCCACATGCAATGCGTGAATTCTGACTAACCCTTGGCTTGAAAAAAATATTCTTGGGGAAATCTGCACGAGACTGGATATTAAATAATGTCTGAAATTACCGTTAATTTCCTTAGGCTTAAGAATGGCACTGTGGTTTTATATATAAATGTTCTTATTCCTGTGAGACTCACGAGAAGATTAGAATGATATCTGCACTTAGTCTTAAATGGTTTTATAGGAGAACAGGCTGAAGTTTTTAAGACTAAAGTGCTATGATATCTGCAAGTTACCTTCAAATGGTTCAGAAAAAAAAAAAAAAAGCACATTCCCATGGGCTCGCACATATTGGTTAAACAAACGTGGCAAGCTGTTAAAAAGGGTTGGATCTCAGTGGAGGGCATCTGGGTGCTCATTGTGTTACTCTTTCCATTCTTTTGCATGTTTGAAAATTTCATAATAAAAAGTTGGGAAAAGGTTTTCATTTAATTGGCAAGGCTATTAAAAAATTAAACCTCTGAGAACAGAACACCCCATTATTCTCTTTTTTAAAAAAGTAGCTGAGCCAGGGGAGCCCTACAATGCATAATGGGACTAAAGGAGCCATTAGCTAATTGAGTGACAGACTGGAGCGTGCAGGGGAGGCTGAAAGGAGCAAGTGTGGCTGGAAAACATATACTGGAATCTGAACTATAAATAGCAGCGCTAGCCACCTCGCCTCGGGGCCCTCAGGTTTCACTGTGGCCACGCGGACAGCTCTACAAAGGCCCTTTCTCTTCAAGCAAGTCTTCCCACTACTGCCTTTGGAGGCCCTGCTCAAAAATCAAGAAACTGATGAAATAAATCAGGGTAGTAGGTCCATTTCCATAACTAGGATCAGATCTAGGAAGCTCACCGGCTACTCTCAGCCTCGGCAGGCCCTGCTCTATCTGCGGCCCCGCAGTTCACATATGTGTATAGAGCACCTGCTACTCCAGTCACGGAGATTCAACAGGAACAACAACAACAAAAGAACCTGTGCTCTGGGCTGTTTATTTGTAGTTAGGAGGAACAGGCAATGAGCAATGGTTTTTGGTGGCGGTGTTTTTTGGTTTTGTTTTTAAGTAAATTGCATAATCTGTTAGGAGGTTGGTTACACATGTAGTAGGAAAAAATGAAACGAGGCAAGGGATGGAGAGTGCCAGAGGTGGGAGGAGGGTTCGGGGTGGTGAGGAAGTCTCGCTGGGAAGGTGACAACTGAGCAAAGACTTGGAGAAGGATGAGGTTGGGGAAACCATGTAGGTACCTGGAAGGAGAATATTCTAGGCAGAAAGAGAAGGAAGCACAGAGGCCCCAGGTGAGAGCGTATCTAGCAGGTGTGAGGAATGGCAGGGAGGCCGGTGTGGCTAGAGGAGACGAGGGAAGAGGGTAGCAGATGAGGACAGGGGGTAACGAGAGCCCACAAGGAAGGCCTTGGAGCCCTAGCGAGGCCTGTGACATTGACTCTGTGTGAGATCGGAGCCCATTGGAGCGTTCTGAGCAAGGAAGGGTCATGATTCCCATTATAACCATCACTCCGGCTGCAGGAGCAGCAAGGGCTGAAGCAGACGAGACCAGGCAGGAGGTCATTACGGTATTCCAAGTGGGAGCAGATGGTGACTTGGGCCAAGGTGGTGGCAGTGTCTTCTGGGAACAGGGTGCCTAAGGGGAGGCTGAAAGGAGACTAAACACACGTTAGGGGGGCTGATGGCCCCCACGGAGCACATCAGCCAGGCCCCACTGTCTCTTGGAATCAAAGCTTTGGGAAAATCATAGGCAGGGGCTGAAAAAAAGAGCCAACTTAGAGCATGGATAGAGGAAGTCAGATTCAATTACAACCAAATGGAACATATATAATGAAAATATTCCGCTGGCAGGAGACGTTAGTTCCACCGAGGAAGCCAAAGTCCTGAGCTCATGCTAACTTCAGCAATCAGCAAGCACACTTCTTCGGTTATGGGATTGTGCCCTTCTGTTCTGTTCTAAGTACCCTCTGGTAACCAATACCTTGTAATGCTGCTTTATGGAGGTCAACAGACAGCGGTAGGGCTTGGATATTAGAATCCCGGGGAAACGAATTTGGAAAATCTCAAGGACCATGCCAGGAAATCGCTTCAAAAGCTGCCATACCGAGAGAGACAAGCAGACACTAGGTGCTTCTTGATGGAATCACACATCACCTCATCAAAAAGGGGGGTGGGGGTGGGGAGGAGAGAACCCTACATCAGATCAAGCCTCTATATCTACCTATGAGTTTATAGAAAACACAGAGGGACAGAGGAACGTGCTAACCCACAATTCAGCAAAACCCCAAATGTGGGAAACTACAAGACAAACCATCCTGTTTCTCCAACAACAAACTTGAAGGGGTTAAAAAAAAAAAAAAAAAGAACTCATCAGCTAAAAGAGCCTTAGGAGACAGTTCGCTCTTGTTTGGATTCTGATTCAAATAGACCAATGGTGAGGGGGAAACTATACGACAACTGGGGAAATGTGAAAACTGAGTATTTGATGATACTAAAATAATTGCCATCAAGTTTTTTAGTTATGAAACTGGCATTACAGCTATGGTTTCTAAGAGCCCTTACATTTTAGAGATACGCACTAAAATATTAGTAGGTGAACCGTGTCTGGGATTCGCATAAAAATAACCCAGTTAGATGAAAGAGGACCGCCCATTCCTCTCAGGGCTGTGGAGCTGGCTGGCAGGGGTCCATGGTCTATTCTTTCCACTTTTTTTTATGCTTGACATTTTCTGTGATAGCTTTCTTTCAAACCAGCATACCCTAGGCACAAACAGAGACTGTAAACTAACTTAAAAACTTACAAGAATTCAACAATACTTATACAGTTTTGAAATACCAAAGAGCAGAAAATATACCAGTAAAGATGCTTACGGAATAACTCTTATTTTTCCTAACTGCAAAGCCTCGGATTTGCAAGTGGCTTCAGGTTAACAATTTCCTATTGGGAAGAGCAGTTACGTACAAGAAGAATGAGTAATATTTTTTTAACAGTTACTTTTTCCCTTTCTTGACTTGAACTTTTTCATGGCTTTTTTGCGTATGGTACTAATAAGTATAGATAAATGGGACATGGAAGCTGCCTGCCTTGTTCCAACAAAAGAAGAAACTGCGGAAACCATAGCTGCCAAACTGTGCCACTGTAACAGTGCAATCCAGTTACGAAATCCAGAGCTCCCGCCTGGACAGTTTCACCGCAGTGAATGCAAGAACCTTCCACTTGAGAATCTTTTGTCATCGCTGTCCCTCCCTGCCCCCACATCACCAAAGGTACGTGCGTTGTACACACTTATACCTTTTAAAAAAAAATCACTTTTTCTTCCTAACTCAAAATATAAATGTAAAGATTTACCTGGAAATTTGCAAAAAAATAAAACAAGACACAAAAGTAGGATACTTTTAAGGGAGACCCCGTTCTCTTGGATCAAGAGTCTCGGAAGCCTGATGAAGATGTGATTGATTTGGCCTTAACAGAGCCTCTCAGTGGAACAAACAAACATCCTTCTTCCTGCCTCCCTCTACCCTCAATCCCATAGGCCCATCAAAAGAAAGTGAAAATAAGCAGGGCATTCATTAACAGGTCAGTGTTCGCTCTACACCTAGCTGTGAAACACTGGCGCACAGAGGAACCGAAGGGAGGAAATTCCAAAAGGGCAGAGAGTAAACAGTCTCTTTTCCATTCCCTGGTTCCCCATAACTCAGACACACACAGGCTCAAGTCTATTCCAGGTTTAAAGAGAACGTTCTTTCACGTTCCCTTTGCAGTAAAGGAAGCCAAAGGCTTCCAGGATTTACTGTTACAATGTCTCTTTGGCTTCCAACCTTACCCAGATCCTAACAAGAGAAAGTCTTTTCTACCAAGCTTGCATCAGGTCGTAAACACTGGAATGCTTGTTGGGGACCAATGTTGACTCTCCTTCAGCCCGCTCCCCTGTGCCCCCGTCACTCGCAGGGTCCCCCGCCCTGGCAGGGTCCTCTGAACACATAGGGTAAGGAAGAGTCTACCTTGGCCTCCCTCTTCTGTGTGCTGCTGCTGGGGGTTCACCCTTAATCATCTCCAAATTACTTTGGTCTACTGGAGGTTACATTAACTCCTCTAGAGCAGATAGCTTCATTTTACAAAGCCAGTTTTGTAAACTTATCTTTTTCTCTTTCTTTCTTGTTCATTTATTTAAGAAGTATTTTCTGGGCACCTACTATCTGCCTGACATTGTGCTGATGCTGGGTTATAAAGAAGAATGAATGTACACATAATCGCTGCTTTCAGGAACCTCACAAGTCAGTGGGAGGAAGAGAAGTAAGTAAATCATCTTGCAAGGAAATGTAAACTTACAACTATGGGACAGATTGCATGTACCAGTAA
The DNA here is from genome assembly GCF_951640355.1 of Cnephaeus nilssonii. Lineage (NCBI taxonomy): Eukaryota > Metazoa > Chordata > Mammalia > Chiroptera > Vespertilionidae > Cnephaeus > Cnephaeus nilssonii. The sequence goes on from NC_137091.1 coordinate 12,410,495, forward strand.
GAGATCTATGGTCCCATGAGCAGCTGGGTAACTGACCTGTTCACGGCATCAGGGAACGTTTCCTGAAACTGACTACTCAACTGGGACCCGAAGTTTCAGGCAGACAGCTAGCAGGTTGGGGGAGGGGAGGGAGGTAGGGAGGAGGAAGACCATTCCAGGCGGAGGAAACACCATGTGCAAAGGCACCGTGGCACAATGCGCTGGATGCTTTCAGATCACTGAACAGTGAAGAGTGGGGCTCCAGAGGAATATGATCCAAATGGGAGAGGAGATCCACATGGTGGCCAGACAGGGTAACGCTCTGTGGGCCTGCCATGTTGGAGAGTTTTTATCTATACCTGAAGAGCAGCAGCATGATACTTGAAGGTTTTTAATCAAGGTGTGACAAGATCTAATTTGTGTTTGCAGAATAGACAAAAGTAAGGGTAGACACAGGCAGAGCAGAGAGGAGGCCACTGGAAAGGAACAGGGGAGTATAAGCTGGGATGAAAGAAGAGAGCCGACTTGCAAAAGTAAAAACCAAGAGAACCTGAAAACAGATAAGCAAAGGGGGTGGGCCAGAGGGGTGGAAACATCAGAGACAAATCCTGGGCTTCTACCTTACTTAACTGGACAAATGGAGGGTCTGGTCTCTCTGCTGAAATAGGGAACACTGGAAGAGGACCAAGTCTGGGGAAGAGGTGATGCGTTCACATTTGGACACAATGATTTCTCGGTGCTTCTGACACCCACGAGGAGCCAGCAAGGCATGTATGTGGGTAAGGTATGTGGGTCTAGAGCTCAGAGGAAGGCTATAGGCCAGAGTTCCAAATCTGTGGGTCACCTGCACATGGTAGACATGCATGAGGAGGAGGTACAGATGGGAATGCAATCACGGAAGAGGATGGGATGGCAGGAAACTCTCAGTTATTAGTCAAACAGATGAAGATGACCTTGCAAAGAAGACAGGGAAGAACAGGCAAAGAGGCAGCAGGATGAAAGGAAAGGACTCCTGAGAAGGCAGGAAAGCATGGGCTCTACCGCATGGATGGAGAGTCTGCCCTCTCTCACGGGAGGAAGAGATGCAGCTCCTTCCTACCGCAGGAAAGAGGGAGGAGAGATTAGGCACGCGCATCCTCATTTCTACATGACAGATTGGTCAGTCATGATTGTCCTTATTTCTCTTGACTCAGGGTTCCAGTGATCTATGGCCAAGGCCCGTACAGTTACACACGTTTCTACTTACACACAAAAATGCACGTGGCTGCACACTTCAGAACTGGCTATTCATCACAGTCATCCGCCCAATAAGGTGTACCACAGACAAAGAGTCTCTCTTGAACGAATGAGGGTCCCTTTAACACAGGATACAAAAGCCCTCATCTGTCTTGGAAAATCTCAGTTTGTCAAGCTGTAGCATATTTCTCAAAAATTTTAAAGTAATTTGGGAGAAATACATACAGATCTGAGCAAGTTAAATCTTTAGAATAAACTGTCAGTTCACATCACTTGCTGCTGCCTTGTCAATAGAAGTCCTCTTCCCCAAGGGGAGAGCAAGTCCTCATCACCCATTAATAGCTGCTCCTAGACGGGCCACTGTAACAGTCTACGCACCACCCTTGATCAAGCCACCTCTCCCTGCTGTTCAGGATCAAAGCCATGTTTATAAACCCGACAGAGGCAGCCTTTCAATGAACAAACCTTTTAAATGGTCTTTGAATAGCAAAAATGTAGGAACTCAGCTAAGAGAGAATTTTTATAGTTAAGATTCTGCTTTTTTTTTTTTAAATGCCCTTTTTAAAAATTTGGCTTTTAAAAGTTACAATTTCAGATGAGTGGAATGTGCCACATTAAGATTTGGACTAATGATTATGATGAGTATACAAGAACATGGAAAATTATTCATACTACAATGTTAAGTTAAAAAAAGAGAACAGGAAGTTACAGAATGCACTCTATTATTAAAACCCTGTAAAAACAGACAAAATGGCACAGAAATAAATGAACCAGGGGAAAATAATACATTGTGTTTGAAGAGTACGATTATGAAATAAAGGTTTTACATTTTAATTTCCATTATTTGCATAGTAGGTGTATTTTTTTCTTAATTTCCATATCAGTTAGACATGTATGCATTAGTGTTTACAAGTGAAATGACATGATGTCTAAGATGGACTTTCAAATATACCCAAAAAAAGTGGGGACTAAAGATGTGCCGATCACTGTTAAAAGTGGGTAACGGTACAGGATAGTTCATTACACTATTCTCTCTACTTTTATTTGTTTGAAATTTTCCATAATAAAACATTTTTAAAGTGTGCCCTACTTATGCTATATGTTATCATCACAATAAACATTAACTTAATTAAAAAAAAAAATAACAACATGCCTATTGCAAGAAATTAAAATACAGAAAGGTAAAATATGACACCTTTCCCATAAACACACACCCATGCCAAATCCCTTCCCCATGACATAACTCACTGTGGACAACTTTGTAGGGAGTCCTCGTACTTGCAAACACTAGCACAAATACATACATATAAACTACGTGTACAAAACCGGCTTCATCCTAGACCCAAGAGTTGGGCCCTTTAATTTTTCCCTTAATGTATTCCACAAATCTTTTAAAACATATACAAAAGCAATTATCCACTGAGGAAGGTTTTAAAATGGAGGAAGGGAGAGGTTCAAGGTGAATTCAGCCTTTTCTTTAATATGCCCCCTCCAAGAGAATGAATTCATTAATACATGTGCAAATAAGCATTAGTTAATTAAGAGAGGGAGAGAAGACACAGACATCATATTCAGAGAAATGCCTTTCTGTCCGTACGTAATAAGCAGATCCCCTCACCCAGGCGGGGCCTGACACTAAGGAAAATCCCCACTCTGTGCCTAACCGTGGCACTGACTGTACCACTCGTGTAATTGTGGCGTTCTCACTCTGGGCCAGGATCGCTTTCGCTCCTGACATACCACTCTCCTACAAGAATAAGTCTCTTACTCTGAGAAAAATGCTCCTAGAAAAATTCCTAGGAAAAGGGAAAGTAAAACATTCAAATGAGATAAATGAGGTTTGATCTTAATAGGATTCCAAGAGCCGCAGTGTCTCCCCTGGGAGAACCTAGGAGACTGGAAGGGGCAATCAGGCGGGAGCCACTCGCAAATAGCTGGCGCGAGTCAGAGGCCCAGCATCAGATGAAATGTTTCAGATTTGGGAGGTTGAATTTTTTTATTTTTTGGCAATGGGAAGGAAACAGCTCATATGGAGGCAACAGTCTCGTTTTCCTATCACCTACTGTGGCTCTGTGCAAGGCCACCATTTCATGCCTGCAACAGCTGTCTGTTTAGAAGACACTGCTATGCGGCTAATTAGAAACAGCGCCGGTCCTCGAGGAGATGGCATAACACCTCTGTGGGACGAGCTTAAGAGGAATGGAAGAAGTTTCTAGAACAGTCCTACATTAACAGCAACCCGGTTTGGAAGAAAAGTTTGCCAAGCCTTCCTTGTGTAACTTAACCTCTACACCTGCACTGTCCACTGTGGGGGCACAAGCCACACGTGGCCACTGAGCACCGGGCATGTGGCCAGTCCGAACTGAGATGTACTATGAGTGTAAGTGACACACCAAGTCTTCAAAGACCTGATACCAAAACAAAACAAAAAAAAGAATGTAAAGTATCTCACTAATTGTTATCTTTATATTGATTATACATTAAAATGATAGCACTGTGGATCTACTGGGCTAAATAAATCTATTACTAAAATTAATTTCACCTGTTTTGTTTTTACTTTTTAAAATGTGGCTGCTAGAAAATTCGAAATTACATACGTGGCCCACGTTATTTCTATTGGGCTGCTTGACGCCTCCTCCCTGCCACTTCTGGTCATAATTTTGAGCAGGTGTCACTCACCAGACCTGGCTGGCCCCAGGGGTCTCTCTGGTAACCTGATGCACCCAGTTCATTCCTGCCTCAAATCTTCCGGCATGCTGTTCCCTCAGCCTGGAATGCTTTTCCCCTCCTGGCCTGGCCAATCCCTTCTCATCCTTCTGGAGTCCAGGTGATTTTGTCACTTCCACTGGCAAGCCTTCCTAGCCATCCCTCCACCCCAGGCTGGGTGAAGTCCCAGTGACACAGTCCCAGAGCGTCCCGCACTTTCCTCCATCCCATCCTTCACAGCTGGAACCTTCTGCACCAGTTATCTGTTTCACCTCTGTCCGCCTTCCTCTCTAGATCCTAAACTCCAGGACTGTCAGCCTTGTTCTCTGCTGCATTTCAGCATCTAGCCCAGTGCTCACAGGTCAAGAAATCTCATACCCTTCCCCTGCTCCAGGCATATTCTAGAGGCGGCAGTAAACCCTGGCTACACAGAGGCAGCCACATAGAGGGAAAGGAGTTCCTGACAGAAAGCTTTTCTTCTCCCTTCCAGTAAGGTCTCACAAGGCAGCCTCTCAGCCGGCGACGCAGAAAGCAGGTCTCTTTTCACATGCGTTGCTGGGGCCTGTGTGTTTACTTTTGAGACTCGCGGCTAAAAGGACCTTTTCTTTCAAACAGCTCTCCACTGACACTAAAGCCACAAACTGGGCCCGGCTGTAACTTTGAGAAGCTGGGCAGTGGGGCTGGGGAGGGGGTGGCTTTGGCTTCTTCGGGAATTCCTTGAGGTTCTGGCTTGGCCATATCTGCCTGAGGTGCAGCATGATGGAAAGCAACACACAGAGAGCTTTTCAGAGGCTATTAAAGATGCTTTAAATCCCAACGCCTGGCATCTGGTGCCAATCAAGAAAACAGTAGTCACTGATGTAACTGCAACCGGATGGGGTAAAATGAAACAAAGGCTCGCATTTGGAGGCCGGGACGGACTCAGCCCAATGGCTCCCCGGAGTGGCCACCCAGCACTGCCCTGGTCCCAGCTCTGCCTCAGACGTGAGCCACAGCACTAGCCACAAAAACCTAACTCACAAGAAAATACATTCACCTCACTAATCTAATTCAATATAATTTACATAATATACCATTATTACATTAATTATATTATATTATATTTGTGTCTTCTATGTGTTTTAGGCATAGGGATGGAAAGATGTACACAAGTGAACAGACATCAAACAATGTCTGCCCCAGGCAGCTTACATTCACATTGGAGAGGATAAAAGTGAGATGAATAAATAAAATATGTAGTATTATATGAGAAAATTGCTTTAAAAAAAAGGATATAAATCAGGGAAAGGAAACAGGAAAAGTTGAATACAGAGGAGTCACAATTAAGACAGTTTGGTAAAGGCCATATACTGTTGTGATTCCATTTGTATAAAATGACAAGAAAATGCAAAACTACTGAGACAGAATGCAGATACATGATTGCCACAGGCTGGGGGTGGGAATGGGGATGAATTATAACTGGGTATGAGGAATCTTATTGGGGTGATAGGAAAGTTCATGGTGATGTTGCAAAACTTGGTAAATTTTTCAAAAAGCATTGAATTGGACCCTTTTAAAAAAAGACAGTCTGGCCCTGGCCAGCTTGGCTCAGTGGATAGAGCGTCAGCCTGCGGACTGAAGGGTCCCAGGTTCGATTCCGGCCAAGGGCACGTGCCTGGGTTGCGGGCTCGGTCCCCAGTGGGGGGCGTGCAGGAGGCAGCTGATCGGTGATTCTCTCTCATCATTGATGTTTCTATCTCTCTCTCTCCTTCCTCTCTGAAATCAATCAATAAATATATATTTTTAAAAAAGACAGTCTGGTCAGGGAAGGCCTCACTGAGGTGGCATCTGGGTAAACTGGAAGGGGGTAAAGAAGCAAGCCATGAGGACACCTGAGGAAGAGCACTTTAGAAAGAAGGTAAAGCCAAAGCAAAGCACCAGTGGGTGGAGAAATAATAAGGAGCACAGTGGGCCAGAGGGGGTTTGGAGAGGGAAGGAGAAAGGTTGAGATGAGATAACAGAGAGGCGGCAGGAAGATAACGAAGGACCTTTTAGGCCTATTAAAGGAAGAATATTTAATTTTTACTCCTAGTACAATGGGAAATCATTGAAGGAATGATACATCTGACTCACAGTTTGGATTGTTCTAGCTGCTGATTCAAAAATATATTGTAGCAAGACAAAGGCAGATGCAGGGAGACCATTTAGGGGGCCACTGACTCCTAGCAGCTGAAAAGTGATGGTGACTTGAACATGGGTAATAGGAGAAATCATGGTAAGAAATGATCAGATCCTCGAACATATCTTGAAGGTAATAGGACAGGACTTGCTCACAGAATGGATGTGGATTGTAACAGAAAGAATGACGTCAAGGAGGACACCAAGATTTTTAGTCAGCGCAAAAGAGGATCCCCATTGCTGAGACAGAAGCCGGGGAGGCTCCGGCTGTGAGTGATAAGTGTACAACCCAATTTTAAGAACATGACACTGTCACCGGAAAGGGACCAGGACCGAGGTAGGTCTGCCCCAGCATGGTCTGCAACATGTGGGCTCTTGACTTCACATAGGAAAGATTTCATGACACAAGTCCAGGTGATTTTGAGAGTCTGTTTATTAAAGCTGGGGACAACAAAACAAAGGAAGGGGTTAAGATAGAAGAGGCAAGATCATAGCAACAGGAGTGAGCCTGGGCGGAGCAGCCGTGGCCCTCTGGAAATGTGAGGAAAAGAGTCAATCCTAACCAAGGCTGTCTTGGCCCTTTAGAAGTGAGCCAGCAGCTGTGTGGACCCAGGAAGCAAGTTACAGAGGCAAAAAGAGGGCCTTTGGAGACAGATTCAGAAGGTTAGCTTAGGATGAGCTGCCGCTGCCCACTGCTCTCCTGGTTACAAGTCTCCTGGGAAGCTTTAGAGTTTAGGAAAAAGAAAGCAAAGATACATGATGAAAGAAGTGGGGGAAAGGCATGGGCATGCTCAAGGGATAGCACACACTGGGTCCTTATCTTAAGGGTTGTCATCTGTTTCCTAAAGGCGGGAATTTTAGGTGAGGTCTCAATCACCTAAAATTCATCAGCTTTCCAGGTGTGTCCTTTGATATGCTGATGCATCAAAATGAATGTTTATAGGGATCAGGGTCATTCTCTGGTCAGTTTCACCTTCAAAGAATGTCACCAGGAAAAGACCAGGACCTAGGCAGGTCTGTCCCAGGCATGAACCAGAATGTGTTATCCATTTGCTCCTTAGGACCCTTGGTTAGGGAAGATAAGATCTTGTGATTTATTAGCTGGCTGTAAATTGCTCCACCATCTGTATAGCTATCTGTCTCAGTTTCCTCATTCTACTTGCCAAGGAATTTTCCTCGCTTCTTATTAACCTGCCTCAATACCAGATTAGATCATGAAAGAAAGGGGTATAAATTAACAAAGAGATACAGGACTAAGCCAACTTGGATATTCTGGTGTTTCCAGATTGGCAAGGAGAAAACCAAAAAAGGAGACTGAGAAAGTATGACCAGGAAGATAGACAGAAAACCAGTAGGGTGTGGTGTCCTGAAAACCAATCTCTAAGGCAAGTAAGTTGAAGATGAAAACTGACCACTGGATTTAGCAAGATGGAGGTGACTGGTGGCCTTGGTACAAGCAATTGCATTAGGGCAGTGAGGACAAAACCTACTTTCAAGTTTCTCAAGAAGAAAAGGAGAAGGAGAAAAGAAAAAAGATGCAAATTAAAATAACAAGGAGAAATCACTTTTCGCCTCTGAACAGACCGGGTTGGCAATGCCCAGTGCCCCTGAAGGTAAGGGAACTAGGTACACCCGTCCTTGCAGCAGACCCAGTCATAGGCATAAAAAAACCTGAAACATGCCTTTTGACCCAGCAATTGCATGCCTAACTTTACTACCATAAAAAGGAAAAAAAGAGAGAAAGAAAAAAGAGCATAACTATCTTTACCAAAATTTACCAAAAAGTCTTGCTTATAAACTTAAGGACTTCAGTCTCAGAGGGGTTTCTGTGAATTTGACCCCAAAAGCAAGAGAAGTAAAACAAACATAAATGACTGTAACTACATCAAACTCTGCACAGCAAAGGAAACCATCAATAAAATATAAAGGCAACCAACAGAATTAGTATTCTAATGGGAGAAGATATTTGTAAATGATACCTCTGCTAAGGGACTAATAACCAAAATATATAAAAAACTCATATAACTCAACAATTAAAAAAAAACAAGCAATCTAATTATAAAATAAACAGAGGACCTTATACTTCCCAGGAAGACATACAGATAGTCAACAGATAAATAAAAAGGTGCTCAACTACACTAGCTATAAGGGAAATGCAAATCAAAACCACAATGAGATATCATCTCACACCTGTTAGAATGGCTATTATCAACAAGACAAGAAATAACAAGTATTGGAGAGGATGTAGAGAAATGGGAACCCTCGAACACTGGTGATAGGAATGTAAATTGGTGCAGCTGCTATGGAAAATAGTATGGAGTTTCCTCAAAAAATTAAGAATAGAGCTACTATATGACCTAGCAATCCCTCTTCTGGGTATCTATCTGGAAAACTTTAACACATTTATTCATAAAGATATACTCACAATAGCCAAGACATGGAAACAACCAAATTGTCCTTCAATCAATGATTGGATAAATATGTGGTACCTATATACCTATTCAGCTATAAAAAATGATGAATTACTGCCATTTGCAACAACATGGATAGATCTTGAGAGTACCATGCTATGTGAAATAAGTCAAACAGTAAAGGAAAAGAATCATATGATTTCATTCAGATGTGGAATATAAAAGAGAAGGCAACAAATGAACAAACAATAAACTTATAGACACAGACAACAGCATGGTGGTTACCAGAGAGGAAGGAGGTGGAGAGAGAATGACTATGATAAAGGGGGTCAAATATATGGTGAAAGGAGACTACGATTTGGATGGTGAGCACACAATGCAATATACAGATGATATATTATAAAACTGTACAGCTAAAACTTATATAATGTTATTAACCAATGTAGCCCCAATAAATTTAATTTTTTTTAAAAGAGTCTTGCGCCCTAACTGGTTTGGCTCAGTGGATAGAGCGTCGGCCTGTGGACCAAAGGGTCCCGGGTTCAATTCCAGTCAAGGGCACATGTCCAGGGTTGCAGGCTTGATCCCCAGTAGGGGGCGTGCAGGAGGCAGCCAATCAATGATTCTCTCTCATCATTGATGTTTCTATCTCTTCCTCTCCCTTCCTCTCTGAAATCAATAAAAATATATTTTAAAAAAAAGAGTATTGCTTATACTACTAAAGAAATAGAAATAACCAACAATACTACACTTGATCTTAGCCAAAAGGCCGAGAAGCGATAGAAATAACCAACAATAAAAGATTGGTTAGTCCAGCCAGCGTGGCTCAGTGGTTGAGCGTTGACCTATAAACCAGGAGATCACGGTTCGATTCCTGGTCAGGGCACATGCCCGGGTTGTGGGCTTGATTCCCAGAGGGGGGGTGTTCTGGAGGCAGCCAATCAATGATTTCCTCTCATCATTGATGTTTCTATCTCTCTCTCTCCTCTCTCTTCCTCTCTGAAATCAATGAAAAGATTTTTTAAATAATAATAAATAAATAAAATAAAGGATTGGTTAAACTATGGTGCTTTCATTTTAAAAAAGCTATTGTGGCTATTAAAAATTATATACTTTGAGGAGGGAAAAAATGGGTTAAAAAAAGCAAGTTACAGAGCAGTACATATAGTTGAGTTTCTACTTTCGGAAAAAGGTTACACACACACACACACACACACACACACACACACACACACACGACTTAAATACCAAAAAAAAGCTTAATGGATATATAACTAAATATTAACAGGATTAGCTTTGAAAAATATAATTTCAAGTGATTTTAAACTTCTCCTTCATTGGAAGATAGTATATGCAGAGGTTACAGGCAAAATCTCTGGGACCAAAAGGCCTGGGTTAAATGCCAACTTTGCCTCCACCTACTATATGATTTTGGGCAAAGTACACAATGTCTGCAGCATTTCCTCAGCAAAGGAGATGGTGACACAATCTAGCTCGTAGGTATGACGGAGTATTGAATAAATTTTAGTATATATATGAGGATTCAACAAAACAATGCCTAATACATACGAAGCACTCAGAATATTTTTGTCTTTGTTTTCAATAATCATGAAACAATAATAATCAGAAAAAATAGTAACAAAATTTTCAGTTTCAGGAGCATATGTTACTTTTAATCAGAAAAGAAATATTAATGTTTTTAATTTGTGGAGCACGAGAAAATTTCTCAAAAATTTCCTGTGAGCATTCCATGAGACTGAAGTAACTAGGTCTTGTGGTTTAGCAGGTTCATACAGATAACTAATTGGCTATGCAGAACTGATTTAGCCATTTCTACCACCAGGCCTTTTCAAGTTCCCAGCTATGTCCTAAGTAACATCTCCCTGCCAGCTTACAGGATAGTCACATACTGCATTTCACATTTGTCCCTTGCCCACCTCCTCCTTAGCTGAAGAAACAGTGAACAATTTTTCAAATTTAAATTTAAAATTATTTTTCACTGTAGAGCTTTTTTATTTTATTTTTCATTTTCTCCTCTTCTTCCTCTGACTCAGATTCCAAGGATCAGTCATCTTATTTACCTTTCAACTGAAAAACTGGAAAAACAGCGGTGTGTTTACTTTAAAATAAATGCACGTACTGTCTGTCAGCCATGCTTTCCGTGAGGTACACAGCCCACCCACCAGAACACGCCATCCTTCTATAGAGCAAAGGAGGCGGTACGCCCCTCCTGACTGGCCTATCTGTTCTTGGAACATAAAGTGCTGGAACAACCCTCGGCTTATAAGATTTTTAAATAAATAAGGAGCTGTTTGCTTGCTTGCTTTTTTTTTTTTTTCTTTAATATGGGAGACACACCTGGGGAAAGAAAGGAGACATACAGAGAAAATGGAGAGTAACATAAACAAGGAGCGTTCTGAAGTCTGCTTCATTGATCACAGCGGTATGGGTCCAGTCTCCTGTGCACTGTAGAACTGAGGAAATGCGTAATTATATGGATGCTGTTAAGAAGCAGGGTTCTTATACAGAATGAAGAAAGGTTAGGAAGAACTCTGGGGAGGTGGATTAGAATTAGAGGTTTCAGTATGAACTCATGGTGTTTCATACAGAAACACAGAAGTAGATATTTATATGTCTTTGTGTGTGTGTGCATGGGCATCTGTATCTATAACATCTGTCAGGAAAACCTAAGGCTCGAGAGCCAAGTTTGGAAGAAGAGCAGTGGGAAGAGGTATGTCCAACCTGATGGTGACACACCCTCCAATGAAAACAGAGAGACTTGTAGGGGAAAATAACAATAGATCCTCATCCCACACGATAAACTACAGATTGATAAAAGTGTTAAATGTGTAACAAACTAAATAAAGAAAACCATCACAAGTGTTGGTATAAGGAAGGTATCTAACTTTATTTTTTCCCAAGTGGGTAGCTCAGCGTTCTCAGACTTGAGCACGCATCAGAATTCCCTGGAGGGTTTGTTAAAACACAGGCCCGGACCCAGACCCAGAGCTCCGATTCTTCAGGTCTGGGATAAGGGCTCAAAATGTACATTTCTGATATGTTTCCAGGCGTGGGGACCATGTTGCTGGTCTGGAGGCCACACTTTGATGGTTTCCTTTGCTGTGCAGAGTTTGATGCGGTTACATTCATTTATTTTTGCTTTCCTTCTCTTGCTTTTGGGGTCAAATTCACAAAAACCACTCTGAGACTGAAGTCCTTAAGTTTATAAGCAAGACTTTTTGGTAAATTTTGATAAAGACAGTTATGCTATATTTCCCTCCTTGAAAGTAGGACACTCTGGTCGTGCCACGGTCTGCAGTGTTAATGAGGCCCGCTGCAGAAGAAAAGAGCTGTAAGAGAAAACTGAGTCTTGGGTCCTACCTGCTATCAGTTTAGCAAGGTCATCAGTGGGCAGGTACAGACAAAACATGCTGATTAAAACAGACACTGGGTGATGGGGATTGTTTGAAAATTCCCCGAATAAACACGTTTTTAAAAATCAGTATTCAACCTCAAAATCTGGCTTCCACACAGAGATGTCTAGAGCTGTTCTTAAGAGCCAAACCAGCCCTTTTGGTCAAGTCCTTTCTGCAGCCACAGCCAGTTCGATGTCCCCACAGAAAGCCGGCCGAGGCTGGCCATTACACAACTGCAAGCCTTGAGTAAACCCTCCACCATAGCATCCCTCTGCCAAGGGAAGGCATAAAACTCCAGCTGAGTTTCCCAGTCAACTTCCAAGTCCACCCAGGGGAACACAAGGGAGCAAGTGAAAGAAGGAATTGTGTCCCGTGGAGCAGAAAAATGCTACTCATCAGGCCCTTTCCCAGGAAAAATGGTTTCAGGAAGAGCAGGCCACGGTGAGAAAAGTCACCTAGCATACTGTGACCCACTGGCCGATGAAACTGAATTCATACTTAGACACCACTGTGGAAACGTTCAGCTCAGCAGCTCCCCAAGGGGCGCAGGCCCCAAGACCATGGTGCTGAAACGTCCCACATTAATGTCAGCCTCCCCACTCCAGGGCCCCCATAGCTTTTGTATTTGTTCAGTCTTGGAATTCTCTCCTGAACAACTTCATGCCTGCCTCCCATTCAGGCAAGGAGGTCCCACCTCAGGAAACAGTGTCTCTGTTGCCCATCTCTGGAATTCAAACCTCCCAATCTTTGGGAAGAAAAGCACCAGAGGAGACAATTACTACTGTTACAGCTTATACATACATGCTGTCAGCTCACTTAATCTCAAAACAACATTTTACAGAAGAGGAAACAGAAGGTTAAGAGACTGTCAGATGTCACAAAGCTGGTGGAAACAGGATTCAAACCCAGGTAGTCTGACTCAAACTACGGCCCGCGGGCCACAAGCAGGTGTTTTGCCCTTTTGTTTTTTTACTTCAAAATAAGATATGTGCAGTGTGCATAGGAATTTGTTCATAGTTTTTTTTTAAACTATAATCCGGCCCTCCAACGGTCTGAGGGACAGTGAACTGGCCCCCTGTTTAAAACGTTTGAGGACCCCTGCTCTAGAGTCTACATGTTCATAACCACTTCCCTACATGACAGATTTGTAATCACCAGAAACAGCCTCGCTCTAACAGAAGCCATGATGAAACATGGCTGGAATGTTATGCATACCAGCTATGTCATGGTCACCCTAGAAGATTTGCTTTTCTAAGAAAAAGAAGCCCACTGTCCTAGTACAATCCACAGCTTCCATTAGATTCGGGTCTGACATTCCTTACTACTCAACCCAGCCACACACTCAAAGTGCTATGACTGGTGCTGGAAAGAGCGGCAGGAGCTGCGGCCGCTGCCACAAACAACATCAAAGGCAAGTTCAAAGCAACAATGTTTTCAAGGAAGACCATCCCCAAAACCAGCAACTAATTTCACCTACCAGTAACCCCCTAGTCTCATGATCTGCTCGTTATAAAACACTAGCGTGCTAAACGACACCGTCCTCGTGCCATGATCAGAAATGGAAAGGACACAGCACGGCCGGGGGAAGCTCCTCCGAGAAATCTCCTACTCCTTTCCCTGGAAGGACCTGAATATTCCTCCCTCTTATTGAATATGCTACCCCCATTAAGTGAACCTCAATAAAGGAAGCAAATTCTGCTAAACGGGAGCTACTCTGTCTGTGGAGAAGCCACTTTCTGTCTCACTGCTTTACTAATAAACTCACTTTCACTTTAAACTCTAAAAACAACGCTTTCATTATTAAACAAGACTGTATGCACTAAGCTTTCAATTCAAAAGTTATAAATGACTTATTGACTGACTGATTGACTGATTGAATAAATAAGATATACATAACAGGTCTAAGGGCAAATCATTGAAAAAAAGTTAATAAAGCTAAAAATGAAAATTAATATTAGAAAATATGGTACACTTGATAACTAAATCCAAGAAGTTGTCCTGAAAAAAAAAATCAATTAAAAATCAAAAGTTAAAACAAAAGTATTTATGCTAGTCAAGAAAAAAAATTGGGGAAAAATACAAATACCAAAAATTTTAAGTGAGAAAAGTAAAAGCATTTTTAAATGAGAATGCTATTTAAAATCTTTACACTGCTGAAACCGGTTTGGCTCAGTGGATAGAGCGTCGGCCTGCGGACTGGAAGGTCCCAGGTTCGATTCCGGTCAAGGGCATGTACCTTGGTTGCGGGCACATCCCCAGTAGGGGGTGTGCAGGAGGCAGCTGGTCAATGTTTCTCTCTCATTGACGTTTCTAGCTCTCTATCCCTCTCCCTTCCTCCCTGTAAAAATCAATAAAATATATTTTTAAAATCTTTACACTAATAAATTTGAAAATCTCATAAAATAATTTTCTCAGGATATATGAATTAACAAAATTGATGCAAGATGAATCAGAAAAGTTGAACAAACCAAATCATTATGGGGAAAAATACTGAAAAAGTCATCAAAGAATCATTTCAAAGAAAGCTGCCAGACCCAGTTGGTTTTATGGGTGAGCTCCTTCCTGTACTCATGGAACAGATAATTCCCATGTTATACAGTCTGTTCTCGAAGTTGGAAAGCACTTTAACTTACTGTATAAAATTAGCTTAACCTCAATTCCAAAGCCGACAAAAATAGTACAAAACTACAGACAAACGTCATTTATGAATATAGATGGAAAGCCCCCAAATATAATATTAACAAGCAATTCTAACAAAACTTTCAAGAAATAACCTAGCATGAGCACTTAAGTGTATTCTAGAAATTCTAAAATTGTTACTATTAGAAAATTAATAAAACAAATGGAAGGAAGAAAAATCACATAATTATCCCAATGGTTGCTTAAAAGATATTTGCTAAAAATTCAACCCCTTTCCTGATTTTTAAAGGAAAAACAGTGATTAATGAACCAAGAAGATAGGTTACTAACACCCAGAGGAGAGTCACTAGAAGCACGGTTATTAGACATGGCCATACACCCACTCCATCACCACTAAAACAGGAAAGTGTACACAAAGCAACTCACAAGAAAAAGAAGTATAATTATCAAGATGAGCAAAATTATCAGTCTTAGAAACCACATAAATATCTCCCAAGAAAAGTCAAAAGAAACTATTTAAACCTGTATTAAGGATTCAGCAACTGATAGAATATAAAAGAAAATGCAGAAACTAATAGTTGTATACTAGAAACAGCAGGTTAGAAGACCTAATAGGAAAAGATACCATTAAAAGTAATAGCAAAATTACTTTTAAAATTAAAAGAGTCTATCTAAAGATAACTTCAAAATGATTTGAATGAATTTAAAGACATCTGTGTTCCCTGGGTACGAAGAATCAGTATGGAAATTCTCCATAAAAGAATTTTTTAAATGATAAGATTCTAATAAAACCTCAAGGGATTTGAGGGGAAGAAAGTAGAAAGAGGGGAAACTTGAGAAAATAATTTAGTTCATGTTTTGCAAATAAAAGAAGGAGGAAGATTTTGAAAAGAAGAGAAACTTGAACTGTCAGAGATTAAAACATTTATAATATTACAATAGCTAAGATGGAGAGATTTTAAAACAACAAATGAAATGGAAAATCCATATACAGGCCCAAATATAAATACGTTTTTAATATATGCTGAAGATACCAAATCAAATCAAAGGGGAAATAGAAGGATTACTCAATAAGCAATAATAAAGCTATCAGTTAACTATTTGGGAAAACTTAAATAGATCCCTACTCACACTGTGCACAAAAAATAAATTTGTTTGGATGAAGAATAAAATGGTGAAAAAATAAAAATCATAAGGAACTAGAAAAAAATAGAGGTGACTATTTACCTGATCTCAGAATGGGAAAAGACTTTCAAAGCATAAAAGAAAAGGTTGAAAATACAAAGAGTGACAGATTCAACTACAAAAACTTTAAAATATCTGTTTGGAAAAGGAAAATGAAAACCTAAAAAATTAAAATGAAAAACTAGAAAAATGTTTACAAATTATAAGACAAAGAATAATAGCCTTAATATATAAAGAGCTCAGCTCTGGCCAGGTAGCTCAGTTGGTTAGAGCATCGTCCCAATATGCCAAGGTTGTGAGATCGAGCCCCAGTCAGGGCACATATAAGAATCAACCAATGAACGCATAAGTAAGTGGGACAACAAATCAACGTTTCTCTCTCCCTTCTTCTCTCTAAGAATCAATTTTAAAAATAAAATAAAAACATATAAAGAGCTCTTTTAAGACTAACAGTGAAAACTACACAATTCAATATAAAAATGAATAACGGATAAGGCAATAAGCATACTTTAAAACACTGAATCACCTTCAATAAAGCAGAGAAAAGGTGGGGGGCCTTCACAGAAATAACAACCAAATGCAACAGGAGGATCCGGACCAAATCCATATTCAAGCAAACCAATTTTAAAACAACACTTTGAGACAAATCATAAAATCAAATATAAACTGGATAATAGGTGATAATAAAGAATTCATGATTGGTTAATATGATTGGTGTGATAATGGTATGATAATTATGTAAGAAAATGTCCTATTTTTAAGAGATGCATGCTAAAGAATCTAGGATAAAATATTGAGACATCTATAATTTACTTTAAAATACTACAGCCAAAAAAGAGATTGAGCAAACCTGACATAATGTTAATTATCAAATAGGCAATCTTACCTTATAATAGACAAATATGCAAATTGACCGTACCTTCGCTACACCCAAGCCACGCCCACCAACCACGCCCACCAGGAAACCGTTGCAGGGACGTTGGGGTGTGGCAGAGCCCAAGGCCGGGAAAGCCTCAGGCGTTCCCGGGCTTGGGTACCAGCAGGGAGCCTGCACAGATCGCAGGCAATGACCAGGGGTCGGCTCCTACGATCCGTAGCAGGGACGCTGGGTGCGGCACCAGCGGGGAGCCTGCACGGATCGCAGGAAACCACTGGGTTCGGCTCCTGTGATCCTTAGCAGGGATGTTGGGTGCGGCCAAGCCCAAGGCCACCTCCCGGGGCCAAGCCCCGACCCTGAAAGAAGGCAGAAGGCGGTGGCCACAGCCAAGGCCTGGGTCCCCAGTGCCGGCAGAAAACTGGTGCAGGCAGCCAGGTGAATGAAGGTCTATTGCACGAATCTTCGTGCAAACGGGCTACTAGTAAATAAATAAATCTTCAGTCATTTATCTCAAGTAAATGTTAAACAATGGGCAGAAAGAAAGATTTAAAAACTTTCAAGTCTATCATAGCTTTACTAGCTGCCCAGTGCACGTAAATCGTGCACTAGTGGGGGGGAAATCCCTCAGCCCGGCCTGTGCCTTCTCACAGTCCGGGACCCCTCAGGGGATGTCCGCCTGCTGACTTAGGCCCGATCCCCCTAAGCTGGCGGACAGCCATCCCTCTTGCAGTCCGGGGCTCTTGAAGTCAGGCACCCCTCGCTCCTTATCGCCCGCCTGCAGTCAGTCAATTTGCATATTAGCCTTTTATTATATAGGATTTGTGATTGTGAAATACTAGTACTGAAATCTATCCAAATGTTCAATTTTTCATACAGCCATCTAATAGACTACTACCAGGCAGTCATCAAAAACTGAATTTTGGAAGAAAAATTAAAGCTATTTTGATATATTTTATTGTGCAGCAGCTATGGAAAACAGTATGGTGGTTCCTCAAAAAAGTAAAAATGGAAATACACATTATCCAGTAATTCTACTTTGAGTATGTATGCAAAATAATTGAAAGCAGAGACTTAAGGGGATATTTGTACACCCATATTCATAACAGCACTATGTTATAGGCAAAAGGTAGAAGAAATCCAAGTGTCCTTGGATGGACGAATAAATAAAATGTGGTATATTCATACAATGGAATATTACTCAGCCTTTAAAAGGGAGATTCTGATATATGCTACAACATGAGTAAGCCTGGAGGACATTATGCTACGTGAAATAAGCCTGTCACAAAAAGGCAAATACTGTATGATTCCACTTATATGAGGTAACTGAAGTAGTTAGTCATAGAGACCGAAAGTAGAATAATAAGAGGTTGAGAAAAGGGAGGAAAAGGGGAATTGTTGTTTTTAATGGGTACAGAGTTTACATTTGGGAAGAAGAAAGAGTTCTGGAGATAGATGGTGGTGATGGCTGCCTGACAATATGAATGTACTTAATGCCACTGAACTTTACATTTAAGAACGGTTAGCCCTGGATGGTGTTGCTCAGCAGTTACAGGACCGGCTCCTATACCAAAAGGTCGCAGGTTCGATTCCTGGTCAAGGGCACCTATCTGGATTGTGGGTTCTCTCCCTGCCCCCAGTCAGGGCACATGTGGGAGGCAACCAGTCCATGCATCTCCTTCATATTGATGTTTCTCTCTCTTCCTCTCTCTTCCTCCTTCTTTCCCTCCTCCCGCCCTCCATTTCCCTCTCTCTGAAAATCAATGGAAAAAAATATCCTCATGTGAGGATTAACAACAACAAAAGAATGGTTAAGATGGTAAATTCGATGTTATGTATATTTTATAATTAAAAATAAATTAAGATACTTGATACCTTTTCAAGAGAAAAATACATGCTGCTATTATTTTATTATCTCAATTTTGATTGATGTCTTAAATATTAATATATATTTGCACACAGGAAAAAAGCTCAGAAGGGTATATATCAAAATGTTAATAATTATCACTACGTGCTGTGCTTACAGGAACGTTTTGTTTTCTTTGTGTGTCTGTGTGCTTTTCTGTAATTCCCAGGTTTTCTACATTTACTTTTATAATCAAAAGCAAAAGTATGTTGACCGGACAAGTGAAAAAGGAAAGAAAAGGACGCTGATCCAAATTCGAGAATGCTCACAATTCTATCTCCAAAAGATATAATACACTTGAGAACAAATCATAAAAGGCAGCCTAAAGTTTGGGAAAATAAAGACCAACTCAGAAGACAGAGCACCAGGGAGTTCCCTACAGAATTAAAATAGAGACATATTCCGGATTCCCTCAGCCCAGGTGGGTTCACCACGTCTCTGTGTGCCCAGCAGAAAGGAAAAGACCAAGGGAGCTTCAGACTCCACCCAAGTGGCCCGTCAGAAAGGACAGGCTCGGAAAGAAAGGACTGGAATCAATGCCGCGCTCTCCCTAGGGCTCCGCACGCCCCGCCCGCACACCTCTCTTCAGCTAAATCCACTTTCAGAAAACATTTTCTAGACAGCAGCCTTCAAGAGAAAAAGGAGCCTTTCTTCCTGTGGCATTCCCTCGCCACATATGGTACTGCTCTGAATAGAGGCTTTTATGAGGGAGGGTTCGGATACCACAGCCACGGTTATGCCACTGACCACAAACAACAATAAATAGATGTTAGGGTTTAGGTTTCCACGCAGCAGAGGCACCCTGAGTAATTATGCTAGAGCTTCCAGCAGATGTTTATTGAGTGCCTACTAAGCACAGGGCATATTTGTAACATCACACACACACACACACACACACACACACACACACGTGCACACACGTGCACACACGCAGCAGTTCCTTTGTTCTGTTCCAGGACTCAGACTAGGGCAGTGATGTGTAGGCTGGAGGCACTGGCCAGTCTGGTTCTACAGGTCCCATCTCCTGGACTGGGGAAAGAGAGGCAGAGGAAAAGCACTGATCCTTGCGAAGGATCAAGGGGACAAGTCACTGCATCCCACCACGACAGCTGCTGAAAAGGGGGCTGAGTTCTGCCTTCCTAAAACCCCACGGACAGCATCCGTGGGAGCAGAGTCACTGCAGGCCCTGGGCCTGGAGGAAACGACATCACCAGGTTTATCGGCAGGAAAAGAAGAGAGCCAGGCCTCCAATGCTTCTCCCCACACACGTAAATGAATCCCACCAGCCACCGCTTCACCATACGTACTTTTGCCCCCATTGTTCTTCAGGACATTGGAGAGGTTGACAGAGGCGGTGCCTAGCAGTTCATTTCTTAAGGTATGGCAGCTCCAGACCTTCAAATCTAAATGACTCTGGGCCGTGACATTCCTGGAAAACAAATAGTTGATTCATCACATCCAAGCAGATCAATCACTCTGATTGCCTTAGAAGAAAACAGGTATTGCTGACAACCCAAACAGAAAGATGTTCACATGATCCCTAATCCCCCAAAGCTGACCCTGTAGCCACCTAGCTAATAATGAACACTCTGTGAGCTCAATGATGTGGAAACACTTAAAGAGAGGCACCTCGGGTACCAAAGGCAGAAGACTTAGAGGCTCCATAGGACACCTGGGTCTCCCACCACAACCCCCCGGGAGCGCCTTCTCTCTTTCCCCCATGTCACTGCATTCAAAAGAGAAGGGACTTGCTCTTACAAAATGATGATCTCATTCCAGAGAAGCTCGGAGCTCCCGATTCGCTTCCCAGTCTTCTTGGTCTCACTGGGCAGTCCATCCACTGCCACTTCCACAAATGAGTTAATTCGATGTTGGCGACTGTGCACCTTGGGCTTTGCTGACACCACTGGACAGGAAAGAAAGAAAAAGTCCAGGATGAGGCAGAGGGCTCCCAGCTGCCCCCCTGTGGCAGATGGTCTCACTCTTTTTTGCTCTTTTGTTCAAAAAATAAATTTTTGGGTTTTTCCTGATTGTAAGAAAACTTCTTTTTAAAAATGTCAGGACAAACAAAAATATGAAACATAAGAAGCAAAAATCACTCCTAACCTAAAAACAAATGTTGGTAAATTCAGACTTTCCAAACTTTCTTCTTTTATGTCCCCAATTCTTCAAAAATTCTTCTCCTCCCAAAATCCATTTTAAAAGGCAGTAATACAAGCCCATTATAAGAATATGCCATAACTTAATTAACTATTCTTTCATTCATGAATAGATTGCTTCTAATTTTTTGCTCTGGGAAAATTACCATAAATGTATACACAGTATTTGCTTGCATTTCTGAGTATCCTTCCAAATCTATGAACATTTTTTTAAAGTTCCTAAAACTGCTTAATTCCTTTCTAAAAAGGGTAAATCTGTGTAGATGCCCATGAGCACTATAGAAAGATGTCCATCTCACCAAACACTGTATAACACTGAGTGCAATGTTTTTTCATTCTTTGCAAATATGACATGTTTAAGAAAATGCTATAAAGATAACAGCTAAGAATTAATGAGTACTTTTTACAGATACTATGCTAAGCACTTATCATCTACCTGAATCCTCACAATGAACCCATGAGGCAGGGAATACACCATCACCCCCATTTCACCAGGAGGAAACGGTTTGAGGAAGCCAGGTCACTGCCCCAGGCCACAGAGCCAGGAAGCTCTGAGCCAGGATGTGCAACTGGGCAGCCTGACTACACCATGTTTTGTGCCATTACCAGACTTTGCTTATTTGTTCTAATGCTTTCCTTAAATTACCAGTGAGACTGAATATTTTTTCCATGTGCTTGTTACCATCTGCATTTCCTCTTCATGTGGCAGCGTTTCTGATGTTCACTTGGCACCAGCAAGCCAGGGACTCAGAGAGCACAAGCTAAGCAAGAATCCGCCCCAGGCCAGACAAGCTCCTCTGAGAGCATATATTAGCCAAGAGAACTCCAGGTCATTAGGATGAAACACATCTAGATGTCTTTAATCCTATGCCCCAGATAAGAGCATATTACTGACATTCCTTACCTATGGTGGCAAGACTGTTCTCGCCTGAGCTCCCATCTGTCAAGGGTTAGCAAACCTCTCCCACCCAGACCCTTCTGAGAGGTGACCGTCCTGTAAGAGGCCACAATTTGGCAAAGGACAAACCCACCTCTGGGTTGTTTTAAGCAATAGCTCTCTTCTTCAGGCCCAAAAGGAGAGTAGAGAGAAATTCAAAGAACAACAACATCAAAAGTTGTGGCTAAGATTCAGGAGCAAAAAGGGATGGTACCAGGGGAAAAAAGGTTGGGGTCCTGGGAAATGGGGCCCAGGGTAGAAAAATGAAATGCTTTACACATTGATCAAGGCTAACTGAGGCCACCTGGTGGTGCAAGAATAGCTCTGCATGCAGGCCCTTACAAAACGGACTAATTATAGAGTCCTATAATTTTAAGCTAGACCGTTTCTTTGAAATCAGCAAGTTCAAAACCTTTATTTAATCATTTGACCAACTAAGATCCAGGAAGGTGAAATAACATATCCAAAATCATAGAACTAGTAAGAGCCAGAGCTAAGCCTAAATTCAAGTCTCCCAGCTCCCCGGCCAATTCTTTGAATTTTGCCATGATGTTTCCTTTTTTGTCCTCTAGCTTTTTCCCCTATGTGTTTTTCTATTTTTTTCCTTTTTTTTATTTTTACATAATTTCAGCAGAGTTTTTAGGAAAAGTGCAAGAACAATACAAAGAATTCCTATAAACTTTTTACCCAGTCACCAAATATTAACTTTATCTATTTGCTTGATTATTCGCTCTCTCCGCTGACTTCCCACACACACATACACATTTTCCCCCCTGAAACTCTGGGAGTGAGTTATAGATGCTGTACCCTTTACTCCTAAATACTTCAGTGTGTATTTCTAAGAACAAAGACATTTTTCTAATATAACCATGGTATAAATATCAACATGCGCAAATTTAACATTCCTTAATATTATTATCTACAGACCTTATTCAAATTTTGCCAATTGTCCTACCAAAGTCCACTATAGCACAAAAGGGAATTTTTTTTCTGTTCCAATCTAGAGTCACATTTTGCAGTTATTTTGAAGTTCCCAATCTATAGAAAGGTTGAAAAAAATAGAATAATTGTATGCTCTCCACCAATTATCATTTTGCCATACTTGCTTTATTTCCCTCTATGTGTGTGTTTATATCAGTGCTATTCAAGAGAACTTCTGTGATAATGAAAATATTCTACCTCGGCGCTGTCCAATGCATTGCCCTCTGATACATGTGGATATTGAGCACTTGAACTGTGGCTAGTGGGACTGAGGATTTGAATTGTAAATTTAATTAATTTATTTTAATGTAAATAGTTCTATGGGGCTATAGTGGCTACCCTATTGGACCGCACAGGATATAAATACATGATATTTATGTCTATAATTGTGTGTGTCTATATCTACACACTTTTTTGTGGTAAACCATGTGAAAGTAAATTGTAGATGTCATGAGAGATCAGCCCTAAATACCTTCCAGAATGCAACTCCTAAGTATAAAGACATCTTCCCACCTAAACACACATCACCGTCATTGTACCTAAGAAAATTCAGTTACCCGCTCTATCAATTCTAATATTCATTCCATACCTAAATTTCCTCAACTGTTCCAGTCATATTTTTATAGCTGTTTTTCCCCCAATCCAGGATCCAATCAAGATGAGCACACTGCATTTGGTTGTTGTCTCCTTAACCTTTTAAAAGCTGGAATGCTCTCCCTTCTTTTTCCATGACAATGACTTTAAGAGACTTCCACCAACTGTCATCTAGAATATGCCAAATTCTGCATTTTTCTGATTGTTTCCCTCATGATTAGATTCACATTGAACATTTTTGTCAAGAATACTACGTAGGTTACATTGTATACTTATGCACACACCCTGTTATCCTACTGGGGAAGCTAGGTTATCCCTTGGTTAATGGGGTCTGCCAGGTCTCTCCACTGTAAAGAAAGATTTTTTCCTCTAATTTATAATTAAGCAGCAGGTTGATGTGTTGCTTGTTTCTTTTTCTAAAAGACAAGCCAAAATAAAGGTATTGAGATACAGGCAAGTTTATCTAGAAAGTTTATTTACTGTGATGAAATGTAAATGCCAGTCTCTTCTACATGGAGTCACATCTTCACATAGGATTTCGTTCTTAAAGTCAACAAATAAGGCAAAAATCACATATGGCCAAAATTATACCCTTGAAAAGCTCTTAGGAAAGCACCAGAATAGAACCTGGCATTTTGTCTTTCAATAGGTTTCAAACAGCTGTTTGCTTTGCTGTGCTTTGTTTTCCATTGTTTCTTTTCTTTTTTAAAATATATGTTTATTGATTTCAGAGAGGAAGGAAGAGGGAGAGAGAGAGAAACATCAATGATGAGAGAGAATCATGGATCGGCTGCCTCCTGCAAGTCCCCCACTGGGGATCGAGCCCACAACCTGGGCACGTGCCCTTGACCGGAATCGAAACTGGGACCTTTCAGTTCGCAGGCCGTCGCTCTATCCACTGAGCCAAACCGGCTAGGGCTCCACTGTTTCTTAAGTAAAATATCAGATAAAACAGTTGGCTATGATTAAAGGCCTTGATGTATTTAAAAAATATATCTCAATACTCGAGGATTACACAACAAAAAGCACGAGGGTACAGAGGCAAAGAGAGGGAACAGCACAGTAACATCTCCTATACTACACTATAGGCCAGTGATGGACAACCTTTTGAGCTTGGTGTGTCAAACTTCGCCAAAAAACTGAGCATAACTTGGGTAGTGTGTCACATTGAGGAAAAAACATTATTTCGCGATATTTATAGTTTAAATAACATAAATGTATAATTGTTATATATAATTGTATTTAATAAACCTCAGCGGCCGCGTGTCATCAGAAATGGCTACGCGTGTCAGTGCTGACACACGTGTCATAGGTTCGCCATCACTGCGTGAAATGCACGGCAGGAAGAACCACCCGCTATTCAAACTGTCAGATCTTTCTTTCTCTTTCTCCCCCATCATTTTCCTGGATGGGAGTATCAAATCCTTATAGATTAAATGCATATATAATGAGACGCAACTATATTATCAAGTTAGCTCTTTCCACTCTAGTAAAAAACTTCACATTGAAGAAAGGCAACGGAGAAATCTGTTCCTGGATAATATGGACACAAAATAGAGACCTCAGGAGGTCACCAAGTCCCACGGAAGGCTTCTGTGTCAACGTAAGCTTGCTAATTATTAGGTAAGGTAGTAAAGGCTATAGTTCCCGGTTCAAAACCCTATCAGTTCACGTTCCTCCCCTTCTTCCTCAAAAGGGCTGGAGCAGCGCAGCAATGAGATGCCAAGGAAAAGAATTAAAATGTATCAAGACTATTTTAAAAATCAGTAACTCAATAAGAAAGAGGCAAAGAATATGAATAGGCAATCCACAGAAAATACAAATTTCCCTTAAATGTATGATAAAATGCTACACATCTCTATAATTAAAGAAATGCAAAATAAAACTATGCTGAGAAAACAACTTTCTACCAATCAGACTGGCAAAGAGAAAGTCTGACAACACACTGTGTTGGTAAAAATATGGGAAACAGGCACGCTCATACACTGCTGGAAGAGGATTCCTCCCAAGGAAGGCAACCCGGCTCTCAAAATTACAAAAACACATCCCCTCTGATGGATCCTGGGAGGGACATAAAAGAAACTGATAATTCTGGTTTCCTCCACGCAGGGGCACTGAGGGGCTGAAGGAGATTAAGAATGTTAGAGTACAGGAATACATTAAATAAATGAGTAACATTTACAACTCAAAAATAATAATGAAACATATTGACAAGAGATAGGAGTTTGCCTCGGGGATGACCATGCTGAGAAGTCTGAGCTCAGAAACTGAGTGCTGTTCCCCGACCCCTGGGCATCTCTCAGTCCGTGACTCCTCTGCAGAGCTAAATAAAGCTTCTGAAGCAACAGTCTTCCATTCGGGCAATTTTTACTGAGGGCCTACTATGTGTCAGGTACTGTTCTAGTCACTGAGGTATCAAAAGTAAACAAAACAGCCGAAACCGGTTTGGCTCAATGGATAGAGCGTTGGCCTGCGGACTGAAAGGTCCCAGGTTCGATTCCGGTCAAGGGCATGTACCTTGGTTGCGGGCACATCCCCGGTAGGGGGTGTGCAGGAGGCAGCTGGTCGATGTTTCTCTCTCATCGATGTTTCTAGCTCTCTATCCCTCTCCCTTCCTCTCTGTAAAAAATCAATAAAAATATTAAAAAAAAAAAAAAAGTAAACAAAACAGACAAAAAGTCCTGTCATCCTGATGCTTATTTTCTACTGAAGGAGACAGTCAATAAATGAAGTCCATAGAAATATGTATTGTGTTAAATAAGTGACAAGGGCTGAGAAGAAAAATACAAAGTAGGGAAGAGGATAGAAGTGAGGGGTGGGGGATGGCGGAGGCTTTGATGGGGAGATCAGGACAACCTGGTTGAAGAGGGTGACTTTTCTTTTTCCTTTTTATTTAATTTATTGGGGTGACACTGGTTAACAAAATTATATAGATTTCAGGTACACAATTCTAGAACAGGGTGATTTTTTGAGTACAGATCTAAAGAAAATAAGGAAGCCCAGTCAGTGTGGCTCAGTGGTTGAGTGGCAACCTATGAACCAGGAGGTCATAGTTGGATTCCCAGTCAGGGCACATGACGAGGCTGTGGGCTCAATCCCCAGTGTGTGGCATGCAGGAAGCAGCCAATCAATGATTCTCTCTCATCACTGATGTTTCTATCTCTCCCTCCCTCTCCCTTCCTCTCTGAAATCAATAAAAATATGTTTTAAAATAAAATAAAAAAATAACGAAAATAAGGAAGCAAGCTAATAGTATCCAGGCCAAAAGCATTTCATTCAGAGGGAACAGCAAGTGCAAAGGCCCAGAGGTAGGAATGTGCCTAATATAGTCAATGACTTGCAAAGAGGCCATGTATGGGGGTGGGGGAGGCCGGGTGGAGGTCAATGGGGGAAAAGGAGACATATATACTACTATTTGTAATACTTTAAACAATAATAAAAAAAAAAAGAGGCCATGTAGCTAGAGCTGAGTAAATGTGGAAGGGTAACAGGAGATGAGAAAAGGGGGGAGGGGGTGGTACATGTAAGTGAGATGGAAATACTTGATGTGTTTGAGAAGATGACTGACAACAGCTAGCTTACATTTTAGCAAGATCACTGGCTGCTGTGTGACCAACAGAATGAAAGACAGCAGAGGACAGAAGCAGGAAAGCTATGGCCTTAGCCCAGGGCTGAGATGATGGCAGCCTGTGGGATGGTGGGGAGGGTGAGAAGGGGCTGAACGCTGGCTGCCTTTTGAAGACAGAGACACGACCAGATTTGCTCACTGGCTGAATACGGGATTGTGGGGGGGAATCAGGAGCTCAGTTCCAGGCATGTCACATGTTAGATGTTTACTAAACATTCAAAGGGAGGTGAACAAGTGGGCTATTGGAGTTTAGAGAAAAAGTCAAACTAGAGATACACATTTGGCAGTGATTTTATAATTGTGGCATTTAAAGCCAGAGGGTTGGATGAGATCACTCAAGGAATGAATGTAGATAGAAAAGAGCCATGGGGCATGAAGGAATCACCATTTTATTTTATTTTAATTTAATTTTATTTTATTTTGAAAGAGGTTTGTTTGTTTATTTGTTTGTTTTTCAAATATATTTTTATTGGTTTCAGAGAGGAAGGGAGAGGGAGAGAGAGAAACATCAATGATGAGAGAGAATCATTGATTGGCTGTCTCCTGCCACCCCCTATTGGAGATTAAGCCTGCAACCCAGGCACATGCCTTGACCGTAATCGAACCCAGGACCCTTCAGTCCACAGGCCGACGCTCTATCCATTGAGCCAAACCAGCTAGGGCAGGAATCACCATTTTAGATCATTTTTGCCAAAAGTTCCTTTTGCCCTTCTTCAAGAATTCCAGCTACACTATGACAACCCGATGAGAATGAACAGTTACACTCTTAAGCCATTTCACAGACTTGGGCTCTCCAGACCCAGGTGTGGTATAAATCCACTTCTTCCCCACAGACTGGGCTGGACCTCAAATGACTAACAAACACTCCACACAGTGCCACTCACCTTTCAAAGTAAGCTGCGACTTCTCAAAAGGCAGGGCCACTCCCGCCCGGCTGGAGCTGGCAGATGCCATGTCATCACCAGGAAACTGCAAGACAAAGACAGCAGTAGATTTACAGAATATCTGATAAGAGATGGAGGTACTGGACCCAATTTTAAAATCTGAGTTTAAAGAGACAGAAGCAAAAAACAAAACAAAAACAGAAACCTTGAAGCATCTGTGGCCATGCTATTTCCAGCAGAGTGGTGTGTCTGTCTTATGATGGCTATTCACCCTGGAGAGGTCTTTATAGCTTAAGAAGAATACTTATATCAAAGCCTGGAGGAGGGAGGGCCTCATATAACATCTCCAAAAAGAAAGTCGCAGTTCAACAATAAAACATAACCCTCATCATCCAATTTTTTTCATGGGCAAAAGATCTAAATAAACAGTTCTCCAAAGATATACATACAAATGGGCAATAAGCACATGAAAAGATATTCCACGTCATTAGTTATAAGGTGTCCGTGTCATTCCATCTTTGCTAGAAGGCTGTCTTGTACTTTGAATGGATCTTTTTATTCATACATAATTTTGTGATACTGTAAACTGTCACTTGGAA
This sequence comes from Cnephaeus nilssonii, assembly GCF_951640355.1. Taxonomy (NCBI): domain Eukaryota; kingdom Metazoa; phylum Chordata; class Mammalia; order Chiroptera; family Vespertilionidae; genus Cnephaeus; species Cnephaeus nilssonii. The sequence continues at coordinate 12,438,787 of NC_137091.1, forward strand.
AATATTGGTTCATTGAGTTATGCAGATATTCCAAATGTCATTATACATTATAAAATTGTGTTCATTTCATTGTACAATATTAAAAAAATCACATTTGTGAATGTCGCCAGTAATCTTTAAGTACTGGGAAGCTGTCAGCTCTTGGGGTAGATATAAGTGTTCCAAAATTCTAATTTTCATTTAAAAATTCATATTTTATCATTGGCAACAGATATTGTCAGTTGTTTTCCTTGAAGTGACAGACTCACTTTGTTCATTTTCAATAAAATACTGCCAAATACTCAAATCTAGTAACTTCAGTAGGTCTATCTATTAGTGTGGTTTTTCTTTTAATATATTTTATTGATCTTTTACAGAGAGGAAGGGAGAGGGATAGAGAGTTAGAAACATCAATGAGAGAGAATCATGAGAATCACCAGCTGCCTCCTGCACACTCCCTATTGGGTATGTGCCCGCAACCAAGGTACATGCCCTTGACCGGAATCGAACCTGGGACCCTTGAGTCCGAAGGCTGACGCTCTTTCCACTGAGCCAAACCGGTTAGGGCTAGTGTTTTTCTTTTTAATAAAAATGGTATTTCATGACCCAGCTGGTGTGGCTTAGTGATTGAGTGTTGACCTATGAACCAGGAGGTCATGGTTCAATTTCAGGTCAGGGCACATGTCCGGGTTGCAGGATCCATTCCCAGTGGGGGGCGTGCAGGAGGCAGCCAATTGATAATTATCTCTCATCATTGATGTTTCTATCTCCCACTCCCTCTCCCTTTCTCTCTGAAATCAATAAAAATATATTTTTATTTTTTTTTATTTTTTTAAATATATTTTTAAATAAATAAAAATAAATAAATAAGCAAATGGCAGCCTAAATAAAGTATGATGCCATTGCATAACACTTGAACTTACACAAAACAATTTCATATATTCTTGTGGACACACATACAGTAAATGGAATGAAAGCATAGAGAACCAGGGGTGGGAAGGAACCCCACCATTCAGACAGACGTTATCTCTAGGACAGCAAAGGATGGAGCAGGGGAATTGGAGTGAGGAGAGACCAAGGGAACTTCAACTGTATCTGCAACATTTTATCTTTTAATGAAAAAAGTTCTGAAGCAAATATGGCAAAATGTTAATAGTCATTAAATCCAGATGGTAGTTTTTATGACTGTTTGTTATCTATTCTCTGAACCATTTCATATGTTTGATCTTTTACATAATTTAACAATAATTTTAAGGGGAAAAAACTATCTTATCTTGAGTAATGAAGGAAAGATTAATGATTATACATTAAGCCTAGGGGCTTTTAGTAACAGAGGTTAAGGTACTAAAGGCTGGAAATCCATTATTTATAGACTTTAAAATAAAAGAATCTTTAAAATCTTCACATCTACTGGGACTCGTTCTTTCCAGAGGCAACTTGACTGAGCAGTTTTTAAACTAGCTTGTTCTCCCTGAGCTTTAGCTTTTAGCCTTTGTTCCAAACTCGAGAGAATCCAGGAGAATAACACTTGAAGGCTCCACGTGGCCCACTAAATGGGAAAAAGACCGAACCTCTTGATCTATATACTTCGTGGCCCATAAACAACATCAATCAGATAAATTCTAAAGGAGGCTCTGAACGAAGCCAACTGGGAAAGCAGGAGAAACAGAGTAATGCCACCACCTTGTTTTCCTTCTCCAGTGTCTTTCATAGACTCCACAGTTTACTAATCATAACCTAGGTTATTCTGTGGGGCTATGTTTGTCTTTCCAGATCCAATTAGCAAGATACCAATCTGACGTTACAAGGTAGATATCTTGAACGGTAAAACCTTTCCAAACCATGTTATAAAAAAAAATAGGCATTACACAGCATTTATCCCAGCAAAACTGAACACTGCTGAAGTAATTTTCCCCCTGGTAATAGCAATGGGAAGTGTTTGCATCCAAATCACTTCAAATAATCTGAGTTAGCATAAACCTTTATTCCTATTACCTAATACGTCATGTCTGGCTTTTAATTAAAAATTAGCCCTAGCTGGTTTGGCTCAGTGGATAGAGCATCAGCCTACAGACTGAAGGGTCCCAGGTTCGATTCCAGTCAAGGGCACGTGCCCAGGTTGTGGGCTCGATCCCCAGTAGAGGTCGCGCAGGAGGCAGCCCATCCATGATTCTCTCTCATCATTAATGCTTCTTCTGTCTCTCTCTCTCCCTCTCCTCTTCTCTCTGAAATCAATAAAAATATTTTTTTAAAAAAAAATTAAAAGTTATGCTAAAAGGCAAGAAAAAACAGTGTGAACAGACAACACAAACATCAAAACCAGACTTAGATATGATGTAGATTTTGGAATTATCAGACAGAGAATTTAAAATAACTGATTAATACGTTAAGGGCATTAATGAAAAAGGTAGACAACAACCATGAACAGAAAAGTAACATAAGAAAGATTCAAAAGAAAATTCTAGAAATCCAAACCAGTGTGACATAAATGAAGAATGCCTTGATGGGCTGGCTCATCGGCATACTAGACATGGTTTGAGGAAAGACTCAGTGAGCTTGAAGATATGTAATAGAAACTCCCAAACTGAAACATACAGAGGAAAAAATACTTTATAAAAACAACAGAACATCCAAGAACTTTGGGACAACTTCAAAAGGTGCAAAATACACATAATTAAAATATCAGACGAAGAAAAAACAGAGCAGAAGAAATATGTTAAGTATCGATGGCCAAGAACTTTGCAAAATTAATGACATACCAAACCACATATCCAGGAAACTCGAGAACATCGAACAGAATAAATACCAAAACAATAAATAATTTCTAAAAAAAAAAAATTACACCTGGACATACCAAAGACAAAGAGAAAATCTTGAAAGAAAGCAGAGGGGAGAAAACACTTTACCTATAGAGAAATAAGGATACAAATTACAGCAGCCTTCTTGTGAAGCAAGAAGAAAGAGCAGTGAAATATTTATAGTGTTGAAAGAGAAAATACACCAACCTGGAATTTTTGTATCCAATGAAGTTATCCTTCAAAAACGAAGGAGAAAAAAAGACTTTCTCAAACGAAACCTGCTCTGCAAGAAATGTTAAAGTTCTCCCGGGAAATGGAAAATGATATGGGTCAGAATCTTGTATCTACACACAGAAAAGAAGAGCACGGGAGAAGAACTGAATGAAGCTCCACCCACTGGCTTCTTTACACACTAGGTTGATACATAGGGAAAGGGCGTGTGCCTAGAAGGGTTGCCAAATAGGAAACAAATAAGAGAACTAACAACACAGGTGAGAAGTGGAAGAAAAACAAAGCAGTGAAGGAGGACAGGAATTTGGGCTGAGGGTTGGAAATAGAAATTTTAGGTTGTGGACAAGAAGTTTCATTGAGAAGGCAACTTTATTTTTGAAAGGGTTAAAGAGAATAAAACGGAGCAGAGAAAGACTTATTGTGCTTAGCAGATACCTTGCAGAAAGCTTGCAGCCTTGAGCACAGCATAGTTCAGATAACCAGAAGGCACCTGGAGGAACCAAGGACGGACCAGACACTTATCTCAGCAGAGCAGCTTGCAGCCAGCAAGGATTAATAAAAACCTATCTCTCCCTGCTCTCTTCGCTGATGCCTTTCTCCGTCTCAGCCCACCTGCACCCAGGTGGTCGGAATAAAATATTTTTGATACATTATGGCCTCATGTCATAGGTGCGCGACCTTGGCCCACTCCGAACCTTTCCATTTTTAAATATATATTTTTTATTGATTTCGGAGAGGAAGAAAGAGGGAGAGAGAGATAGAAACATCAATGATGAGAGAGAATCATTGATTGGCTGCCTCCTGCACACCCCCCACAGGGGACCAAGCCTGCAACCCAGGCATGTGCCCTTGACTGGAATTGTACCCAGGACCCTTCAGTCCACAGGCCGATGCTCTATTCATTGAGCCAAACCATCTAGGGCAAGAAAGTAACTTTTGAGGCAAAGATTGAAGAAGTAGAAGGGAACTGAGGATATCTGTGGAAAAGCACTTCAGGGAGATAAAAGGGCAAGAGCAAAATCTCCTGAGATGCTAGCATGTCTTGGAAATATAAGGAACAAAACAGGGTCAGTGTGGCTGGAGGGCAATGAAGGAGGAGGAAAAAGATAGCTAATAGAATTTATCCTGTTAGGAAGAATTATCCTTAATGAAATATGAAATGCCTTGGAGCAGTGGATCTCAATTCTTTCCGCACATTTGAATTATCTAGAGAGAGCACTTAAAAAAAAAACTAAAAAAAAAAACAAGCCCAGCCGGTGGCGTGGCTCAGTGGTTGAGCATTGACCTATGAACCAGGAGGTCATGGTTCGATTCCCAATTGGGTTGCTGGCTCCGTCCCCAGTGTGGAGCTTGCAGGAGGCAGCCGATCTATGATTCTCTCTCATCACTGATGTTTCTATCTCTCTTTCCCTCTCCTTTCCTCTATGAAATCAATAAAAATACATTTTTTTTAAAAAAACTTACTAGAAAGCTACAGAAATCAACACTGTGTGGTACTGGCATAAGGATAGACATATAGAACAGTGGAATAGCATTAAGAGTCCAGGTACAAACCCATATACTTAAGTTCAATTGATTTCTTAATTTATTGATTAAAGAGAGAGGGGAGAGAGGAAAAACCTATCGATTTGTTGTTCCACTTATTTATGCATTCATTGGTAGATTCTTGTACGTGCCCCAACTGACCGAACCTGCAACCTTAGTGTATCGGGACAATGCCCTAACCACCTGTGCTACCTGGCCATGGCAAGTTCAACTGATTTTAGACAAGGGTGCCAAGATAATCCAATGGGAAGGAATAATATCCTTTTCAACAAATGATGCTGGAGTAACTGGATATTCATGTGCAAATGAATGAAGTTGGACCCCTACATCAGACCTTATACAAAAATGAACTCAAAATTTATCAAACACCTAAATATAACAGCAAAAACTATAAAACTCTTAGAAGAAACCTGAGGTGTAAATCCTCAAGACTTTAGATTAGAAAATGGTTTCTTACATATGATACCAAAAGCACAAAGAAAAACTAAATAAATTTGACTGATTATCAAAATTTAAAACTTCTGTGCTTCAAAGGATACCATCAAAAAAGTGAAAAGAGAACCCAAAGAATGAGAGAAAATATTTGCAAATCATGTATCTGATCAAAGACTTGTACCTAGAATATATAAATAACTCTTACAACTCAACAAAAGACAAATAACCCAACTAAAAAACGGGCAAAAGATCTGAATAGAGATTTCTCCAAAGAAAATATACAAATGGCCAATAAGCAGATGAAAAGATGCTCAATATCATTAGTCACTAGAGAAATGCAAATTAAAACCACAATGAGGTACTTCACATACCTGTAATGGTCAAAAACAATGACAAATGTTGGCAAAAATTTGGAAAAATTGCATTTGCTAGCAGGAAATAAAAAATAGTGAGCAGCTTTGGAAAACAGTTTAGCAGTTCCTCAAAAAGTTAAACATAGCCCTAGCAGATTTGGCTCAGTTGAATAGAGCGTCTGCCTGTGGACTGAAGGGTCCTGGGTTCAATTCCAGTCAAGGGCATATGCCTAGGTTTCGGGCTCAATCCCCAGTGGGGGGCATGCAGGAGGCAGCTGATCAATGATTCTCTCTCATCGTTGATGTTTCTCTCTGTCTCTCTCCCTGTCTCTCTCTTCCTCTCTGAAATCAATAAAAATATATATTTTTTAAAAAGTTAAACATAGAGTTACCATAAGACCCAGCAATTCCTTTCTAAGTATATACCCAAAAGAATTGAAAACATGTATCCACATAAGAACTTGTACATGAATGTTCATAGCAGGATTATCCATAATGTCTAGAGTAGGCAAGTAGGAGAGAAAAAGTTTTGTTTAAACAGTGGATTCATTTAAAATGTCCAATATCTAACTATTGTAAATTTAGAAATAGAAAAGAGAAAAAAAGAAATCATAAAAGAAATATTACCCAAAATATTTAAGCTGAAATCCTTCCAGAAATGGAATACACTTCTAGACAGAAAGGACCCAATTGCCCAGAACAATAAATGGGAAAAGAAGCACACTAAGGCACAATGGCATGAAATTTCTTAACATAGGGATAAAGAGTATACAGCGTCCAGTCACATTTACAAAGAACAGGAGTCAGAACATCATCAGATTTCTCAACAGCAATACTGCATTCGAGAAGACAATGCAATGCTTTCAAATTTTAGATAAAATTATTTCCAATCTAGAATTCTATAACCAAGAAAACATCAATCAAGCATGACAGGAAAACAATGATATTTCAGATTTGCAGTCTCAAAAACGTTGCTTCCAAAACTTTCTCAGGAAGCTGCTGAAAAAAAATGTGTTCCATGGAAGTAAATGAAAAGATGCAGGATCCTGTGTATTCACATGGGAAAGGCAAAAGGAATTCCTAGAATGGGGATGAAAAGAAGTCTCAAGGCATTATGGGGCAATAGTTTAGAAAGCAACCAGTCCAGCCCAGTGGGTGTGGTTCAGTGGTTGAGCATCAACCTATGAACCAGAAGGTCACAGTTTGATTCCTGGTCAAGGCACATGCCCGGGTTGTGAGCTCAATCCCCAGTGGGGGGCATGCAGGAGGCAGCCCATCAATGATTCTCTCTCATCATTGATATTTCTATCTCTCCCTCTCCCTTCCTCTCTGAAATCAGTAAAAATATTTTTTTAAAAAGGAAAGCAACCAGTCCAGATTAGAAAGTTTATAAGAAGTTGTCATCTCTAGATGAAAGAAGGAAAATGGAAGATTACAAGATGCATCTAAGTGCATTGAAAGAAACGTTATTTTAGCTCCATCAGAATGCTTGGAACTGATGTGATAGGTAAACAGAAAATTACGCAAATGAAAAAAAAATCGGAAAATATGTAACTCCAGTAAAAACAAAAGCACAAGAAAGGAAATGTAATCCTAATACATGACGTGGCTCAGCTATGAATAATATTTATAATCATAATAACATACTATTTCATCAAAACTTGTGCTATGGTTAATAATCAGAAGATGGGGATAGAAGTGTGTGTTTGTGGAGACTGGCTGCAAAGAATGCTAACTCCTCATCTTCAATGGTTAAAAGACAACAGATAAAACTGACAAGCTATGAAATGACAGTATAAGAACAGCATATGTATAACATTAGAAATGCAGAAGTCAATACCAGAAGAGAACTAAGAGTTAATGGTCATTGATTCCATGGACTAAGAATCAAGAATAAAAAGAGGTAAAGCAAGGAACTGCTATCACATTATAATTCTTATATTGCTATTTGACTTTTTTCACTATGTGCATGGATTATTTTGTGCATAAATAAAATTTAAATTCAAGAAAGGAAAAGGCTTCTCTTCAAATCAAGTCATAGGATGATGTTCTTATTTAATTTTAATAAGAACAGCTGGTAAACATTCATTTAGTGTAATGGGTTGAATTGTGCCACCCCCCCCCAAAAAAAAAAATGTCTAAGTGCTAACCCCCCTGGAACCTGTGAATGTGACCTTATTTGGAAATAGGGTCTTTGCGGATGCAATTAAGTTAAAGGTTGTGGATGTGATCACCCTCACAGGGGAGGGGCCATCTGAAGACTAAGGCAAAGACTGGAGTCATGCACCCCAAGCCAGGAATGCCTGGACCCCCTAGAAGAAGCAAAGGATTCTCTCCAAGAGCCTGGAGGGATAATGGCCATACTGACACCCTGATTTCTGACTTCTGGCCTCCAGAACTATGAAAGGATAAATTTCAAGTTTGCATCAATTTGTTCCACAGATTAGGAATAGAAAAGCTAATACAATTAGCAGCCAAGGCTTTAGAAGATTTGAATTTCAACTGACATCAGGCTGAAGCTGGAAGTCTGCCGCACATCGGCAACACGTCTGTGGGGTGCCCAACTCCCATATCCACCTGGATCCAGGCCCCTCAGTAAATTCCTTAAGAAATAACTCTGCAGTCACAGGGGAAACAACTTATTGATGCCACTACTAACACAACAACTAGCTTTTGAGAATTTGAAAATAATGTATCTATTTCAATGACAAGTAGCAGAGTGAGGCAAGAAGGACCACATTAGATAACAGGCAGCCTTTCTCTGCTCTTCACCATCTTCCTCCTCCTTTGGCCTCTCTTTCCTTTTCCACTTGGCTAGGCTCTTCCTCCTCCAGGCTTTTCCTTTTCCTACTGTGATACAGGCCTCAGGCCCCGCACCGCTGGACTCAACCAATAGGGCAGCTGCCCTCCGCCTCAGAGTTAGACTGTAGAACAGCCTGAACTGACAGCTCTGGGGATTTATCAGCTCCGCCCTAGAAGAAACAAAGAGTGTCCTTATACCTTTAATTTCAAATAAGAAACTCAGGGGGGAAAAAAGACCATCTCCCTTTGCCTATAATCTACTGGCTTGTGAAAAAGAGAGAGCCCTGGCCAGTGTGGCTCAGTTGGTTGAACACTGTCCCATGTACCAAAAGGTCGCCGGTTCAATTCCTGGGTCAGAGCACATGCCCGGGTTGCAGCTCGATGCCCAGTGAAGGGCTTGCAGGAGGAAGCTGATTGATGTTTCTCTCCCACATAGATTTTTCTCTCTTTTCCTCTCTCTCTAAATCAATAAAAACATATTTAAAAAAAAAGAAAAAGAAGAAATTATTAACTACCATAGTTAATTCCTGAGTCCTTGTCATTAGCCAAATTAAGCATGTCAAGGGTCCACCTATTGGTTCAGGATTTCCAGAGACATCCAAAAGGCAACAAAGATATGCCATAGTCCTTTTTGGCTGAAATACCTGAGATTAAAAAAAAAACACAGGGAGAAATCAACTGGGAACATCAGAGGAGGCTGAGTAACACCCAGCGCCCTGGCCCCAGAAGATGGAGAATAATAGCTGCTGTTGCAGACACTAAAACCTTAAATTGACCTCCACAAAACACAGAGCGTGCATTCAAAACAGGACTGGTTGAGTCTTTATTTTATTACTAGAGGCCCAGTGCACGAAATTCATGCACGGGGGTGGGGGGGTCCCTCAGCCTGGCCTGCACCCTCTCGCAATCCGGGACCCCCTCAGGGGATGTCCAACTGCCGGTTTAGGCCCGATCACTGGCAGTCAGACATCCCTCTCACAATCCGGGACCGCTGGCTCCTAACCGCTCACCTGCCTGCCTGCCTGATCACCCCTAACCACTCGCCTGCCTGCCTGATCACCTCTAACTGCCTCTGCCTCGGCCCCCACACTCCTCCGGCTGGCCACAAGCACCCAGGACCCAGGCTTCCCTCCCTCTGGCCGGCCACAGGCACCCAGGACCCAGCTTTGTCAGGAAGGATTTCTGGTCTATCCGGTCTAATTAGCATATTACCCTTTTATTAGTATCGATTATTAAAATATCATTCACATACCATAAATTCATCTTTTTAAAGCATGTAATTCTGTGGCTTGCAGTATATTCACAGAGTTGTGCAACCATCACTATTATGTAGCTCCAGAGCATTTGTATCATCCCCAAAGAAGACCCCATACCCATCAGCAGTCACTCCTCATTCCTCTCTGCCCCCAACCCCTAGTACCACTAATCTACTTTCTGTATCTATGAATCTGCCTATTCTGGACATTTCAAGTAAATGGAACCATAATAACATATGGTCTTTGTGTCTGGCTTCTTTCACTTAGCATAATGTTTTCAAGGTTCACCCATGTTGTAGCATGTATCAGTACTTCACTCCTTTTTATGGCTGAATAATATTCCATTGTACGGATATACCACCTTTGTTTAGCCATTCAACAATCGATTGACAACTCAACATTTGGGATGACGGGATGGGTTGATTCTTGAAGCCAGAGGTCGATGACGGCCACGGGCACCTTCTGCAGGCAAGCAGCCAGCATCCTGACTGCGCCTATCCAGGCCCCTTTGTATTCACCCTGTCCATTCCTGAGCCAGGGTCAGTCTTTCAAGAAATGCTCATAGACACCAGTCTGTGCAAGGCTCTGGAATTCAAAGATGAATGCCATGGGGCCCCTGCCCTCTGGGAGCCCAAATAGCTTATTTTGAAGGACCCCTGTTAAACCCTTGAAGAGCTTTTGGCAAGAGAAAGCAACCACATACCAGATAGCTCTTGCAATATCTAACATACCTGACCATTCTTACCTCCCAACTTCAGCAAGACCCTTTCAGACCAATCTTTTAGAGGCAAATAGGTTTAATTGCTCACTAGCCTTTGAGTGATATTGGGCAAGCAACATACCCTCTCTAAAACTCAATTCCTCATCTCTGAAATGAGCCTAAATAATAGATCTTATAATGAACCTTGTAAGTTTACGGTAGGGATTAAATGAGTTCAGGTAAAGCAGCCAGCACATAGTAAGTGCTGAGTATCAATGACAAGCTAAACCAGTTTTCTTGATGCTGTAAATCTAGGCTCTGGAATTCCTGGAATTCTTGACCCGGCTTTGAGTCAAGAAACCACTGAACAACGACCTCAAAATGAAAGAGCCTGTGCAGCAGATGAGCAGGGAAGAGCAAAACCACTCACCAGCACCCAGAGTTTATTCTTAATGAGCCAGCTGCAGAAACAGGCAGAGCTTCCTATGATGACTATGGATCCACCCGGCATCCACTTCTTGAGAGATGTGGGAGAGAAAGGTCTGTTCAAAAGGTTCTTCCTTTCCTTCACACCCTCATGCCTTTCCCGTTTTCTCCAACACTTACGCTTCCTTCTTGGCCTCTTTCCTCCATCCAGCATTGAGCTGGTTACCTTCCCCTCTCCAAAGGCCCATATTGAATAAACAATCAAATGGAACTGAACTTTGCCAGATGACATCCGTACAAAGACCAAGCTCATGAAAGGAGGGAGGGCGAGCACAGTGGAATTACAGGCTAATAATAAAACAGACTGGAAAGCAGATCTCGCAACAAAACAGGAAGCAAAAAGCATGCATGCCACAGAGGAAGAGGACCTGCCCTGGTTCAGGACTGCCAAGTCTTGGTATTTGGTGTTTTCTAAGAAATAAGTGTGAACGCTTGACTTAAATCACAAAATGTTTGTTTATAAGCTTAGAGGGGGAGGAGCAGGAGCAGGGACGACAACCTTCTAAAAAAGATTCAGCCCTAGCTGGTTTGGCTCAGTGGATAGAGCGTTGGCCCGTGAACTGAAGGGTCTCGGGTTCGATTCTGGTCAAGGGCATATGCCTGGGTTGCGGGATCGATCCCCAGTAGGGGATGTGCAGGAGGCAGCCGATCAATGATTCTCTCTCATTATTGATGTTTCTATCTCTCGCTCCCTCTCCCTTCCTCTCTGAAATCAATACAAATATATGAAAAAACAAAAAGATTCAGTTGGTTCTTCTAAAGGGCAACAAGATCTTCCCTTTTCTTCCTACCCCTCAGAAATTCCGGAGTCTGTAACAGTCTGAAGTGACTCAAAATCACTCAAGAGCAGCTCACTGATTTGATTCTCTGGGAGTTTATATTCAGCCACCCATTTCTTCGTGTCTCAGGATGGAAGCATCAGATCTGGACTCAGAAGGCCAAGATTCAGATCCTGCTCTTCCATGTCTAAGCTACATGACTTTATGTCGGTCATTTCACCTCAGGGAGGTTCTGTTTGTTTCAAATCTATGAAACGATAGGATGCCTGACAAACAACATGCACTCCGTACACCTTCGGTAAAGCCAGCATCTTAAACATAAAAACCCATTGCCCATCCTTCTTGGAAGTCTCTAAATTGGTTGCCAACCCAGAAAGCCAGACCAATTCCAGAACCTGGCACTCAAACTGATGCCAGCGGCACTACAAAGCAGCATCCTCGAGGAAAAAAGAAACCCCTTACCTTGCAGTCTGCAAAAGAATCTTTAAATGAAAAGTGAAATGGAGGGAAAGCCACGTTCCCTGAGATATAATACAATGCTCTGCTACACTGGTATAATAGTATAAACAGTTTTTATTTCAAAATTTAACTTCCAATAAGAAGCACTCCTTGGATATGCATCCATACTACTCCATAAGTGACTTGGCCCAGGCTCTGAACTCTAAATACTGTCCTCGTGCCAGCTGCTTCCACGTGTGCATCTCCAGCCCAGGCCTATCTCCATCCAGACTTCTCTAACTGCCCACAATACTGGCACTGGGGTCTCACGACCAACGTGAACAAAGGTGAGCCCCACCCCGGTTCCTCCTCCGGTCTTCCCCATCACGGTTCACGAGGATTCTGTTCTTCTAGTTATTCACACCACAGACCGTGAGGCACCCTTCATATGGCAACCAGAGCGATGCCCTCCACTCCCTGCCCCTCTCTCCCCTTACCCTCACCACCTCTCTGACCTCATCCCCAGCATCTCTCCTCCATCACATCCCTCCAGCCAGGGGCCTCCTGGCCGATCCACAAACACGCCAGGGGTGCTCCTTCGTTAGGACTATTGAATTTGCTGTTCCTTCTGCCTGGACCGCTATGTCCCAAAAAGCTGCCTCGAACACAGCTTTTTCCCCCTCATCTTCAGGTCTTCACTCAACCGGCACCATCTCAGGAAGGCTCCTCTGAGGACTCAAACTCAAAATTGTAACCCCAGCCAACATTTCACAGCCCACTTCCATGATTTATTATAATATCACATACTTGGCTGTTTTGTTTATTGTGCCTTTCCCACTAAAATGTAATATCCACAAGGGCAGAGATTTTTGCCTTTCTTGTGTACTGTATTCCTGGTGTTTTGAACAGCACTGTCCAACATAATTTTTAATTTTCTAGAAAACACATTTTTTAAAAAGAAAACAAGTGAATTGAGTCCCGATTACACTATGTTTAACCAAAAAAAAACTTAAATAATCCCTTAGAGAATGTACTCACATTGTATTAATATTGTATTGATTATATTGTTATATTTACTATAATATAAATATACCAATGAGATTATCTTTTTTATATTAAACCTTAAAAAGCAGGTGTGTATTTTATGCTCATTAGCATATCTCCATGTGTCTAGTGGCCACCATCCTGGACAGCTCAACTCTAGAACAATGCCTGGCATAGAGCAGGCACTTACAAATATTCATTGAACGAGAGAATGTTTTCCCAGGAAGAGGCAGCTATGGTATAGCACAGAGTTCTGAACTTGGATTGCATCCTACAGTCACAATTTTTGCTGTCTATATACTATTTTTTTTCTTAAAATGGCATATGTTTATATTTGAAAATATACTTTAAAATAAAACTTTATGTCCTTTTCTTTTTTTAAATATATTTTTATTGATTTCAGAGAGGAAGGGCGAGGGAGAGAGAGATGGAAACATCAATGATGAGAGAAAATCATTGAATGGCTGCCTCCTGCACGCCCCCCACTGGGGACCAAGCCCGCAACCTGGGCATGTGCCCTTGACCGGAATCGAACCCGGGACCCTTCAGTCCGCAGGCTGACGCTCTATCCACTGAGCAAACCCAGCTAGGGCTAGGTCCTTTTCTATGAATGGAAAAGTATGGGTCTAAGGATAAAAGGCCTGGCCTTGGGTCCCTGCTCAGTCATTCACTAGCTCTGATCGCTGAAGCAAAGACTTTGTTAAGCCTCAGTTTCTTTATTGGTAGAATAGGGACAACACTGGTCTTCACAGGACGTGGTGAAAATTAAATGAGATGTGGCTATCAGCCCTTTGCCCATGGGAAAGCAGTCATTACGTAAGAGACTGAGTCCATCTAAGCCTTTTTCCCAGGCCTATCGTATTCATTATGGACCAATAACACAAACTGGCAAATCTGACGAGAGAAGAGCTAGGACTTGGGTTCATATCCCTTGTCCTACGCTTAGTGCTTTGTGACCTTCAGAAATTTTATTCACTAAACACTTACCAAGTGCCACAACGTGCCATACACTAAGCTAGTAGCCAAACAAACCAAATAAGATATGACTCCTGCCCTTGAAGGATTACCAGTCTAGCAGGTAAACAAGAAAGAGCAATAAATTGTTGAAAAATCAAGTCATCTCTCTTAGTTCTGCTTTTTCATTATGAAATGAGAATAATACCTTCCCAGCATAACTCACTGGGCTGCTACAAAAATCAATTGTAAATGTTTATCAAATACTCCAAAAACTTGAACTCATAATACATTAGCAAAGTACTTCCCCCGCCCCCCTACTTGTAACATTTTGGGTTCAAAATGATGCTGGCTCCTGTGATTGTCCAGTCTGAGCATTCACTCCAGTTATATCACATCCATGAAATTCATTTCACTGCTGCAAATCTTAGCCAACACAAAGAAAAGAAAAAAAAAGGATGAACAGCTTTTCACAAAGGCATTTAATCTCAAAATCATGATCCATGTCATGGTTCTAAGCACAACACAGACCTCGCAGTCACCCTACCTAATCAGTGTGTCAAGAGAAGTAGTCACATGGTAAGGGACGCTGAATAATTTAAACCGAAGAGGAAAAGTCATAAAGCCGTGTAAGTAGACACTGTCCAAGGTTTCAGCAGTCGCTATGTTGCTGAGGTAATGCTGAGCTAGGAGGTCCTCAAGAGTTTAGGCTAAAAGCCATTTTATGGCCAGAGCAAAGTGCCCATACTCTTTTTTCTTTTTTCCCCAGCTTAGAAATTGATGGGATCTGGGGGAAAATCTCAAAGAAAGATGATCTGAAGGGCTAGGTTCCCAAGAAGTGGAAACCCTACCCAAGCAGGGCGAAGTGGGTGTGACGAAAGCAAGACAAGATCCTGTGATCCCTCCTGAAGTTTAAAAACTGAATGGGACCGAAATCAAAGTCTCGGGTAACAACCATTTCCAAAGAAGGAAGAAGAGAGAGACTCTCAGCTGGGGTTCAGGCAGCTTCTTCTTGATTTCCCCTTCCTTCCCTCCACGGCGCACGCCCATCCTCAGGCGCCCCCTTCCCGTTCAGTCCCAAGTTGCCCCTTCCTCCGGTCCCGACCCTTCCACAAAGGTCACCCTCTCCATCCCTGGCCCCTAAGCTCCACTCCCCTTCCAGAAGGACTTGCTGTGTCGCAGCCGCACCCCCGGCTGCCTCCGCGCCCACCTCGGAGCAGCCCCCCGCGCACAGCCCGCGGCGCGCCCACCCCTCCAGGGCGGGAGCCGGGACACCCCTCCTCGGAGGCCGGAACCGCCGCGCCAGGCCCCTCCCACAGGAAGCCACCGCCCCCCGGCGCCCGGGCCGCACCGCCCCCCGTCCACCGCGAGACGCCGCCCCCCCCCCCCCCCAGGCCTGCCCCGCACCCCCGTCCGCCGCACCCCCCAGTGCCCGCGCTCGCTACCTGCCGCGCGGCTACAGAAGCGGCGCCCAACTCCTCTCTCACTTCCGCCTTCCACCGCCCGCACTCGGGCCGGGTCACGTGGCCGCGCGCGGTCACCTGACCCGGAAGAGGCTGGCCGGACCGCAGGTGTGGGGCAACCTAGGCCTGGCCTGGGATCCTCTGCCCGGGAGAAGGCATTCTTAGCCGTGGTGTGTTTAAAAGTCGAAGCATTTTCCACTTGCTGGAGTGCTCCCGAGCCATCAGCCGAGGACTCACCAATGCCGGTCGCTTACTCCTCCCACCAACCCCGGGGTGGGATCTAGTATGAGCCCCACTTTACAGGTGAGAGGTTAGCGATTTCATCAAGTCATCAAATATTTGTTGTCCTGGCCGGTGTGGGTCAATTAGTTGGAACATTGCCCAGGACACTGAAAGGTAGCGGGTTCGATTCCCGATCCTGTTAAGCATGTGGTCTCATAGCGTCTACATTTTCCGGTTCTGGAAATGAACTCAGATTTTCACTGGCACGCAAGCACTGCCTTGTCTTTCCTAAAAGACCTCAATGAGTTATACACTGTCCTACATGTGTTTGAAAGTGCTGCTAATGTAAACTGCTTTAAAGTGACCAGATTTTCCTAATAATGTTTGAGATTCTTCACTTTAAAAAAAAACACACAAAAAAAACCAGGAGCTCCACAAAAGTGAAGTGTTTCCATAAAATGATGAACAAAAATAGATCCAGAGACAAAAGGCAGGGGAGGTAGGGGGGTTAGAGAGCAACCAAAGGACTTGTAAGCATGCATATTAGCATAACCAATGGACACAGACACTGGGGAGGTAGGGGATTGCCCGGGGTGGGAATGGCTGGGTGGGGGGTCAATGGGGGAAGAAGGATACATATGTAAAACTTTAGACAATAAAAATAAAATAAATAAAACTTTAAAAAATGAAGTGTTTCGGGGATCACTTCACCTCTGAGAGACCCTGTCCCCAGCTACCCAGTCACCCTGTGCTACACCAGGCATCACCCTTACTTCCCTAAACACCCCATGGATTTTCTTCATTTTTTTTAACTTTATTTTATTGATTGATTTTTAGAGAGCGATACATCGATTTGTTGTTCCATATATTCGTGCATTCATTGGTTGTTTCTTGTATGTGCCCTGACCAGAGATTGAACCCACAACCTCAGTGTATTGGGAGGACACTCTTAACCAACTGAGCTACCAGGCCAGGAGTCCCCTTGGCTTTTCATACTTTGATGCCTTTGTCCTGCTCATCCTTCAAGATCTGGCTCCACAGTCAAACACTCTGAAGGTGCCTATCGTCACTACACAAAATATCACTTTGTTCATAGCTGGCACATCACCCAGCCCCTGGTGGTATAAATTAGCTGTCATATTTGTTAAATAAATGAAAGTCCTTCTAAGGCTGTCGGGAGCATGGAGAGTAATGTTATAGGGAAACAGAAAAGAGAGTAAAATACTATAAAAATGATAAAAGCTACGAAGTGTTTCCTTTTACAGGCACACCTAATTTTATTGCACTTCGCTTGATTGCACTGCAGTGTTGCATTTTCTACAAATTGAAGACCCTTCACCAGCTAAAAGATTATGACACTTTATTAGGATACTCTCTTTATCCCAGTGTTCTGGAACTGACCCACAATATATCCAACGTATGCCTGCCTATTAATAAGTATTCTTAGTGTTTACTAGAAGACAAAAAGACTGAAAGCCTGGTCATTCTTTTCCTGTTTCCCTAACTGGTGGTTCTCAAGTGTGTCCTCCAGGTCAGCAGCATCACCATCTCCTGACACTCTCTAGAAATGCAACCTCTCAGGCTCTGTCCAGACCGACTGAATCAGAAACCGAGGGTGAGGCCCATCAACCTGTGTCTGCAAGCTCTTCAGGTGATTCCAATGCACACTTGAGTCTGAAAACCACTGATCTAGATCATTCTTCCTCATCGTTGGGTGTACAGTTGTCGCTGCCAATTTCAATAAACCTCTTTTATTATGGAGTTAAGTTCCACCCTCCCTTTTTAAACAGGAGCAATCAATTAAAAAAAAAAAAAGACATTAGAGACTGGGATGAATGGGTTACATTTTCCAGGCATGAGGTAAGAACTTGATTAGAATAATAGGAAGGGGTGTAGAGAAGACCCAGGCACCACAAACATTTCAGAAGTGACTTCAATAAGGTTTAGCAGGAGGAATACAGGTTGAGAGTGAGGGTGGAAATTAAGATGATTCAGAGATTCTTACCTGGAACACCTTTGTTGGTAATGCCTTTAGTAAAAAATGAAATTTTTAACGAGTTGAGAAGTTGAGCTGGGGTGGGAGAGGGAATTACTTCAGTTGTTAACCTTCTGAGTGAAGATGCCAAAAGTTTTCCCACAGATGTGCCCAGAAAGCTAGGCTGGGGGATACAAAGAGATGAGACCTAAGGATTTAGGAGGCATTAAGACTGGTGACTGAAAACTCAATTAACATTCAGCCAAAATTCACCAGCATGAATTTATAATAGGCCAGATCTTGAAATGATAAAATCTCAGGTTTGAAAGGGAATTCAGAAATCATCCCATACCCTTCAGTTCGATTCAGCAATGAATTATTTGCTAGTATATAATGTACCTTGCTTAGGGAAGTGGGGCAACGATATTAAAATAAAGAAGACATAGACCTTTGGCTCCAAGTTATTCAGTATGAAATGGGGATGTGTAAGCATCGGCCACTATAGCACAGCAATTTTCAACAGGTGTGCCATAATAATCTTTAAAACATGCAATACCTGACTATGTAGTCATGGCACTGACCTCTTTTCTCTTCGATTGTCAAAAAAGACAACAGCAGCACAGCAATAACCATCTGGTGTGAATGAGTCAAAATTATACCTATTTTTTAGTTGTCAGATCAGCAAAACATGTATTTTTTTGGTGTGCTGCAGAATTTTAGTGATTAGTTCGTGCCTTGGGATGAAAAAGGTTGAAAATCACTGCTATAGCATAACGGTTAAGAAAGTGGCTCGGAGTCGGTTTGCCTGAGTGTTAATCTTTTTACAACCATTTACTAGCCATGATAGCTGTATTTAATTGTCTTGAGTAGCTATCCGTTGACTGTAAAATAATATCTATCTTATGGGCTTGTGATCATTAAATTAGGTTATCTGTATTGACTGACTTTTAACAATGACAACATACACTGGCTTTACATTTAAAAGTAAAAAAAATAAAGCGCTAAGGCCTGGATGCTGAAACCTATTTCCTCAGGTACTTCCCCCTCTCACCCCCAAGGTTTGGCCCCGCCCGCAGCTCCCTGGCCGGCGCAGTACGCATGCGCACAAGTAGCCGGAGCCGATTGGTGCCGGAGTGGCCGCCAGGGGGCGCCGCTCAGTTGCGGCTGTTCCTCCCGGCTCCCGGGGCCGGGGTGGGACGCAGGGGCGGGCGCAGGCGCATTCGGGATTGTCTAGCCAAGATGGCGCCAGTGGAGCACGTTGTGGCGGATGCCGGGGCATTCCTGCGGGACGCGGCTCTGCAGGTACAGGGAGCTCGGGTGGAAGGGAGCAGGGTGTGGGCTGGCGGCCCGTGCGGGAGCGATGAGCTGGGCCGTTCTCCGTGCAGGACATTGGGAAGAACATCTACACCATCCGGGATGTGGTCAGCGAGATTCGGGACAAGGCCACGCGCCGGCGACTCGCCGTCCTGCCCTACGAGCTGCGTTTCAAAGAGCCCTTCCCGGAATACGTGCGGCTGGGTGAGTGCCTCTGCCCCGGCGTCCATGGCGAAGCCGGGTCCGGGGTGCAGATGGGGCCGGCTCGGGCGCGAGTTGGGGTCGGGCTCCTTGATCAGCAGCTGATTTAGAAACCTCAGGTTCTCGGGAGGTCGTGGTAGAAAAAGGCTTCCTGAGTCTGGGGTCAGCGGGGTCTTGCCAGTTACTAGCTGTCTACCCTGCGTATGACTCTCTAGGCCTCGATCGCCTCGTCTGTAAAATGGGAGCAATAATAGTACCCGCCCCAGAGGTTGCTGGAAGCGTTCAAGAGCCCTCTGTCACTCAGCCTAGTGTCTAGTGCTTGGCAATCATTCGGTGAATTTGGATTAAAAATAAAAAGAACCTGGATTTCTTACTCTTGCCCATTTCTTTTCAGTAGATCAGAGTGATCATTGTTTTTGGATAATGGTTTTGGAAATTGAGGCCAGGCTCAATTCAGAGAAGAAAAAAAAAGGATGACTTTTGTCTTGACATTAGTCCTGAAAGAAAACGGACCAGTTATCACTTGGCTTGGGAGTCACCATTGATCTCTTCTTAGGGATCAAGGTGAAGGTGCGCTGGAAAAGTCCTCGGTGATTGGAAGTGTTTTTAGGGTTTGGAGGCTGATAATGGAAATGTTTGCTACACTATTAGTTTGTGACTTCTGTAGCTTTCCCCACCAACTTACTGTGAAAGCTTTGAGGAGTTACTTCATCTTTCTGAAGAAATACTAATAGTACCTTCTAGGATTTGGTTGAAGGATGACATGAAAAACTTTCAACACAGTACCTAGTGTGCGATACATAGTCAATGCCCAGTGAAATTGCTGCTGTTAATTGGTATCTGCTTTTTAGGAAATGATACAGTTACTGTTCCATGTGGCAGTGTAGCACCAGACCTCTTTCTGTTAATATGTCAGAAAATTTTATTGTACGTGTTTATTGTTGATGTCTCAGGAGAATAACAATAATAACAGCTGATATTTACAATGTGGTAAACATAGGGGGGTATTTGTTTTTTTAATACACAAAAACTGTCCCATATTTATTACAAAACAACCAATAATTTTTTTCTATCATAGACTACAACAGATATTGGTCAGATTAACTTTCCATCCCATTTTGGAATCTGGTCATCCATTCTATTAATCTCAATTGTTAAAAATCAAAGAATTTTAGAACTGGGCAAGAAGAGACCTTCTATTCTGACATAATACCAAAACTCATCATTTGCAAATATCATGCTAACTTTGAATGCTTTTCTATTAATTTTGTTCTTCCGTTCCTTCATTTGTATTCAGTAAGGATATCACAGTACAGCTAACTGGCGTGAATCTTGGTGATAGAGAATATAGATGTCAGCTATGATTAGAAAAAAGATGAGGAAATAGATGATAGTCTTAAGAGGTTTTTCTTGACATATTGGTCCTAAGTTCTCTTCATACTTTCATTATCTTTATCTGCGGTCATGTGACTTTTTGCCTGTAAATGAAGTTGAGCATCTTCTGTTTTCAGTGACTGAGTTTTCAAAGAAAACCGGAGACTATCCCAGCCTCTCTGCCACCGACATCCAAGTGCTGGCGCTTACCTACCAGCTGGAGGCAGAGTTTGTTGGGGTGTCACACTTAAAACAAGAACCAGAAAAGGTAAATCGGGAGGACTGTTGTTTTTTTTGTTTTGTTTTAATGTTTTTATTATGGGGAGTATCAGATACACAAAAGTAGAGGGAAAGGTATAATGGACCCCGGGTCCCCATCATTCTGCTTCCACGGTTATCAACTTACGATCTGTCCGTTTTCATTTCTACTGACCCCACCCCTTTTGAACTTAGACATCATATTTCACTGATAGGTGTTTCCTGGTGTGTCTCTTTTAAAAAATAACCACA
Organism: Cnephaeus nilssonii; assembly: GCF_951640355.1. Taxonomy (NCBI): domain Eukaryota; kingdom Metazoa; phylum Chordata; class Mammalia; order Chiroptera; family Vespertilionidae; genus Cnephaeus; species Cnephaeus nilssonii. Next base: position 12,459,646 of record NC_137091.1, read on the forward strand.
AAACCATCATTATTATATACATATAAAATTCTAATAATAATTCCCTATTCTTATCAAAATAACCAGTTAGCATTCATATTTCCCAATTTTATAAAAATGTAAAAATAGTTTATTTGTTTAGACCAGGTTCCAAATAAGGGTCAAACATCGCAGTTAGCAAATGTGTGTAAGTCTTTTGATTTGTACGTTCTTGGAAGATTGGTTAAATTTGAAAAATGCAGAAAGTGTGAAAATAAGCAACATTCTCACTTTTTTTAAACTAGAAGTAATTTTTCAGAAGCAAGAATACTAGGTGCTTGGTTTTTTTTGTTTGTTTGTTTGTTTTTAAACCCTGTTACCCAAATTCTGGGTTCCTGTTGTGCTTTTAGGGTCCCCGACCCCCGCTCCTCCCGCGGGCTTAAACGCCGGGCGCTGCGGAAGACGCTGGTGGTGGAACTCGGGGTGGCCGATTGCGTGGCTGCCGGCACCAGTTTTCCGCCAGCAGCAGTTTTCCTCTGGCCACCCGCCCGATCGGAGCGCCTCCCGATCAGAGTTCCTCTCGATCAGAGTTCCTCTCGGGGTGGCCGATCCAATCGTGCTGGCGGGAGGCGCTCTGATCGGCGGGTAGCCAGAGGAAAACTGCTGCTGGTGGAAAACTGGTGCCGGCAGCCAGGTGAAGGAAAAGTCTATTGCATGAAACTTCGTGCAACAGGCTCCTAGTTGATATATAAAAATATATATAAAAACAAACAAAACAAAGATACTTTTGAGTTTACGGATGATGGTGTTCATTACAGCTTTATGTATAAGGCCAAAAACAGAAATGTCCCAACGTGGTTATTTGGTAGTGGAATCACTGAGTAATTACTCAGTCATGTGCCGCATAATGACATCTCGGTCGGTGATGAACCACATGTACGGCGGTGTATACCATATAGCCTCGGTGTGGAATAGGCTAGAGCAGTGGTCGGCAAACTCATTAGTTAACAGAGCCAAATATCAACAGTACAACGATTGAAATTTCTTTTGAGAGCCAAATTTTTTAAACTTAAACTTCTTCTAACGCCACTTCTTCAAAATAGACTCGCCCAGCCATGGTATTTTGTGGAAGAGCCACACTCAAGGGGCCAAAGAGCCGCATGTGGCTCGCGAGTCACAGTTTGCCAACCACGGGGCTAGACCATCCAGGTTCCTGTAAGTGCACTCGTGATGTTAGCACAATGAGGAAACTGCCCAATGACGCATTTTCCAGAATGTGTCCTGTCTTTAAATGGCACATGACTGTATATTTATATTTTCTGGTTCTTTTTTTTTTTTTTAATTTTTATTTATTGGTTTGAGAGAGAGAGAGAAACATAGATTTGTTGTTCCACTTACTTATGTATTCATTGGTTGGTTCTTGTGTGTACCCTGACTGGGATCAAACTCATAACCTTGGGGTGTTGGGATGATGCTCTAACCAACTGAGCTACCTGGCCAGAGCTCCAGTATTTTTAAACATTGAATATCTTTTACTTCAATAGCCGAGGGAAAATATTGTTTTCTCTTTTAATTACTCTTCCATGTTGAATTTTCAAACTGTATTTCTTTGCTTAGATCTGTCACTTTTTTCTTTTTAAAGGTTAAGGTGAGCTCATCGATTCAGCACCCCGAAACTCCTCTACACATTTCTGGTTTCCATCTGCCCTCAAAGGTAATTCCTTAGACAAGTCATGCTCAGCATGCCCTTTCTGCCACAAGTCGTATCTCCACAAATTAACTGTTTACACTGAACCAAATTTACCTGGACTAATATTGTAGTTTGTCCCGCCCTGTCTGGTCTGACTTGTATGTCACATATATGATATCATATGTAGCCCTCTCAATGTTCAGGTTTTAAAATTATTATTCTTTTAACCTCAGCCTAAACCCCCACGAGAAGCAGTGGAACATGAACATGCAGCCGGTGAGCCTGAGGACCTGGAATTCAGTTCCTTCATGTTCTGGAGAAACCCTTTGCCTAATATTGATCGTGATCTGCAGGAGCTGCTGGTAAGGCCCTGATTACTGCCTCCTCCTGGTGACAGACAGCACACTCGCTTCTGCTGCTCCTGCGGGCTGGGCGTTGGTGAATTCTGTTATGTTTCAGATTGACGAAGGCGAGGATGTTCCAAGTGAGGAGGAAGAGAATGGGTTTGAAGAAAGGAAAGATGAAGATAGTGATGACGATGGGGGGTGGATAACCCCCAGCAACATCAAGCAGATCCAGCAGGATTTTGAACAGTGCGCCGTCCCGAAGGATGTGCGGGTCGGCTGTGTGACTACAGACTTCGCCATGCAGGTGGGCGGAATGGGCATCAGTTAGCTCCCGGCTTAGTGTCATACCTGTCCCTCCGAGGCCTGGGGGTCTGTACAGAGTTATTGTTTAATGGTTCTAGAAACTTGGCCTGTGTTCTTCAGTAATTTTTAGTTTGCTTGGAGGCTAGAGAATTAGAACGTGACGGAATGTCGATAGGATATTAAAATTTTTTTTAAAGAATAGTTTTTTATTTTTAGAGAGAGAAACACATCAATGTGAGAGCAAAACACCAATTGGCTGCCTCCTGCATACACCCTACTGGGGATCGAACCCGAAAACCAGGCATGTACCCTGACCTGGAATCGAACTGGCAACCTTTTGGTGCACGGGACGATGCCCAACCAACTAAGCCACACAAGCCAGGGCTAAGACATTAAACTTTAATGTTTCCTATTCATAATCTGTTGGGTGCTTTTCTTTTACACAGTGTTCTTTGCTCAGTTAAGTACTCGGGGAAAGTATAGAGGGTTTCCAGGCCAGAAATGAGTACATTTGCTCTGACAAAATGAATGTCTGTTAAGAGGGATTGCTGAGCACAGATGCCAGCTCTTGAGGTAATTCTGGGTCCGTGCCCTACTTTCCTTATCTCGAGAGCCACCCTCAGCTTGCTTTTCCTTAGCAGAAGTCCTTTAGGACCCAACCAAGGTTTGTGAAGTTCCTTCAACTCTCATTACACAGACGTTGAAAGGAAACGGAGTTGTGCTCTGAGTTCAGTGCTGCTTGAACTTGTTGGTTGCAGAATGTTCTGCTTCAGATGGGGCTGCACGTGCTGGCGGTGAACGGCATGCTGATCCGGGAGGCCCGGAGCTACATCTTGCGCTGCCACGGCTGTTTCCGGTAAGGAGCTGATCATCGAACCCGTGCCCTCTGCCGAGAGTTCCTCTCTTCCTGTTCCTTCTACGAACTTCCTGAAGGAGAGCCTTGCCTTGCATACCTCATTCATACGTATACCTCATCCCACCAGGCACTGAAACCCCTGGGACAGAGACGGCCAGAGGCCGCCCACCTGAGACATCGAGGGAGGCGTTTTTAGTCCTTATTTTAGTGGCATAGGATTTAAGGTGTGAGTTCTGGAGCAAAGAGCCCTCCTTATTTGATGATAAGTACTGAAATACTTACTGATGGAATGATGCCAGAGATTTTCTTGGAAATACATAAGTGGGAGGTCCATCGTTGGGGCTTTAGTGGGTAGGAAAGAGGCAAGGCCTTGAGGTCTGTCCTGAACACCCACACCTTCAACCATAGCAGCTTATATGGTGTGTCCTCTATAATCCGTTAATAAATTACTGGCACCTCCAGAACCACCTCCTGGCTGACTGCTCAGGCTCACATTTGGGGACACGGTATTTAGAGCTGTAATGATCCGCCCCTTGAGAAAGCACGGTGATGTTAAGAGCATTGAATCTGGAGCCAGACTCCCTGGGTTTTATCTGCCCTATGAGCTATGTCATCTTGAAAGCTACCTTACCTCACCCCCTTCTGTAAATTGAAGATAGTAGCAACCTCATAGGATTGGTTTCATATGAAACTTGTAGACTAATGCCTGACACAGCTCAGTAAGGATTTGTTATTAAGGTAACAATATGCTCAGTTTTCATTGTGTCATTTCCCTTCGCCTCTGAGAAATGCAGCTGCAGTTTGGTTATGTCGCCAGCATGAAGCCGGGGGGCCTTGGTCTAGGACGCGTAGAGTGCTTTGGGGGTCTGTACAGAGTTGTTGTTTAGACTCCCCATTTCTTATCGTTCCCTCCTCCTGAGTCCTGTGGCTCATCTTGTGCTCTGGGGACAGGGTCTGCTGCCTGTGGCTCCAGTCCGAAGCGTCTGCTTTTATGTCTCCAGGACAACCTCCGACATGAGCCGAGTGTTCTGCTCACACTGTGGAAACAAGACCCTGAAGAAAGTGTCTGTGACTGTCAGCGACGACGGAACCCTGCGGATGCACTTTTCCCGCAACCCCAAGGTGCTGAATCCGCGGGGCCTCCGGGTGAGTGGCGTGTCTCAGCCTCCAGCGGCAGGGCCTGAGGCTGGGAAAGCGAGGCCTCTTAGCACCGGCATCGAAACGAACAGAGGACAAAAGATCCTCGTGGTTTCTGCAGGATAGTTACTGAAAGCCTGTAATCAGTGCAGATTCGGGGGCGGGGGGGGGGGGGTGTATGAGGTTTTTGAGGACCTGGCAGTTTAATGAGAAATAGCCAGTAATTCCAGGCAGTGAGTGATACGGGCCAAATGCGTGTGGGGCCACAAGAGGGTGGTCATTCACAGCACGGTGGGTAGATCTGTGCGAGTGGTTGGGATAGGGCAGGATTCCAGAAGCTCGGTGGACCAGAGAGGAAGAGGTGTTTACATGCTCAGCACAGAAGAGAGGCCCGGCCGGATACACGCAGCCATGTATTTGTTCTATGGAATCGAGAGAGAAGGGATGAGAGACAAAGGACTATGTGAGTGTAGCCAGCCTGGCACTGGCCACTGCCTCTAATGCGCGAGAAGAAATTTTTTTTTTTTTTACTTTGTATTTTGAAATAATTTTAGATGTATAGAAAAGTTGCAAAAATAATACAAATAATTCCCACCCACCCTTCACTTAGATTTCACAAAGATTTTAATCTTTGAGACCATATTCCAACTTTGCCACAGATTTCCTGTGAAGTTATCATTAGTGATAAGTAACTTACAGAAAGATACCTTTTTATATATTTTTTTTATTGATTTTTTACAGAGAGAAAGGGAGAGGGATAGAGAGTTAGAAACATCGATGAGAGAGAAACATCGATCAGCTGCCTCCTGCACACCCCCACTGGGGATGTGCCCGCAACCAAGGTACATGCCCTTGACCGGAATCAAACCTGGGACCCTTCAGTCCGCAGGCCGACACTCTATTCACTGAGCCAAACCAGCTAGGGCAAGATACTCTTAATACTGTGTAAATACTGTTTCTCATCCAACTTTAACTCCTGATCAAAGTTACCTGAATCAGTTTTTACAGTGATGGTTGCCAAATGGTGATTTTCTAACTCCATCATTCTTTCTACATTAGCTGGCATTCTGCTGTAAAGAGGAATTTCCCCTCTTAATGTATTCATTTATGTGAATGTGGTCTGTGGACTTTTGTTTTAGTCTTCAGGCTGTGATCCATCACCATCCTATTTACTTAGATGCTCACACTGTTTATAGAAGCCCTTCAGCCTGGCTTCTGGTCCCAATTATTTGAACATTTTTCACTTTCCGGCACAGCAAGATGTTCCGACTCTTATACAGCCCTTGCCCTGGAATCGGCCATTTCTCTGAGCAGCTCTGGGTCATCTTTATGAAGAATGGGTTTTAGAAGCAAATATCTGGACATCGGTGTGCTCATTGTCCTAGGGTGGCATCTCTGTCCAGGTGGACAGAGACGGTGAATATATACGTGTATATAAATACACATGTATTAAAAATTGAATTTATAACTTCAGTTTCAACTGAACACTACAGAGTTCATTCTAGCCCCTCATCTGTGAGTTGAGGTGAGGATCAAGTGGGAAGACGCCTGTCATGTTCTTAGCGTGTAGCAGGCAGTGAATGAGACTCCATTGATGTCATCCGCCTGCATCCAGAGCTGTCAGATAAGCTGACGTTAACAGGATCTGACTTGTATGAATATGGATCACCGTCCTTCTAATGGCCTTTCTTCTTATTTGCAGTATTCACTTCCCACTCCCAAAGGGGGCAAATATGCCGTCAACCCTCATCTGACTGAGGACCAGCGCTTCCCTCAGCTGCGACTCTCCCGCAAGGCCCGGCAGAAAACGGATGTGTTTGCCCCTGATTATGTAGCCGGGGTATCTCCCTTTGCAGAGAACGACATCTCCAGCCGCTCAGCTACCCTGCAGGTCCGAGACAACACTTTGGGGGCCGGGAGGAGACGGTTGAATCCCAATGCTTCCAGAAAGAAGTTTGTGAAGAAAAGGTGAAGTGCAAGTTCCACAGGCACACTGGACAGCTGCTGCAGCTGCCAAGTTCTGGGATCTCATTTCCGTCTTCCATCTGAATGGGAAGAACAGGCCCAGCTCCTGCCTGCTTCCCTTGACTCCTGTGGAGGGTGGGCTGGGTCTACAGTTGGACTGGGCCACAACTGGGCCCTAGAGCACCCAGAGCTGGGGTTCCTGCCATGTGGAGGGGGTTTGCTGAAAACAGAACTGTGCCCTGGAGCGAATCTTTGACCTCGAAAGAAGGAAACTTCCAAGTGATAATATTTTTTCTAATAAATGTGGTTGTAAACTATATGTTTTCATTAAATAGGCCAAATTTTTCTCCTTAAGTAATTTGAAGACTAACACTTGAGGTATACACCAAGATCAAGCATTTAGATTTATCTTTTTGGGGAAGAAATATACTAAGTTTGTTAAAAATAAAACTAAGTGTTACCATTTTCTCTCTTTCGTTTTACTTTAAAGCATTTCGGTCATTCAGGAAAGATGAGTGTTGTGAACTCCCATAGTGCCTTTCACCGAGATTCCCCCATTGTTAGCATTTCTTCTCATTTGCTCTTTATCTTTCTATGCACACAAGTACAAAGTATCTCCTAGGAAAGGATGTTCTTTTATGTAACCAGAGTACAATGATCAAGTTTCAGAAATTGGATACATTATTATTATCTAATATATAACAATTCACATTTTACTATATTGTCCCCAATACTGTCCTAGCATTTCCCCTCAATTCTAAAGTTTCATTTGGGTTTGGCAGATAGTTTCCTCAGGGGGATTGAGGTTTTCACTTGGGCAGGAATGCCACCTGAGTGGTAATTAGGTCCTCAGTGCATTGCACTGAGTGATGTTAACTCTGACTACTTGGTAAAATGAACCTGCTGAGTCCCAAGATTTCTTTTTAGTTCTTATATTGGTAGTATATACACAAAGTGCTATCTTCAAAAGTTCCTTAAATTCAATTTTTTCCTTTACGGTACTCTTACTCATTTGGTGTATAGTTAACTTGTTAATTATTTTGCTTAAAATTCAATTTAAGATTTTTCTTTTTTTAAATCCTCACTCAAGGATATGTTTTTATTGATAAAAGAGACAGAGAGAAAACATCAATTGGTTGCCTCCTGAACATGTCCCAACCGGGGATCAAACCCACAACACTCCAACTGAGCCACCTTGCCAGGGCAATGCCCTATTTTTAAAAAAATATTTCTATTGATTTCAGAGAGAAACATCAATGATGAGAGAGCATTGATTGGCTGCCTCTTGCATGGCCTGCACTGGAGATCGAGCCCACAACCCAGGCATGTGCCCTTGACCAGATTCAAGCCCGAGACCCTTAGTCCACAGGCTGATGCTCTATCCACTGAGCCAAACCCCCTAGGGCCTGGTTTTTTTGTTTGTTTGTTTTTTTTAAATATATTTTATTGATTTTTTTACAGAGAGGAAGGGGGAGGGATAGAGAGTTATAAACATTGATGAGAGAAGAAACATCGATCAGCTGCCTCCTGCATACCACCCACCGGGGATATGCCCGCAAACAAGGTACATGTCCTTGACTGGAATCGAACCTGGGACCCTTCAGTCTGCAGGCCGACACTCTATCCACCGAGCCAAACCAGTCAGGGCTAGGGCCTGGTTTTTAAAATATGAAAACATACAATTCCAAAAGTCAAAACTATCCTATATAATAAAAGGCTATATGCAAATCAACCAAACAGTAGAACAACTGGTCGCTATGATGCACACTGATCACCAGGGGGCAGACGCTCAACGCAGGAGCTGCCCCCTGGTAGTCAGTGCACTCCCACGGGGAGCGCCGCTCAGCCAAAGCAGGGCTCACGGCTGGCGAGTGCAGCAGCGGTGGTGGGAGCCTCTCCTGCCTCCACAGCAGCGCTAAGGATGTCCCTGGGGGAGTGGGCCTAAGCTGTCAGTTGGACATCCCCTGAGGGCTCCCAGACTGTGAGAGGGCACAGGCTGAGCTGAGGGACCCCCACCCCAAGTGTACGAATTTCGTGCACTGGGCCATTAGTGTATATATATAAAAGGCTAAGCTACCGTTTGACCAACCGGCCTGTATATATGACATGCACTGACCACTAGGGGGCAGGAGCTGCTGAGCTGCAGTGACTTGGCAGCTGCGGTTCTCGAGTGACACACCCCAGAACCAGAGGAGGGAGCCCGATTCCTCGCGGGGCTGCGCAATTCCACATTTGGCTGTGGGTTATGTTGTTGCTGGGGCACAGCCCCAAATCCGGTTTATGCCGAGCTGCGATGACTTGGCAGCGGTGGTTCTCAGGTGACACACCCCAGAACCAGAGAGGAGGGAGCCCGATTCCTTTCAATGTGCAGGAATCCATGCACCGGGCTACTAGTATAAAGACATAAAAAGGATGCTGAGAGCTGGATGCCATTTCCTCCCCTCCTATTTCTCCTTAACCTCTATAATTTCATTTGTTTCTGATTTAGAATTATGTTTGCTTTTACAAATAAAAGTGTTCGTTACATTTCCTTTTTTCTCGCACTAAAGGTAGTAAACTATATTTTTCCCGCTGGAAATCCCTCCATATCAGCTCCTAGAGATCTACCTTACTCTCTTTACCAGCTGCCTAGTACTTGGCTGTGAAAAGCTACCAATCCAAGCACCTAACCATATTACAGGGTCTATGTTAAGAACTTCATCTACGTTAGCCCGTTGAATCCATAGGACATTGTGATGAGCCACCAGGACTGCTATCTCCAGCTGTCTTGAGCTACAAGAGGTTAAGTGTCTTGCTCAAAATCACGCAGCCTCAGTCTCTAGGCCAAGTTTTCAACTTGACCCATCTGTGCTTTTTATGCAACAAATTTACTAGTCAACGATCATAGAAAATGGGCTGGACCACTTTTGTGTTTCCCCTCACCCACCATCCTTGTTAAACTCATACTTGGGTGCCACAATTGCACTAGCTGGGTGTCTAGAGAGGATTTCCAGAAGGAAAAGGTAGAATGCAGGCATCTCCTTGAGTTAAGAAGCCACAGCGCTGGGAGACCAGGATGGCTAGGATTCACAGGACAGGGTATGGAGAGGAGAGAGCATTGCAGACAGCTTCTCTAAAGGTCTGCACGGGGATCCCTTGAGTCCTCAGCTACGTTTTGAGAAACACATCATATATAGAGCTTCCCGAAGCTGGGGAAAGAAATACCCCCAAAAAGGCAGAGAAAAGACTCCCCGGAGTTCACACAGGGCCAGGAATAGCTCAGGTTCCCGCTGAGCAGAGTGGAAAATGTCTTAACTCAGAGGCATCTGGCGGGTACTCCGGAGTGGGAACAATGACCTCTGGACCAAATGCTGCTCTGCTTCTGCCCACAAAGCAGGACCCACAGGAACATGGGGAGTCCCGCGTACGGGCGTGTGCTTTGTGCAGTAGTGATTGTGGTCGTGAGACAAGAGGGCAGGACAGGGTGGGGTTTACAGTGGAAGAATCATTTCTCCCCTAATCCCAAGGAGGACCTGCTCCCTGCAGGGATCTTGGCTGGTAGTCATGGGAACCACAGAAGACAACAGATGCCCAGGTCCCCAGACAGGCCTGAGCGTGGCTCTGAGCTATTGTAGTAATTCTGTCATCCACAGCTCAGAGAAAAAAGCAAGAGAGCTTTGGGGACTTCTTGTGCAGAAAAAGCAACCAGACATGTGGGCGCAGGACCTTAGCAGGTGACTAATGAGGCTGTTTGTGCTCTTTCGGGAATTGGGGGGGGAGGGAGGGGTGCAGCTCCGCTTCTGAGGACTCTCCTACCCCTGCTCTTTGTTCTAAGATAACGAAGGCTGTCAGCAGAGCTGCCTACAGCTCTAGGTGCTGGCCTGCTCCCTGGGGACGAGGGGGAGGCCTTGAGGACTGTTTTCAGTTGACACACAACACCTGGGACGTACATACTCCTCTTGGCACAGAGGCCTGCTCAGATAAGACCATGGAAAATGGACAATCTTAAACTGACAGCAAATAAAAGCTGGAGGGACCTTTAAGGCAATGCAGCCCAAACCCAGATTTATTTTTTTTTCCAAAATCAGATTTTTAAAGTTGAGGCAACCAAGGCTCAGAGAGATCATTAGCAGTTGACCTGGAGCTAGACTCAAGAATTCTGATATGCCAAAACCGGTTTGGCTCAGTGGATAGAGCGTCGGCCTGTGGACTGAAAGGTCCCAGGTTCGATTCCGGTCAAGGGCATGTACCTTGGTTGCGGGCTTGATCCCCAGTAGGGGGTGTGCAAGAGGCAGCTTATCAATGATTCTCATCGATGTTTCTAACTCTCTATCCCTCTCTCTTCCTCTCTGTAAAAAATCAATAAAATATATTTTTTAAAAAAGACTTCTGATAGCATCTCATGATAAAATTGCGTAACATGTAATGAACCTAAAGCAATAATATTATAGTGCAAAAAATTAAAATTTAAAAGCTATCAAGACTACAGTATAAAATTTTCAAAAGCCTCCTAATATTTAAATCAAAATAGGGGGGAATAGTAGAAGAATATCATATAAGGAAAAATACCCTGTAAGTAAATTACATCTAGAAAATTTGTACTATAGAAAAATAATTATAAGGCTAAAAGCAAGACACCCATGAAAAACACACATGGTGTCAAAACAAGCCAGAGGAAAATCATTGGGGAAAAAAATGAAAAAGGATCCCAAGTCAATTTTATAAAAAATATCTCTTTATTAACTTTTGGTCGAGAATATGTTTGTATATTTTCAGAAAACAATTCCGAGACCATGTGGATTCTGGCAACAGAGAGGAATCGACAGGACTACTCCAGCCATGAAGACAGAAGAGAAGCAGTCCAGAGATGGAAGACGCTGACGTCGCCTTGCCATACTAGCAGTTAGCAGCTGTGCGTCACTGCAGGTTGCCCAGGACCAAACCAGAGAGGGTCGGACCTGCAATACCACCATTTGTCCACCATCCAGAACTGAAATATCATTGCTGACATGTACACATAAGGAACTGTCTGACATTGAAATTGGGTCTCAAAAGAACTGTTGGCCCAAAAAGAAACTCACTACAGACTGATTCATTTGCCTTTCAGCATAACCAATATTGCCTGTCTCATTTTCGGTTCTTATAAGTGTATTTCTAGTAGTACATGATCTCACTCATCTAGGGGAAATGATAAACAACATAGACTGATGAACAGGAACAGACCCAGAAACAAGGAGGCATGGATCAGACTGTCGGGCCTCAGAGGGAGGGGAGGGGAGGGTGGGGGTAAAGGGGGAGATCAACCAAAGGACTTGTGTGCATGCATATGAGCCTAACCAGTGGTTAAGGACAACCGGGGGGTGGGGACATGCGTGGGGAGGGGTGTGGGATGGGAATGGGGGGATGAGGACAAATATGTGATACCTTAATCAATAAAGAAATTTAAACAAACAACAAAAAAAGAATTCTGATAGCAAGTAACAGCTCTGGCTCTGGAGTCCAAGGGCCTGAGTTCAAATTCTGAACTACACCATTGACTAGCGCTGTAGCCATGACAAGTCACATAACTACTTGGTGTAAAGTAATTTTATTCCTTACCTCACATCATCCTCAAAAACTATTTAAGTGGATCAAAAACCTAAATATAAAGAGCTAAGACTAGCCCTAACTGGTTTGGCTCAGTGGATAGAGCGTCAGCCTGCGGACTGAAAGGTCCCAGGTTCGATTCTGGTCAAGGGCATGTACCTTGGTTGCAGGCACATCCCCAGTAGGGGGTGTTCAGGAGGCAGCTGATCAATGTTTCTCTCTCATCGATGTTTATAACTCTATCCCTCTCCCTTCCTCTCTGTAAAAAATCAATAAAATATATATTTTAAAAAACTAAGTAATCTAAAAAAAAGAGCTAAGACTATAAAACTCTTAAAATATATATATTTTATATATTTTATATATATATATATATATATATATATATATATATATATATATATATATATATACACATAGCTTCATGACCTTAAGTTAGGTAAGATAGGCTCCATAAAAATTTAAAATGTATATGATTCCAAAGGCACCATTGAGAAAGTGAAAAGACAACCCAAAGAACCGGAGAAAATATTTGTAAATTGTATATCTGATAAGGAACTCTACAAAGAACTCTTACAGCCCAATAAAAATACAATAACCCAATTTTAAAATGTGCAAAGGATTTGAATAAACATTTCTCCAAAGAAATAGATAAATGGTCAACAATCACATGAAAAGATGTTCAGCATGAATAGTCATGAGGGAAATGCAACTCAAAACCACAATGAGATACCACTTCGCACACATAGGATGGCCACAATAAATAAGACAGACAATAAAGAGTGTTGGTGAGGAGCCTGGGCAGGTGTGGCTCAGTTGGTTGAGTATCGTCCCCTGCATGGATGGGGATGGAGGGGTTGCGGTAGGGGGTTGGGGGGGAGGGACTGGTCAGGGTATATGCCCAGGTTGTGGGTTCAATCCCTAGACAGGGTGTGTACAGGAGCCAACCAATCAATGTTTACTTTTCTCTCTCTCCCTGGGACATACATAGCAGATTTGGCAATATTTTCTTCATTATTATTTTTAAAATATATAAAATATATTCCTCTCCCTTCCTCTCTCTCTAAAATCAATAAAAATGTATCTTGTTTGCCTGGCTGGCGTGGCTCAGTGGTTGAGCGATGACCTATGAACCAGGAGGTTGTGGTTGGATTCCTGGTCAGGGCACATGCCCAGGTTGCCAGCTGGATCCCCAGTGTGGGCTGTGCCGGAGGTGGCCGATCAATGGGAATAACCAGGAGACATCCGTAATTCAAAAGTCACTTCCTTTGGCAGATCCCTCACTAAGAGTAAGTGCAAATGAAGCTATGATCAGGAGCCTGTCCTTAACTCTTGAAAATATTGCCGTCAACTGTAATTGAAAAATAAAAAAATGATTTTATTTTTTTAATTACTTTATTGATTAAGGTATCACATATTTGTCATCAACCCCCTCCCCCCGTTCCCTTCCCAAACCCCCCCACACGCATGCTCCCCTCCCCCTGTTGTCCGTGATCACTGGTTAGGCTCATATGCAAGCACACAAGTCCTTTGGTTGATCTATCTCCCTTGTCCCCACCATCCCCTACCTTCCCTCTGAGGTAAATGATTTTAAAAATACGTAAAAAATAAAGAAAAGCCCTAACCGGTATGGCTCAGTGGATAGAGCGTCGGCCTGCAGACTGAAGGGTCCCAGGTTCGATTCTGGTCAAGGGCATGTACCTTGGTTGTGGGCACATCCCCAGTAGGGGGTGTGGAGGAGGCAGCTGATCGATGTTTCTCTTTCAAACATGTTTCTAACACTCTATCCCTCTCCCCTCCTCTCTGTAAAAAATCAATAAAATATATTTTAAAAATAATAATGAAGAAAATATTGCCGAATCTGCTGCTAAAGCAATAGCTGCCCCACAAAATCCCTAGACTCTGTGGCCAAAGTTGTTCTCAATACTAGGAGAGCCCCTGCTCATCTGTTAGCGGAGCAATGGCCAACATCACTTGTTGCCCTTGGACGGACGGACACTTCCTGGGAAGGCTGAGACTGAACTACAGAAGATCACTGAATAAGCACGTTGGTGTTAAAACAGTGACTCCTCCAATAGAGTCTTTGGCTTATTTAATTCCAGTTGCTTTGGGTCTTGAGAGACATAGCTTAAAAGTGCATTCCAGACATGGACAATTCATTACCCTGCTTGTAATAATCATACTATTTCCTTGGTGTGCTGTATCCTCTCAAGTTTTATTTATTTTTATTTTTTTAAAATACACACACACACACACACACACACACACACACACACACACATATATATATATATATATATATATATATATATATATATATATATAATTGATTTCAGAGAGGAAGGTAGAGGAAGAGAGAGATGAAAACATCAATGATGAGAGAGAATCATTGATCACCTGCCTCCTGTACATCCCCTACTGGGGATGGAGCCTGCAACCTGGGCATGTGCCCTTGAATGGAATCGAATCTGGGACCCTTCAGTCTGCAGGTGGACGCTCCTTCCACTGAGCCAAACCAGCTAGGGCTCAAGTTTTAAATATACATGTGTAGCCACTAACTGCCAAGCAAGTGATCTCCCTAAGACTAGAACGTCGGAAAAGGATCAAAGAGAATGACTTAGAGAATATGAGCCCCATGTTGTGACCTGTAAATGCCACACCTGTAAAACACCAGGCTTTGAGAATTCCAGGGCATCTGCTGGAAGTAGCGCTAAAGGCTTCCTTTTTTTTTTTTTTTTTTTTTTTTTTTTTTTTTTTTTTTTTATTACATCTCTCAGGCCGGGAGTCTGATAAAAAGGGTGGAATTGTTCAAAACAAGACCATAGGCCCAAACTAGCATCACTTATGCCAAGCCTCACATCACCAAATCCAGGCTTAATGAGAGTTTGGATTTCCCCAGAAATGGAATCTTAAACTCTTAAGCCTGTCAATCAAGAACTGCCTGATCCGCACTGGTTGTGTAACCTGCCTGGTAGACCCCTGCCAAAGGAAGCTGACTTTGTAGTAATCAGCTGGCGCTGTTGCTTCATCTAACTTCTTTAAGAAAAATACATTTTATTGATTTTTTATAGAGAGGAAGGGAGAGGAATAGAGAGTTAGAAACATCAATGAGAAAGAAACACTGATCAGCTGCCCCCTGCACACCTCCCACTGGTGATGTGCCCACAACCAAGGATCGTGCCCCCAACTGGAATAGAACCCGGGACCCTTCAGTCCACAGGCTGACGCTCTATCCAGAGCCAAACCCGTTTTGGCCTAACTTCCTTGTTCCCGCTCCCTCCTGCCTACAAAAGGCTTTGGTTTTGTACAGCTCCTGTGAACTCCTCTAGCCTGCCAGCCTGGGTGCTGACTGACGCATACATTGTTGTGTAAAGCCAGTAAGATCTTTAACATTTGCTCCGTTTTTAACAACATAAAGAATCCGAATAAACTGATTTCTCTTTTGGCTTTAGAGTCAACATGACTTGGCACTATTACCCAATCCTGCCTTTTTAACATTTGTCTATTTTGTCCAGCGTGACTTTTCCCAGCAAATTGGCTCTGAAAAACGTTACATTAAAAGATTCTTTATTCTGATTCTTGAGTTTTCTGACACTCCCTTAAATTGTGCCCCCAGGTACCTCTCCCTAAGGACCCTCCCCACCTCCGTCCCCGCTGAAATTTCTTATTTATCATTAGCAATTTTTCGGATCGCTACACTTGGAAGTTCTATTTCTTTTCCCTTCACCTTTTGACAGTATGCCTCCTCTCTGTTCTGGAGGATGAAGACTCTAACGATAATTTGAATTTTGCAGATACAGCTTTTCACTCTGTTCTGTTCAGTTACACAAAGTAGGACTTTGTGTAAAACCACTAAACTTGACTGTCGTGGCGAGCCTTGAAATGCTTCCCTGTGGCTGCTCTCACCCCCCCAACCTTGGACTAGCTCCTGGGGGGGAGTCATTAGTTCCCGATTGTGCGGGGCAGGGATTGGCGCGGACACACACAGCCCCAAGTGCAGCATCCGGGCCTCGCAGAGGAAGAACAGGCTTTCTCCGCAGCAAGCATCCCAGGCGGCCTCAGCTCGGACGCCTTGGCCCTCGGTACCCAAACCCCAAGTCACAGTGAGTCAGCGAATCTGCAGCTGAAGGGGGCCGCGCCGCGCGCACCTCCCTTTGGCTCCCCAGTCCCAGCGCGGGGCAGTTTCCCTCGGGGCAGAGAGAGGCTAAAAGGCGCGCCCCCCGAGCCCGGGGCGCCACCAGGAACTCCCTCCTGTGTCCCCAGGCAGGGCTGTGGTCAGACAGGCACGCCTCCCACTCCCACCCAGACCCAGGAGACCCCTCTCACCTCCCACCCCAGGGCACCCTTCTCCCAGGTCCCGAGGTCCTTCCTCCCTGCGCCAGGCTCCCCTTTCCTTCCTGGAACCCCAGCCTCCGCGAGCTCCGCCCTGCACCCCAGGGCCCGGGGGGCCGGCTCCGCCTTTGCTGGGTACCTGGCCCGTGTGGCCCGGGCTGGGCCAGGCCAGGTATAAAGCAGCCCCAGTTCGGCTGGCAGCGCCCACGAGCCTCCTGAGACCCTGTCCCCCAGCCCCGCCGCCCCCAGCCCCGCCGCCCAGCGCACCGCCGGAGCCATGGCTGGTGAGTGCCCCGCGGAGCTCGCAGCGCCCGCCCGTTCCTCGGCTGGAGACCGTGGGCTCGGCCTGAGTTCTCTTTCTTGACTCAGAACTGGCGAAGTGAAGGCCTTAGGGTCCTGGGATGAGCCCTGACCAGCGTCGGGCGAGGGGAGCTCCTGTTTCTAAGCCGCCCACCCCCGTCATTCGGGAGGGCGTTTAGGAGAGACGCCCTCCCTGCCGCGGTCCGCAAAGGAACCGGAGCTGGGCGGTGCGCCCCCCCAGGGCGTCCTCCGCGCTGTCGGCCGCGCTCGCTTCCAGCAGCCGAAGGCGTGCAGGCGGCAGACAGACAGGGATCTTACTCCACAGGCGCTGATCACAATCTGTGTCCCGCGGTTCCCGGAGCCGCCCCCGGGCCCGGGGTGCAGGGCGGAGACTCAGTTCCCACCGCAGCCCCTTCTGGAGCCTTTCTGCTCGGCCGGCCCTAAAGCACCGCTTCCCCTGGAACTGGCTCCCTTGCTTCTCCTGTGAGGCTCATGCCAACTGGCTGGTTGTCTGTGTGTTTTATCATCTCTCTTTGGGTGAATTCTTTTTTTAACTTTTTTATTTTAGAGAGAGAGGTGGAGGGAGGGAGGGAGAGGGAGAGAGAGAGACAACATCGATTTGTTGTTCCACTTATTTACGCACGCACTGGTTGATTCTTGTATGTGCCCTGACCAGGATCCAAGTTTGGCATATGGGGATGACACGCTAACCAAATGAGCTACGCGGCCAGGGCAGCTGTATTTCTTGCAAATATATCCTTCCTGTTTGTGTCTTTTCTTTTGTGTCTGTTTTTGTGTTTCATGGTAATAGGCATGCCTATGGCTAAAGCAAGGCATAGATCGCCTGACTTTCCCCTTTCCTGGGAAGCAGCTTTATGGTTTACTACTTAGGAAATGCTTGTTAATATTGATAAGAAGTAAGTAATGTGTATATTGATAACAAGTAAGCCAAGGGGATAAAAGCTGACAAAGCGGTGTTCAGCAAACACTGGTGTGACTAACGCAAAGAAAAGGCGAGTCAGCGCTGAAGGTACTCACCTTTCTCCCAGGAGTGTTCAGTCCCCGAGTTGCTGAGGAAGGCGGTGGAAATTGGTGGGGGCAGCTTCAGAAATTCCTTTCCATTTCCCCAGGCCTTTGAAAGCAGAAAATCACTCTCATAGCATTTAAATCCTCATCAAACTTACATCCCACCGAGTCAGGGTTTATAGAGTCGGAAATGCCAGGACCAAGCTGGGAGACCCTCTTTGTTGGCGTCCGGAGGCCTGAAGCGCACACCTGGCCGGATTTAACCTCCTCGGCGCCGCCTGTGCCAGGTGTGGTTCATAAGGAAAGCAGGCAGAGAACTGAAGGCTTAAGTGTGCTTTTTCTGGCGCATTTTTTTCAAACAAGACACAACAGGTGCAGGTGCTTTCTCTCTGAGCTCCAGCCACGGTCGCCCCTGTTAAGCATTAGCAGGATATGAGAAGGGGCACCAAAGATTAGGAGAAACGGTGGTGGGGAGCTTCCTGTCCCGGGTACTCCGCCCCACTCCCGCCACATGGTAGCATGGATTCATTTATGTCTCTACACTTTTAAATTATTCCAGCTTCCCCACGTACTATGTCAATTCGGGTAATAACTTGCTTTACTTTTCTGTATGCATCAGTTTTCTCATCCATAATATGGGGATACTAATTGTATCTTCCTCTGAGGGTTACCGTGACAACTGAAAAAAGAGTGCAAAGCACTTAGAGCAGTGCCGAGCACAAAATAAGCAGCCGTTACCTGCTGTTACTGCAAAAGTAAAGCGTGCTTATTCTAACAACTTCACTAATATGTGGCCAAGAAAAAGTTCCTCTTTCCCCTCCACCCCTTTGTCATCTCTTACTTATCTAAGAAAACTATTAATAGTTTCGTATGATCATTCCACATCTTTTTCCCCTCATACCAATATAGTGCAAATCTACCTGCATGTACAGGGTGTCTCCAAAAATGTATACACACACTTTGAATAACTATAAAGGCAGTGTTTATTAAAATGCTAGGGGCCCAGTGCACAAATTCGTGCACCTTGAAAGGAACTGTGGGCCATGAGGCTGCGGTGGGCACAGGGGCGGGTCTTGTCCCATCCTCTGCCCCTCCCCCGCTCCCGTCTACTGGCAGCCCCACTCCTGCTGCCGCTCCCATGCACTGCCAGTCCAGCCCCAATTGCTGTGCGCCATCAGCGGGTGTGAGCTGCAGCTGCTGCCCTGATCACCCCTCAGGAGCAGGGGGAGGTGGAGAAGCCCTCAGGGGCAATCGGGGTGGCAGTGGGTGCTGACCTCCTGACGGCGCTGAGTGATCGGGACTGGCGCTGCCAGCAGTGGGTGCAAGCGAGGTCGGTGCCGGCAGTGGGTGTGAATGGTGGTGGCTCTGGTGCCAACAGCGGATGCAAGTGGGGCCGGCGCCGGCTGCAGGTGCAAGCACCCCGCGGAACCACAGCGCACGGGAGCAAAGAATTTTCAGTAACCACCAGAGGCTCACTCCAATGAGAGCCATCAGTGCCCCGCCGTGTCTGGCGTCCCCGCTCATCTGCTCCACCATCCCGCTGCAGCCGATGCCAGCCATGTTCCGTGCTCTGCCTCCTGCTGCTGACGCCCGCCATGTTCCATGCATGCCCCCTGGTGGTCAGCGCACGTCATAGTGACCGGTTGTCCGGTTGTTCCATCGTTCAGTCTATTTGCATATTAGGGTTTTATATATAGAGATATTTCATTTCCATTTAACAGGTGTCAGCTGTTAAAGTGTGTTACATTTTTGGGGGACAACCTATATGTAGTTTCTTTCTTTTTTTAAAAATAAAAATGGATTCACATTCACTTCATTTTATCAGTTAATATATCCTGGATATCTTTCTGGGTCCCTGTATATATAGTAGTTAACTCATTTTTTTTTTAAACATAATTTTGACTTCAGAGAGGAAAGGAGATAGAGAGAGAACATCAATGATGAGAGGGAAAGAGAGAGAGAGAGAGGAAGAGGACATCATTGATTGGCTGCCTCCTGCATGCCCCCTACCGGGGATCAAGCCTGAAACCTGGGTATGTGCCCTTAACTGGACTCGAACCCCGCAGGCTGATGCTCTATCCACTGAGCCAAACCAGCTAGGGCTCATTCTGGTTAACAGCATAATATTCTGTAGAATGTATGTACCATAATTTATTTAAATGCTCCCCCCAAAATAGACAATAGGGTTATTTCTGATTTTTGCCAATGGAAAGAATGGCACAGTACACTTTCTTGTTCTTGTGTCCTGATGCTTTCAGTCTGGAGAACAGAGTCCCTGAAGTTGGAAGGCTAGATCAAAGGTTTATGTGCCTTTAAAATCTTAAGAGCTTCAGCCTGATGACTTCCTTAAAGGCTGAGGCCATTGATATTCCCGCTGGAAATGTGCCAGCGTTCCTGCAATCTTTATAGCCCTCGGTGTTGCTTGTCCTAAGTTGTTTTGCCAATCCGATAGGCTGCTAACTCATTTTTTACCACATACTTTGGGTGTGTCAAAATAGGCAGAAAAGCATTGATCGTACTGGCTCACTCAGAGAGGACATCCTTCAACTATGCCATGAAGGAAGCGGCTGCAGAGGCTCTGAAGAGGACAGGATGGGAAGTCACGGTGTCGGACCTGTATGCCATGAACTTCAATCCCGTCATCTCCAGAAAGGACATTACAGGTAGGAGCCGCTCCCCGCTTTGGTTAGGTCTTTGTGGAACTTCTCGCCCGTGGGTTCTCTGGTCCCACCTTGGCCCCAAGGCCTCACCCCTCTTTTTCCTCTCTGCAGGTAAACTGAAGGACCCCGAGAACTTTAAGTATCCTGTCGAGTCTGCTCTAGCTTATAAAGAAGGCCGTCTGAGCCCAGATATTGTGGCTGAACAAAAGAAGCTGGAAGCTGCAGACCTTGTGATTTTTCAGGTGTGGTAGGACATCGGAAGGGTGTCCGGACACTTGAATTCTTTCTTTTAAATCCTCACCTGAGGGCATGTTTTTATAAATTTGAGAGAGAGGAAGGAGGGAGAGGAGGGAGGGAGAGAGAAAAAGAAAAACATTAATCAGTTGCCTCCCGTAGCCTCCCTGCGCAGGGATTGAACCCGTAACCTGGGTATGTGTCCAGACTGGGAATCAAACCCACAACCCTTTGGGGCACGGGACAACGCTCCAACCAACGAGCCACACCGGCCAGGGTGGGACACTTGAATTCTTATTGTCCTAGACCTGCCATCTAATTAGCCATGTGATCTTAGAAAAGTCACTTACCCCCTTTACGGCATTCTCTGTAAAACAAAAAAAGGTCATTACTTCAAATGTACAGCGTTACACAGATTTACAGATGCTGTGAATCGGGCTGTGTTACTCTGAAAATATGAATGCGACTTCAAAGATGAGGTGTCAGTCTTAATCTTTTTTTCAATTAGTGATTTTTTCAATTTTTCAATTCCAGTTGACATTCAGTATTATATTAGTTTCAGGTATACAATATAGTGGCTATCCTATCTAATAAAGAGGGAATATGCTAATTGACCCTCACACTGTCACAAATATGGTGGCACCCACAGCCAATAAGGAGGGAATATGCTAATTGACTGCACCACCCTCAAAGATGGCAGTGCCCACAGCCAATAAGGAGGGGATATGCTAATTTACTGCCACGCTCTCAAAGACACGTGCGGTGCCCACAGCCATAAGATGGTGGGGCCCAGGTCCCTCAGCCCCGCCGGGGCGCCTGCCTCTGGAGTCCCCCAGTTCCCTCAGCCGCCCAGGGCCAGCCCAAGGTGCAGGCAAGCCTCGGATGGCGACTGCCCAGCTGCCCAGGGCCACCCGAGGCTCAGGTAACCAGGGCCAGCCGGGGCTTGCGCTGCCGGCAGTGGCAGCAGCAGAGGTGTGATGGGACGTCGCCTTCCCCTGATCGCCGGGTCACCTCCTGCCTTTGAGGGCTCCTGGACTGTGAGAGGGGGCAGGCCAGGCTGAGGGACCTCAACCCCTCCAGTGCATGAATTTTCATGCACCGGGCCTCTAGTAGACATATAACTTATGAAGTGATTCCCCCCATAAGTCTAGTACCCACCTGGGACCATACTTAGTATTACAAGATTATTAACTACATTTGCTATGCAGTACTTTACATCCTCATGACTATTTTGTAACTGCCAATAGGTACTTCTTAATCTCTTCACCTTTTTACCCAGCTTCCCCACCCTCTCCCTCTGGCAACCATCAGTCTGTTGTTCTCTGTAACTATGAGCCTGTGTTTTTTTTTTCCATTAATTTTGTTCTTTAGAGTCCACATGTAAGTGAAATCACATGGTGTTTGTCTTTGTCTTATTTCACTTAGCACAATACCCTCTAGGTCAATCCATGCTGTTGCAAATGGTAAGATTTCATTCTTTATGGCCGAGTAATATTCCATTGTGTATATGTACCATATCTTCTTTATCCACTTGTCCATTGATGGACTCTTAGGTTCCTTTCATATCTTGGCTATTGTAAATAATGCTGCAGTAAACCAATTAGTGACTCTTCCTGGGACCTCTCGGTGAAGTCTGCCTTCTCCCCCTCTCCGTAAGAATCTGGCCAGTCTGGAGTGATACCAGCTGATATGCATCGTCCTGCGTACTGTGTTTCAGCGGCAAACCATGGCCTTTCTTCTGGAAGCCACCTCCCCATTTAGCAGTCAGTACTGGAAATATATATGCCTCTGGTAAACCATCTTTTTTTTAAAAAAATACCAGTTGGACTCAATGACTTGGTTTCTATCGATTCCAACTAGCTTCTTGATCTTGAACATGGAACGTATATGACAGTGGAAACATCATAAGAAGGGTGATACTGGCTGTGGTTTTTGCAATTATTCAGTCATCTGCAAAGAATCCAACCTTTGCAGTCTCCTTCTACCTGAGGCCTGTTGCCATGAATCAAAGCCACAGCCATTAGCCACCAAGGATGCCTTCTTGGTCTATGTTGTCTACTGTGTCTTATCCTCGCACAGCCAAGGCAGCAGCAGTAGCGGCTTTCAATCCCGCATCTCAGGATCACTGTGTTTTAGAATTGGAGAGGACTTTGGTGGTCTTTTAATTTAGCTTCCGTCCAATGCATATGTTTTCCTTACTATCCTGTCAGTACAACTGTGCAAGTAGCCACTGCAAAATAGCAACATACTAACGGGCAATGTAAGCACTGTGTATTTATTATAACAGTTTCCCGACAGATGACAGGAAAAGTCTAGTTCTAGAAAAATCAGTGTACTCTGTATGATAGTCTTTCAACGTGGGAATAATGTGTCCCGGGAAGGAGTGCTTTAATTCATATCAAGGTGCCATATGGGCTAGTCCCCTGCTCAGTTTACTCACTTCTCCAAAAACAACTTGAGGGAGAGTCAACTCTTAAAACCCTGCAAGCCAACCACGTCTATTTTCAACTCTGACTGCTGCACATCCAAGGGAAGCTAATCTACTTGCCTAGACGCCCTACCTACCCGTTCTTCCTAAAAGCTGCAGATCTGGTCCCTGTCAGTGGGAGAGTCATACATGGAAGACTAGGAAACGCTGCTGGAGATCATTCAAGCCCCCCCGTTTATAGATGAAGCAAATGAAATGTAGAGGTGGTCTGGGGTTTGTGTGGCAAAGGTCAGGCATCAAGTTAGTGACGGATTCAGGGTGAGAACACAACTCACTTTCAAGCCGGTGTTCTTTCTGTTCTAAAACCCTATTTCCTTGGCCCCTTTTCTGTGGGTCAGCAATCCTTCAAAGAGAGCGCTAGCAATTCCTACAGATTCCTTCTGTGTCCTAGATTTTTTCCGTCTGGGCTTGTTCCATTGCCACTGCCTTTAAATCATGAGTCAAGGAGAAGAAATACTGATATAGTTCTTGCTCTGCTTTTATCAGGACAAAAGTCCCAACAAGACTTTCTCATGGGAATTCCCTGAGAAACCTTAGTCACACTGATCTTTTGTTTGCAAATCTGAGTGGTTCTGTTTATTCTAACTGATAGGATTTTACATTTGTGAGCACAAGGTACATGCTTCATTTAAAAAAAAATTTTTTTGTCCACTTCAGAGAGGAAGGGAGAGGGACAGAGAGATAGAAACATCAATGATGAGAGAGAATCATTGATTGGCTGCCTCCTGCCTGCCCCCTACTGGGGGGGGGGTGTCGAGCCCACAACCCAGGCATGTGTCCTTGGCTGGAATCGAACCTGGGACCCTTTAGTGCACAGGCTGACGCTCTATCCACTGAGCCAAACCAGCTAGGGCTGCTTCATATTTTTGATACCAAACCTTTAAAACAAGCACTTGAGAAAATATTGATTTAGGTATCGCACATTGGTCTGGAGTCCTTGCTGTCTAAACTGCATTGCAAACATGATTTCATAGAAACAAATATTTGCATGTGGCCTTCTTCAGACCTGCCCAACGTTTGTACCTTTAGGTAGAAACAGGAGTGTCAGGCTGACGGACGAAAGATGATTCTTGTCTCTAAATGCACTGTCTCCTCCAGAAGGAACGATATGGGCCTGAAGAAAGGTTCGCCCTCAGTGAGGACCCCGAGCCTTCTTCTGTGCTGGGGCTGGCCCGACCAGACCTTCGTCATTTCTTCCACAGTTCCCACTGCAGTGGTTTGGAGTCCCTGCCATCCTGAAAGGCTGGTTTGAGCGAGTGCTCATCGGGGAGTTTGCTTACACATACGCTGCCATGTATGACAAGGGACCTTTCCGGGTAGGTGAATGGTTCTGCTTTTTCTAACAGCTGGGTGCTGGGGAGATTCGGTCCTGAGGCAGAGTTTTGAGCACAATTAGATACTACGGTCCAGCTCCAGGTCCCTTTGGAAGAGATGCATAATTAAGTTTTAACAGACATTTTGACATGATGTTTAGGATTTGTTTTAAAATACCCCAGTGAAAAGAGAGGTAAGGGGATTAGATAAAACTAGAATGGCTATCTGCCAAGGGTTGAAGCTGGGTGGTAGATGCATCATTATACAGTTGACCCTTGAACAACACAGGTTTGAACTGCACAGGTCCACTTAGGTGAGGATTTCCCCCCCCAATAAAAACTGTAAATGTATTTTCTCTTCCTTATGTTTTCTTAATAACATCTTCTTTTCTCTAGCTTACTTTAAGAATACAGTATAAATACATATAACATACAAAATATGTGTTAATCCACTGTTCACATTGGTAAAGCTTCCAGTCAACAGGCTATTAGCAGTTACATTTTTGGTCAGGCAAAAGTAATACGTAGATTTTTGACTGTGTGGGGGGTAGTACCCCTAACCCCTGCATTGTTCAAGGGTCAATTGTACTATTTTCTTTATGTTTGAAACGTTCCATAGTAAAAATAAATAGTCTGTCTTCATTTTTCAGAGACCCAAATACTACACAAGAAGCATTTTGAGACCTTCTAGATTACATGCCTAGATCTGTGCCTAGCACTATAGGGAGACAGAATAAAACAGTAAACAAATAACTCCTAGGCTCCAGCAGTCAACACTCATTTTGCATTTTCATGACAATCTCCCCGGATCTGCCACACCCAGGAGTATGGAATCCTTGGCTTGCCCCTGCTCACATGTCTGTCTGTGGCACCGCCTTCCAGGCAGGTACTTCTGCAGAGTCATACTGAGTGGCTCAGAGGAGTCAGCGTATGAAGTAGCATCAACAGCAGATGTTGTGTGTCCTCCCTGGGGCTGTTTCATTAGCTCCCTGTCACCAAGGAGATGCTCAGGGTGATGCCTTTTCTTTACAGAATAAGAAGGCAGTGCTGTCCTTCACCACTGGTGGCAGCGACTCCATGTACTCTCTGCAGGGAGTCCACGGGGACATGAATATCATTCTCTGGCCAATTCAGGTACCTCATTTTCAGTGAACCTTCTGGGGGGATTACCTAATTGAGCTCTCTATGGGGTCCAGATCCTCAAGATAACTGAAAACAGACCTGAGGTGAAAGCATAGTAATGATTCAGAACTACAGGGAGCTTCCTTTTAAGACTTACCTGTCTTCCCAGGCCCCTGTGCTTACAGAATAACCCGTGTTATTCCACACACTTGTCCACACACCTCTCCTAACCGAGCACTAGTGCAGCCACATCGTCTGATTCTCTCCAGGGGACTGACAACTCTCCAATCATCCTACCCTTCCCCGAGAATAGTCTCACACACTATTAGAGTGCCCTCCACCCAATTTAAGACATGCTTTCGTTCAGTGAGTAACACTGAAGTCTGAAGCATGCTTTTTGGTGGTCACTGGGCTCTCAAGACAATCTCTTCTAAGGAGGAGGGGTGGAGAGAAGAGCAAATGAGGTGGTCACCTGTAATATTGGAGAATTAATATTACTATTGGAGAATGGATGATAAGCACCGTTTGTTAAGATTCATCTAGTTCTATGGAGAGGCAGGGAGCAGCAGGCAAGGGAGCAGCTGTCAAGCAGCTGCAACTCTCCCTTATGGAACAGAACTTCTGGCAGAGGATCCTAGGCTGGCACAGGTTCAAGGTTTTATTCATATGAAGAAAAGCACAGCTGAATAGGCTAAAATAGGTAACAGGCAGCTAGGTCTGGGAGCAGAAGGTGAGAGAATCCAGTTCTGAACTGCTTCTACAGGGTGCCTCCGCCTCCACGTCAGTGTCTTACTGGAAAGCCCCGATAAACCTTTGTGCTTTGTAGATGGTACAAACTGTTTGGGGTTTGTAGTGACTCACCTTTGTGCTTTGTGTATCTCCAGAGTGGCACTCTGCATTTCTGTGGCTTCCAGGTCTTAGAACCTCAACTGACATACAGCATTGGGCACATTCCCGCGGATGCCCGACTTCAGGTCCTGGAAGGATGGAAGAAACGCCTGGAGAATATCTGGGATGAGACTCCACTATATTTTGCTCCAAGTAGTTTCTTTGACCTAAACTTTCAGGCAGGATTCTTATTGAAAAAGGAGGTCCAGGAAGAGCAGAAAGCTAAGAAATGTGGCCTTTCTGTGGGCCATCACTTGGGCAAGTCCATCCCGACTGACAACCAGATCAAAGCCAGAAAATAAGACTCACAAAGGCTTGATTTCCTTCTAAAATGTAGCCAAGTCTAGGTTTCTTGTTCAGGCTTCCTTTCGTTTTTAAGATTTGTGTATGCTTTTCTTTTCCCACGAGGAATGAATATAAGAGAGATTAGACTATTCATACATTTTTCGATAGTCTTTTTTTAAAACATAACTGATTTTTACAATTGCTATCCGATAGTCTTTTTTTAAAACATAACTGATTTTTACAATTGCTATCATGGCAAAATTCGATTAGGCTCAAGAGGACATTTAAAATATAAAGCAGGGCAAAGGTATAGAAAGGTGCCAGAAAGTATTCTTTAAGGTCCTGTATACAATTTAATCCTTCTCTTAGGGACACATTTTTAGGGTTAAATCTGGCTATAAAACATCCAACTCTTCAATGACCTATTTTTAATGATCTCTCTGTAGTTTGCAGCAAAAGGGAATTGCCCAGAGAAAGCAATGACTGAATCTGTCAGACCTAAGGGACTTGTTTAGTTAATAATCTATATTTGTTTGTGATATACATTGGTTATAATTACTACATAGTGACTGATATGCCTAATCTGAGTGTTTCTCTTCCTTTAACTTCTGTTGTTTGTATACAGTACACACAGGTACCTTGAGATGAAAAGCTAATAAAAGTCTCCTTTGCCTCAATCTTCTAATTTAATGTCTGCAGACATAAAACAACACATTTGTGTACTACAATCTGCCACAATGAATGAATTCAAAGGGAAATAGTGCCCCAATTCTTAAAAATATCCTTCCCCAAACACTGCTGTGTATGTGATCTATAAAACCACGTGGTAAGTTTTTTCCTATATCATTGCTAAACTGATGACTTTCCGTTTAAGGATGTATTTTGGTCACATGACTTTTGGGATAAAATTGTAAGCCTGCGTTTCATTTTACTTTGGTGAACAATTTTGGCACAATATTCTAATTTCACATTGAAATTGTTAAGTGCAGCGCCACACAGTTGGTATAATTCAAGTAGAGTATGATGAAAGACTGCCCTCTTGTGGTGCATGGCAAGAAAACAACGAATGCAAAACAAGGCGGCCTGAAACTGGGACTAGCTGCATACCTGCCACGGAAAGGATGGCGCCAGGAGCCAGAGAACCTCAGTTGCCACATCACTGGCTATTTTTTCCTTTTACAATATCCACAATGGCAGATGGCTTGGTGCTTCAGTTTGGTGAAAATATTTTCCTTTGCCTTCTCCTCACTTTGTGTACGTTTCTAAAAGTTCCAAAGGAAATAAAATCCATTTATGCGAAACAAACCCACACTCTAGTTTCAGTGAAGTTAGAGAGAGAGGCATTCAGGCAAAAATGGAATCTACTGGGGAAGATGGGGTAAGAGAATTCAGTAATTATGGTCAGAGCTTGTCAGGTGACTTGGCTTGAGAGTTTGCCTAATAGGGCTGCTTCCTACTGACTGGTAATGGCACACATTTAAAGAGATCCAGGAAATAATCGAGTGGTGTAGAAATCAAGAAAACCAAAATGCAGGAAGCACTTGCCAAGGGGAAGTATTTATTCTGATTTGCCCGGTTTATTTAGGTTTATCCAATCAATGGGCTTGGCACCCTTCTAGGTACTGGGGATGCAGCCAAGTGCCTACTCTCCTGGAGTTTGCATTCTAGTGAAGAACGAGAGATGAACAAATATGTCAAGTGGTGATAAATGCTAGGGAGAAAAAGCAGAGGGGGGTTAGTGATGGGATATGAGTCCCATTTTATACAGGGTGATCAGAAAGACTGCTCTGATAAGGCTCCATTTGAGCAAACTCCTGGAGTGAGAGTGAGACATGGGTATCTGGAGGAAAAGCACTGTAGGCAGCAGTGATGTGAGTGCAAACCCTGAGGCAGAGCATGCTTAGTATGTCTGAGGGTGAGAGAGGAAGTTACTAAAGCAGAGAAAGGAAGAGAAGGATGGGCCAGACATAGCTTGGATCAGATCACAGAGGGCCGTATAAGCATTGTAAGAATGTAAAGATAGGAAGTCCTGGAGGATTCTGAGCAGAGGTGTAACATGATCTGGCTTATGTTTAAGTCTGGCTGGTATGTGAAGAGTCAAGTATGAGGGGTAATGATGGATGTGGGGAGAATTTTGGGAAGCTATTGTCACAATCTACATATGTTTTGGAACCAAGGTGATAGCAATAGATATGTTGACAAGTGGCTGGATTCTGGGTATATTTCAAAGATAGGAATAACAGGATTTAATGATGGATTAGATCTAGGTCAGATAAAAACAAAAACAACACACTTTAGTGGTA
Organism: Cnephaeus nilssonii; assembly: GCF_951640355.1. Taxonomy (NCBI): domain Eukaryota; kingdom Metazoa; phylum Chordata; class Mammalia; order Chiroptera; family Vespertilionidae; genus Cnephaeus; species Cnephaeus nilssonii. The sequence continues at coordinate 12,488,418 of NC_137091.1, forward strand.
TTTTGGCCTAAGCAGTTGGAAGAATGGAGATCCCATCTAAGTTGAGGAAGAATCTGGAAAGAGTATTGGGGGCAAGAGTGGGAATGGGAAGGGTGGTATCAAAATCTGACTTCAGACATGTTACATTTGAGACATCTATTAAGACAGCCAAGTGAAGCTGTCAAGTTGGCAGTTGGATAATAGGAACCTAGAGTCAAGGGAGAAATTATGGCTAAGGATACCACATTTGAGAATCTTCAGCATGTGGGTAATACATAAAGCAATGAGACTGGATGAGGTCACCTAGGAACTGCGTTATGATAGAGGAGACCTGATGAATGACACCTAGGGCTCTCCAATGTTAGGAG